>NW_004443941.1:1525096-1604479 GCF_000243295.1 Trichechus manatus latirostris | reverse complement strand
GTGAAGAAATCCCATTAAAGATAAAGAATTTTTTTCCTAAACTTTTTGGGCCAATCATTTTCCTACAAGGTGCAGAGGGAGAAAATTTTCTTTGCAAGGCACTAAGCTGAGACCACTGTGGATGGGTCCTTGGAGGGCTCTTTGGGGGTGAGGGGGAGAGGATGAAAAGAGGAACTAGACGGTGATCCCTCTGGAGGAAAAAGGAAAGAAAAAATGCTGAGGAAGTGGGAGAGAAAACGGAGAGGGGGGAAGAAGGTATGACGAGCCCTCGGAGCAACAGAACCATAGAAGTTTCTACAAGCGCACCACAGATTTTGGGAGCAGATAAGGCAGGAAGCTGCACACAGTTGGGGTACTTGAGGAACCTGTGGATTCCAGAAAGGCCAGCCCAGGAAGGCCTGCTGCAAAAGGAGTCCCCATCCTCATCTCCATCCTCCCAGGTGAGGTGGACACCCTCGTAAGAACTTAGGGTGCAGGAGAGGTTCACTGCTTTTCTTTATCAATCTCTAAATAAATGCTTTTTCTGGGGGGGTTGTGGGGTGGTTTGTTGATTAAACTTGTAACAGAATTTCAAGCCCATCGTTTTTCCAAGTCATAGAGAATAATAAAAATAATAATACAGCTCACATTTAGTACAGTATTTTTCACAAGTACTCTGCTGCATGTAAATCACACACACACACACAGTGGGCAGAAATGATGCAATTATGTTGAAAAGTTCTGGCACAGCGTGCCCATGCATATTCTGAGCATGTCTCATGACATTTCCAGAAGTGAATTTCGGCCTCATTCACCCTCTTTCAATAGTCTGGAGATGTTACTTTTGATGATATTTGTATAATAAAGGTATAAGCCAGGGTCAAGAAGTCATGGATCGGGTTTGGTAGCACCTTGGTAATTGGAAAATAGACAATGGAAACTGTGCATTAGTTTCTATTAAATTGATAATTATATCCCCATCGCTTTGAATTATCGATCAGAACCTTGAACCTACTGAAGCCTGTCCATAAATCACGTGCTACCGGTTGGAAGTGTAAACAAAGTGAAGCCTGCACTGGCATAAATGGCATGGAGTAGCTGTCAACAGGAATCTCGATTTCATCTGCATTGACATAATTATCACAGTCGTCTTCCAACTCTGGCTTTTAATTGGGGGAGTAAACAAAGCAAAACTGATACAGCAGGGCTCTTAGCTCAACAGTTGAATGTGAAACCCTATGAGATCGTCTTGAGGGAGACCATTAAGCTATGTTAGTTCTGCTTATTCCATAGTCTAATTATTCTTATTAGCGTCAACGTCTCTGAGCAATGATCGTAAGCCACCTTAGTCACGTGCTTGCGAGCATATAAGAAGACCCTTGTTTCTCGTACACCTCACACTGGAATTTAGCCGTCTCTTTACTAGAACGAGCCAGTTATTGATTATATTGTGCACATTTTTTCAGTTTCTAAATCTAAATCTTAGAACACTTTAGGATCATGGCAGGAATTAAAGAGAAGTCCTGCACCGCAGACTTCCATCTCAAAGTCGTTGCGAGGGCGGAGGAAACAAGCAACAGACTGTCAGAGAGAGTTCAAGGCTGGAGAGTCGTCCATTTGCGAATGAGAAAGGAGAAAAAGAAACGGGAGAAAATGAATCCACGAAAATGCCCGCGTCGTGAGCCCAAAGCGAAATGGCCAACGACTTGAAAGAGTGGATTATTTCCTGAAGGGAACAAAATCAAGCCGTCTCTATTGTTGCAATTCAGATCAAAGCGAAGCTTCTGGCAAATAAAAGAGAATCCCAGATTTCAAGGCAAGTTTCACCTGGACTTCTAAATTCATGAAACGGAACGGCGTTTCCGTGAGAATGAGAACCACTGATGACAATAATGACTAAACTAAAATGGTCTATTTTAAGATGAAAACACAGTTTCTTCTGGTGACTTCTATTTGATGATTTCAAAGACATTGATCACCGAAAATTGTTTCTGTTTAAGATTTATGAAAGTAATATAGTATAAACAATGTCTCGTTCCTGTAGTTTTAGGCCTAGGGTCATTTCTTACTTATTAATTTCTAGCTCTTCGTGGTTTCATACTCTTTGATTTCAACATGGCCTCCAATTTCCATGACGAGCTCCTTCACTTCTAGGTTTGGGAAAGTACCTACCTTAAATGAAGTTTTCATGTGATCAGTTTTATCCCAGTAACATGAAATCTGTTGGACAGGAAGAAAAAAATTGAAATTGAAGTCAGCAACATGTGGAAAAAAAAATCAGTATAGCGAACTTCTGAAAATATTGCATGGGGGGGTTGCGTGGTTTGCAAAAATGTATACCGTGCATTATGTGCATAAAAATACAGTACTTAGCGTATACCAAGAACTGTGTTAAGTATTTTGTACCCATTAGCTTATTTAATTCCTACAAGTCCTCTGTGAGGTTGCTAATATTATTGTCATGCCCATTTTTAGATGAGAGAACTAAGGCATAGAAACCAAACCTAAAACCCATTGCCGTCTAATCGATTCCAGCTCACAGTGACCCCATAGGACAGAGTAGAACTGCCCCATAGGGTTTCCAAGGAGCACCTGGTGGATTCAAACTGCTGCCTTTTTGGTTAGCAGCCGTAGTTCTTAACCACTGCACCACCAGGGCTCCAAAGGGTATGAAATTTGCCCAGTGTTACTGAGAGCCCACCCTTTCAACACTTGCTTTCCATTAGATCATGGTCGGGGCTAGTGTAACAAACATTATGAACGTGTCGTACTGACTATCAAACCAAAACCAAACCCGTTGCCATCGATTCTGACTCATGGCGACCCCATGTGCTACAGGGTAGAACTGCTCCATAAAGTTTTCTGGGCTGTGATCTTTATGGAAGCAGATCACCAGGCCTTTCTTGCACAGCACCATTGGGTGGGTTTGAACCACCAACCTTTTAGTTAGTAGTCAAGTACAAACTATTTGGACCAGTTAGGGACCTATAACACACCGAATAAAGTGAGCTTATTATGAGATTCTTCACTGGGGGGCTCTGGGGCAGCATGCTGTGGAGCAGTGATTACAACATTATAGCATTTGAACTGAAAGAACTTCACAATCATTAGTCTTAGATGAAGCAGCCCCGGCACAGTGGTTAAGCGCTTGGTTGCTAACCAAAAGGTCAGCAGTTCCAACGCACCAGTGGCTCCACAGGAAAAAAGTCCTGGCGATCTGCTCCTGTAAAGATTCCAGCCAAGAAAACCCTACGGGGCATCCCACTGACAAAGGGTAGGGTTGCACAGCCTGTTAATGTAAGTGCTGTCGATAAGTTGTACACCTGTAAAAAGTTGAACTGGCAAAAGTTGTGTAGTAGCTGCGTTTACAACAAAGACAAAAAAAACACAAACAAAAAGAGTAGCTGCTGAGGCTGCTTGTGTACAACCAAACACCTCATGGGATTTGTCTCCTTGGTTTGGAGGTTTAGGGTCATGGCTTCACGGGACATCCCAGTTAATTGGCCTAATAACGGGTTTAGCGCTTCTGTCGTAGCTCCTAGTTCATTTCGTAATGGCTGGGGTTTTAACAGTTTGCAAGCGCCCATCTGAGGCACAGCAATTGGTCTCTATTCAGCTGGAGCAACAGAGGAAGAAGGAGAGTCAGGAATAGGAGGAGGATACGGAATGTGTAGCTAATTGGCTCCATGAACAACTGCCTCCTTTGCCATGAGACCAGAAGAACTGGTTGGTGCCTGGCTACCATTGCTGAACGTTTTGATCAAAGATTCTTTAGGAGAATCCTGACCAAAAGGGGGAAAATGCAGAACACAATTTCAAATTCTCATGGACTCTAGTCTTTCTGGAGCCATGGAGGCTGGATAAATCCCAAAAACTATTGTCCTGAGATAATCTTTAAACCTTAAACCAAAAATATCCCTGGAAATCTTCTTAAAACCAAACAATAGTTTAGCTTAACTAGTAAGTGATGTCTGCCTTGAGCATTGTGCTCTTTTAAGAACTATCTATATGGAATCAAAATGACAACAACAACTCGAAGGGTTAGATAGGAAACTTAGGGGGCAGTGAGTATATGTTAATGAGGGAGGAACAACGCAGAAAAGGAGGGTGAGATTGTTGCACAACTCGAAGAATATAATGTTGGTATCACACATCCCAATATTACTGAATTGTACATGTTGAATCTGTTGAATTGGTGTATGTTCTGCTGTGTATATTCTCAACAACAACAAAATAAAATTGATTATTTAAAAAAAAAAACCTATGGAGCAGTTTTACTCTGTTAGAATTGACTCGACGGCATACAGCAACAGTCCCAGATGGGGAAACCGAGGCAGTCAGGATGACTTGCCCAAGGTCACACAAAGACTTTGTGGCAGAGCTGGCTTAGAACCAGGGTCTCCCGACTCCTGGCTTGGGCAAGGATGACCAATGTGCCGATCTTTCTCATCTCCCAGCATCGACCAGAAGGCGTATATGGAACCATCCAGATGTGCTGCCCCAGAGGAAGGAGAAGTCCATGAGGAACAGCGGGTCACAGAGCCCCTCAGAGGAGACACCTGAGAGAGAAAGTGGCTTGCTTTCCCCTCAGCTTCTGTGAGCATATACCCCAAATCCCAGAGTCTGTCACTGGGGACACAGAGGGAAGAAGGTACTGATGAGATGACCCTCCAGGAGCTGGAAAGTTTATCTGAACAAACAAGAGAGGAAGTGGAGCTGGAAAGAGAGCTGAGCTGTACAAGGGCTTCTTATTTGTGTTAACAAAACAATCAAACCTTTCCTTAGATCCCTTTATGGCAGATTAAGAAGGCTTTGGGGATCCCTGCATTCCTGTCATTGCATATTTGCGTTTCACACTGCGAAAACCCTTTAGATTAATGACTTCCCTGTCTGCAAGGTATTCTTGTCTTAATAGTCGAGTGATGTGTAATACCAATCCCACCAAGATTAAAGAGAAGAGAATTTCTGGTACGAAGCTTTGCTAATGACTGACTAAGACATAAAATCTTGCAGCCATAAATTAACATGTGTCTTCCAATACAGACCCACTGATTTACTCAAGGCACAATTGCTCCAGAACCACACACCTGGGCATCGTCACCCCCTCCTCCAGAAATAGCAACTTTATATTTACACTCAGCTTCAGTGAACCCTAAGGATAGCCATCTGGTGCTGCAAGTACCAATAGCCCTGAAGTGGAAAGTGGTGTTTCTGTAATGCGGCAATCAGTAATCCTGCAGGCAGTGCAGGGGTGGGGGGATACACCCTTAGACTGTCATTACCACACAGGTCCCACATGCCTCCTCTATACTGCCCTCTGTGTGCTGGTGGCACAGTGGTTAAGAGCTCAGCTGCTAACCAAAAGATCCACAGTTCAAATCCACCAGCCACGCCTTGAAAACCCTGTGGGGCAGTTCTACTCTGTCCTATAGGGTTGCTATGAGTTGGAATCAACTCAATGGCAAGGGGTTTGGGTTTTTCAGGCACTGCCCATTCTTGCCCATTTTGTGGGTACTGGTTGCCCTGACAAACAGCACCTAATTCTGTGGGCAGGGCATTGACGGTTTAGTGGTGGAAGTCTGGCCTTCTGTGAGGGAGACCAGGGTTCTAGTCACAGCCAATGCACCTCAATCCCATCCATCACCCGTCTGTCAGTGTAGGTTTGTGTGTTGCTATGACGCTGAACAGGTTTCAGCAGAGCTTCCAGACTAAGACGGACTAGGAAGAAAGGCCTGGTGACCTACATCTGGAAATCAGCCAGTGAGAACCCTGTGGATCACTACGGTCCCATGTGCAATAGGTCATGGGGTTGCCACAAACTGGGGCTGATTCGACAGCAACTAACAGCAACTCTGTGTGTGCTCTTTGGTGGTTGGGTAAAGCACCCAGCATGACAGAGGCCAAAATAGCTGGGTGCCTACACAGGACCCTAAACTATTGTCGTTGCTGTTGGGTGTCACTGAGTCGATTTCACCTCCTAGTAACTCCATGTGACAGAGTAGAACTGCCCCATAGGGTTTTCTTGGCTGTCATTTTTACAGAAGCAGATCACCAGGTCTTTCTCCCAAAGAGCCACTGGGTGGATTCGAACTGCCAACCTATCGGTTAGCAGCCAGGAGCTTACCTATTGTGCCACCAGAACCCTAAACTGACTTGGTTCAAATCCCAGCTCTGCCACTTATTAGTCATGGGACCTCAAACAATCGACCTCGCTATACCTTAGCTTCCCCATACCTACAAAGATGACTTAGAGTAGATCCTGGAATAGTTCCTCCAAGTAAGAACCTTAGAGGACAGGCAGAGAACTGGGCCCCTTCCTCCTTCTAGCTTTTCAGCCCAGGTCTCCATGCAGAGAAAACAGTTACCGTCAATGTCCACCAGTAATGGAGCACTCTCCATGAGTGACTCTGAAGTCCATAAGCTATGGAAACCGTCACTGTCCTGTGGCATTTATTTAAACTTGAGCACAGCGAGGAAGGCGCTGGGCATTGCTTCATGCCACTAGCAAGCTGCCTAGCATTAGGGTGTCCACAAAACTCAGAGGTCATACCCCAGCAGGCATCTCCACGGCTCCACATTTTGTCATGAGTGATAAAGGGCATTGAGTGGTTTAAGTTTCTCTTTCAGAGTTTTGCTGCTTTTTGATTCCACCAAGACCTTTTTCTGATGCTGACCGTTTTCAGTAGTTGCAAATGGAAGTCTGTGCATCAGCTTTGCAAACATGGGTTTGACTCATTCAACCTGTAGTACAAGACAGCAGCCACCAGGGACAGGAGTGTCAGAGGCTGGAATCTAAGTGTGCTTAACTCAAAGCCCAAGTCTCTATACCTGGATCTACGTAATAGGTTCCTTGATTATCAGGGTTCCTGCCCCCCTCTGCAACCTTCTTGCCTATTAGAGTCTGGCTGAGCAGGGCATCCCTTGGTGCGGGAAGGGCCGTTACATCCCTTCTGTTATTTTCCTTTCCTTTATCTTTACGACTGAGGAAATGTTGGAGATTGTGGTGATGCACTTAGAGGCTTGAGACTTGTGAGGTAAAATCATAGTGCTGTGTAAGCCAGACAGCCAGTGCTTCTGAAGCTTCCAAAGTGGCTCTTACTGACCTCCCTGTGATGGCTAAGGTTGGGTGTCAGCTTGGCTGGACCGTGGTTCTCAGTGGGTCGCCAGTTAGGATGCAGTTTGGTAGTCTTATGATGATGTGGTCACTTCCATGATGAGATCTGATATAATGTGATCACCTCCATGATGGGATCTGCTGTGAGTAGCCAATCAGTTGAGAGGGAGTTTCCTTGGGAGGTGGACTTTCTGGCAAGGTTCCTGGGCTTTTACTTGCTCTGGATCCTGTAGCTGGCTCCTGTTTGTCTGACCTCTGGTTCAGCTTATCTGCTATCTTGCCTGTCAATCTTGGGATTTGTCAGTCTTCGTAGCCTGTGAGCAGGAGCCCTGCTATCTGACCTGCCGATCTTAGGTTCTCCAGCCCTTGTGGCTACGTGAATCAGAAGCCTCCAGCCTGACCCACGGACTTGGGACATTCCAGCATCTACAGTCATGTGAGCCATTTCCTTGATAAAAATCTCTCTCTCTATATATATATGTATATTTATGTGCTTTACTGGTTTTGTTTCTCTAGAGAACCCAGACTAAGACAACCCACAAGCAGTCTTGTGGTTAAGAGGGGCACAGGTCTGGAAAGAGCTGGCTTCCTTGTAGGTTGCCTTTTCATATATAGCACCCTGAATGTCTGACCATTAAGGGTAAGTGTGAACATTAAATGTGGACAACCACCACCTGGGGTATTGAGGTTAAATTGAACTTTCACTATGTCCCCCACCACTCTCCCTCCACACACACACACACACACACACACACACACACACACACACACACACACTGCATGGTCCCCAGAAACCACACTCCTTCCTGACCATCTTTTGCTAGGAGCGCAATCTCTGAAGACATTCTCTTAGGGACTTGGACATTGCCGGCGGTCTTTAACCTGAGTGATCCCTCAGGACTAAGCTGGTAGACTTAGATAATGAGCTTGTTGGGTCCCAGCAGAAAGGACTAGAATGTTGCCCCCACTCAAATTCTCCCCTCAACCTGGGCCTTTAACCAAGTGGATGGCCCAGTGACATGGTTCCTGGACACTTTTGTTCTGCTGTTCAAAGCAGGCCTTCAAAGCAAACCGGTTCAGTCATGGCTGATGAAACAAAACCAGAACAGATCTGAAGTTTTGCAATTTGGATGATCTGGTACTGTAACTGGAATGGGAAAAATTACAAGTTGAAGCCCTGGAATGGGAGACTCAGAAGAGCTGTAGTGAGCCCTTTCAGGAGCCTAATGTGTGAGACTGGATTATTAGCAGGACTGTGGAGAGCAACACACATTCAAAGTGGCATAGTTGGCCGCCATCTTTGAACAGGGCTCCACTGTTTCTGTCTCTGCTCAAAATGCAACTTGCAAGAGATTTGGTTGCTATGCAACACATAGGCTGCCCTTGTTTTCTAAGAGGGAGATTAAGTTTCTAGCAGGACTTCATCCTGTAATTTTTCCTGTTCTGGTTACCATTCCAGCTCATCCTTATTCTCAAAATTCAAGTCTGTTCTGTTGTCACTTCCTCGTCCATGACTGAACCAGGAAGGACAAGTTTGAAGCCGTGGTTCAAAGGTTTGTAATTGTTAGAACCAGAACATTTGCACCAGCATGTATTGTGATGGCCATATTCCTGTTTAAGGACCCAATGACTTTATGGCCCACAGTAAAAATGCTTTATCTAATTGTTTTGGTTTATCTCATTGTGGTAGGCACAATTCTAAAATGTCCCCCAAGATTTCCACCCCTTGGTGTGTTTGCCTTTATGATCCCCTCCTTTTGAGTGTAGGCAGGACCCATGGAGGTGATGGAATATCACTCCTGTGATTATGTTACATTATATGGCAAAAGGAATTTTGCATATGTAATTAAGGTCCCTAATCAGTTGACTTTGAGTTTATCAAAAGGGAGATTATCTTAAGTGGGCATGGCCTAATCAGGTCGCTCCTTAAAAGAGACAAGAAGCGTCAACAAACATTCTGTGTTGACCTGGATGAAAACAAACCGTTGTAAATGAACTCCCTACAGAGGGGATCACATAGCTAGAATCTGAGGCAGCCTCGAGAAGCTGAGAGTGATCTCTGGCTGACAGCCAGCAAGAAAGTGGGGACATCAGTCCTACAACCACAAGGAAATGAGTTCTTCCAACAACCTTAATGAGTGTGGAAGAGGACCCTAAGCTCCAAATGAGAACACGGAGCCAGCCAGCACCTTGATTCCAAACTTCTGAGACCCTAAGCAGAAAATACAGTTATGCTGTGCCTGGACTTCTGATCTACAGAAACGAGGAGATAGCAAATGGGTGCTGTTTTAAGCCACAGTGTTTGTGGTAATCTGTTACGTAGCACAGAAAACTGATGTGCTCACCCTGGGTCGCCTTCATATCATCGATTTTAAGGTATGTTTCTGTTTAGCTGGGCCATCGTTAGCCTTATCCTGTTATAAGTTACTCAGTTCCCTCAAATACTTCTTACACATCTTTCCAGTTTTGGCTTTGGGCTCCCTTGGTCTTTATACCAATATGCTGTCAAGTCTCAGCTCATTACTCTGTTTTGGGGCAGTAGTTGAATACCCAGTCCACCCAGAAATCCTCAACACCCCACAGCACTGCAACCTGCTAGGCTTTCTGCTGGTAGCCCGGCATTTCCACGTCAGCACAGACTCTTCTCTATTTGTCTTTGTCCACACACAAACCTCCCAGGAGTGCTCTTGTGGAGTTTCCACATTTGGAGATTGCCGCACTCTCCTGACTATATCCCTTGAGAACATCAAGGGCTAGTGTGTCTGGAGACCCATGTAGGATACAAAAGCTGGAAGAAATAGCAACTGGTATTCTCAGTTAAAGTGAGGGAGTTGAATGAGTGACAGTAACCGTGAACAGTAAAAGACCTTTAATGAATCAGAGGAATCCACGTAAATGAGGTTTTACCGTACGGTACGTTCCCGGGTATCAAATGACTGATTTACGGACAGCTAGTACTTGCCCTTTAATGTTATGTAAATTTTTCCTCACTGAAACAATTGAGCCAACCCCTACTCACAGCAAATTCTTCATCACAATCATCTTCACTTGCTGCAGGAGCAGCTTTAAATCACTGAAAAGGCTTCCGGCCTTTTTTTGTGCTAACTAACCCAAAAACCAAACCCACTGCAGTCAAGTCAGTTCCAACTCATAGTGACCCTGTAGGGTTTCCAAGGCTGTAAATCTTTATGGAAGCAGACTGCTACATCTTTCTCTCGCAGAGCAGCTGGTGGGTTCAAACCACAGACGTTACGGTCAGCAGCCGAGCGCTTTAACTACCTTGCCACCAGGGCTTCTTGCACTAACCAAAAAAAAAACCAAACCCATTGCCATCAAGTCAATTCTGACTCATAGCAATACTATAGGACAGAGTAGAACTGCCCCATAGGGTTTCCGAGGAGCAGCTGGTGGAATTGAACTACCGATCTTTTGGTTAGCAGATCTGCTCTTAACCACTGCACCGCCAGGGCTCCACTTGCACGAAAGTGAGGCTAAATAAGAGCCACATGCGCTTGTTTCAACTTACCTGAAATTTGACTTAAAGACACGTTAGGAACGGATCTCGTTGGTAACCCGGGGACTGCCTTATTTGATTTGAACCACAAAAAGCCGTCCTATGACCATCACAGGTGCATGATTAGGAGTTTTTAAATGAATGAATACGTGAATGAATGAACAAAATGTTTTACTCATCAGTAACAGAATCAATGGCCAATAAAAATGGTCCCCAATTAGATGTAAGCATTCACGGTTCTTTAACTCTTGATTAAACTGTGTGTCACTTATTTAAATACAACCATCAGTAATATTAGTTACTGTTTAAAGAGGCTCTGTATTTTTTAATCCCATTTAGTTGAGGAGAAGCATACGCTAACGTCTCTCCACAGATGCCCATATGGAGAATAGCTGGCCAGTCCACAAGACTGTAACTGAGCGCCTGGAGGCAACAGACTCCATACCATGGAGGGCAGGGCACCTTCGAGAAAATAATTGTCCACGTGAATGTTGTCCCTGCAGAATTCCAATCCACAAAGCGATAACAAGCAACTTAAGATTTCTTTATATTTTGTAACTCTTAAAAATTGGAAACAATCTAAAATACCCATCAATACAGGTAGAGTTAAATAAATTATGGTGCATCCAAATGAAAAAAATTGGAAACAATCTAAAATACCCATCAATACAGGTAGAGTTAAATAAATTATGGTGCATCCAAATGAGATAGTATGCAGTCATTAAAAATGATAGTAAAGATCTATATTTATTGTCACAAAAAAGGATTTTATGACATATTGTTAAGTGAAAGGAAAACAGGTTAGAAAACAGTATTCTCAGTATAAGCAGAGGAGGAAAAAAAAAGACTAGAAAGATATGCAACAGAAATGTTAACTGTGGCCATTTCTGGGGAGTAGGGCTTGAGTGGGGTGCCCACATGTCCTGGTTTGCCCCCATTCACTCTCAAAAGTGTTCCTGTTTGTATCATAAATTATATGGTCACTCTAGTTATTACTTTGTTCTTGTAATTTTGCAATTAGCATCCTTTCTTCTTATAATCAAGAAAAGAACTATTTGCAGTCAGGGGGGTAAGTGTTTTCTAATTTTTATTTCTTAGTCATTTAAACTGACCATCCCCCAAGTTCGTCCAAAGAGTATGCCCTGGTACAATGCAGTGGTACCTCCTACACACCAGGCACTCTGGGAGGCCTGGAGCCCTGGTGGCGCAGTGGTTAAGAGCTCAGCTGCTAACCAAAAGGTCGGCAGTTTGAATCCACCAGCCGCTCCTTGGGAACGCTATGGAGGCAATTCTACTTTGTCCTATAGGATCGCTATGAGTCAGAATCGACTTGATGGCCACAGATTTGGTTTGGTTTTTTGGTGTGTGAGGCCTGGAGGATACAAGAATGGATTCAGTAGACCCCAGTCCCTGGGGCTGTACAGCTAAGCGGCTTGACTATGGTCCAAGTGCAAGGCTAAGTACTTTATATGGATTATCTCATTTAACCCCTTCCACAACTCTGTGAGATAAGCACCGTCTTTGTTCTCCTTTTGTAAGTGAGGGAGTATCGGAGAGTTTAAGCTACTTGCTCAGGGTTGTTGTCGATGTTGTTGGGTGCCATCGAGTTGGTTCCAGATCACAGCGACCCTGTGTACAACAGAACGAAACACTGCCTGGTCCTGTGCCATCCTCACAATCGTTATTATTCTTGAGCCCATGGTTGCAGCCACTGTGTCAATCCATCTCATTGAGGGTCTTCCTCTTTTTGGCTGACCCTCTACTTTACCAAGCATGCTGTCCTTTTCCAGGGACTGGTTCCTCCTGATAACTTGTCTGAAGTACGGGAGGCGAAGTCTCGCCATCCTTGCTTCTAAGAAGCATTCTGGCTGTACTTCTTCCAAGACAGGCTTTTTTCGTTCTTTTGGCAGTCCATAATATAGTCGATATTCTTCGCCAACACCATAATTCAAAGCCACCAGTTCTTCGGTCTCCCTTAAACCTTGTCCAGCTTTCACATGCATATGAGGAGACTGAAAATACCATGGCTTGGGTCAGGTGCACCTTAGCTCTCAGGGTGACATCTTTGCTTTTTAACACTTGAAAGAGGTCTTTCTCAGCAGATTTGCTCAAGGTTGCATAACCATAATTTAAATTCAAGAAGTCTGCTCCACAACCCATGCTCTTAACTACCAGCTGGAGCCTGTGGTTTAGGGGGCAGGCAGGAAATATTAACAGGTAAATTCAATACCATCTGAAAACTCCTGTGATGTAAGTGTGCAGAGAGGGCTATGAGAGCGCTGAGCTGGGCTGATACCCTGCCCAGGGATGGGGAAGGGGGAGTGTTGGGAGATCTTGAAGGATGACTAGAAAAAGGAGGTTGTACTATTCCAGACAGAGGCATTAGAATGAGTATTTGGTATTGTTGGAATATTGGCGGGGGGAGGGGGGAGTGGCAAGTAATGTGGAGTTAACCAGTTGCCATGGAGTCAATTCCGACTCGTGGCAACCCCAAGCGTGTCAGAGTAGAACTGTGCTGCATAGGGTTTTCAATGGCTGATTTTTCAAACTAGATCACCAGGACTTTCTTCTGAGGTGTTTCTGGGCGGACTCGAGCCCCCAGCCTTTTGGTTAGCAGCCAAGCGCGTTAACCATTTGCACCACCCAGGGACTCCAGTGCAGAGTTGTGCAAGCATAAAGTGCAAGAGGGGAAGGGGAGGGACCAGGCTGGCCTGTGGAAGGGCTGGTGTGTCCCATAAGGAGCTTCAACGGTGCCCAGGGCTGCTGGTAAAGGGCCATGAACAGGCCCTTCTATTAACTACGGGGTGGCAGTATAGAACATGAACTCCAGGGGCATGAGGGTGATAGGGACATCACTTGGGAGATAACAGTGAACTCCTACTGAGTAATTGCAGGAGGATATGCTGCCCTGGTTGTGCAGTGGTTAAGAGCTCAGCTGTTAACCAAAAGATCAGCAGTTTGAATCCACCAGCCACTCCTTGGAAACCCTATGGGGCAGTTCTACTCTGTCCTCTAGGGTCGCTATGAGTTAGAATCGATCCGATGCCAATGGGTTTTGGGTTTGTTTCAGCAGAGGTCTCTCCAAGGCTTGTTTCTAGTTGTCTTCAGGATCTTGTAGTCTTGCCCTTATAAAGTCCCCTCCCAAAACGGTTTAAGCTTCAGACCCCAAAACCCAGACCTGCCCCCGTGAATCGTCATTACCTTCTTGTTTCAGCTTCCAATTCTCAGCACTTCAGTAAAATTCATCTTCTTTAAATTCCTCTCGACTTTAGTTTCTCATCCTCCTTTATTTTTTTAAAGAAATACCTTGTTTTTCTTAATATCCTAATCTATTCTTATCTTCTTGTTTTCATTTTGCCACCTAGCTATATTTGTTACCTTCAAACGTCTGCCGTGTTTCATACCATTTCTCTCTCTCTGCTCTACCTCATAATATTTTTAAGTGTAAACAACAACAGAATCTGGTGCACTGGAAACAGAAGAACGCTGGAAGACCCTATCCCTGTCCAGCTGGCCAAGAGCTCCCCTGCAAGCCCCCTCGGCCCCTCTGAGCAGACCCTTCTCTCCCTCGGGGCTCCCTTCCCCCTTACTGTCTGTCACGGATTGAATTGTGTCCCCCAGAAATACCTGTCAACTTGGCTAGGCCATGATTCCCAGTTATTGTGATGTTAATGAGGCAGGATTAGAGGCAGTTATGTTAATGAGGCAGGACTCAATCTACAAGGTTAGGTTGTGTCTTAAATCAATCTCTTGAGATAGAAGAGAGAAAAGCGAGCAGAGAGACATGGGGACCTCATACCGCCAAGAAAGTAGTGCCAGGAGAAGAGCGCATCCTTTAGACTCGAGGATCCTGCGCTGAGAAGCTGCTAGTCCAGAGGAAGATTGATGACAAGGAACTTCCTCCAGCGCCAACAGAGAGAAAAAGTCTTCCCCTGGAGCTGACGCCCTGAATTTGGAATTCTAGCCTGCTAGACTGTGAGAGAATAAACTTCTGTTTATGGAAGCCATACACTTGTGGTATTTCTGTTACAGCAGCACTGGATAACTAAGATACCATCTGTCCTAAGACAGTGGCCGTGGAGTAGACCTGAACTCATGACGACCTCACATGTGTCAAAGTAGAACAGTGCTCCATGGGGTTTCTGTGATTGATTTTTCAAAGTAGATCACTAGGCCTTTCTTACAAGGTGCCTCTGGGTGGACTTGAACCTCCAACCTTTTGGTCAGCAGTGGAGCACATTAACCATTTGTACCACACAGAGACTCTACCTTCTGTCCCCAAATCCGCTAAGTTACCTCCCCTCCAAAACTTTTCTCTTAGCCTCTGACAGGCCTGAGGTCTTTGCCCAGGCTCTGTATTTCCTTTAAAATCAAGCTTTGTGGTCTTTTCCATGGGGCATCCATTATGGGCTCTAGCACATCAGGTGATGAGTACAGGGTCCCCAGAACACGGTGTCCTTGTGGGTACGGTGAGGTGAATGTTGGAGAAGGATGCAGAAGGTGTGGAGGTGCAGTCAATATGCAAATCTCACTCCCAGATTCTGCACTCAAGCTCGCCCTGAGTGCTCATCCTCAATGCTGGGGCCCAGGAATTTTATCATTAGATGACCCTTCCCACCTCCCACCCCCAGATCCACACCGTCTGAATCTTCTGGGGACTTACATATCTAGTGTCAGTGACCATGTATCCAACTATGCAACCAATTAGATGTCCACATTGGCAGGCTAGTTAATCAGGCCTCCTTGCCCATGTATCAGAATGTCACCTCCTCAAGGGTAGTGACTGGCCTGTCTTGTTCACTGTCTAGCACAGCGCCTTACATCCAGGAAATATTTGTGGGATGAATGAAATCCCCCAAGACGATAGCACACCCTAACACATACTGACCCACTTCAAGGACAGTCTCCCACCTCCTTCTTCATCATAGGCCTCGGAGAATGTGCCTTCCTGCACCTGCAGCTCCACGCTCTCCCCCAGGGCTTCAAATAGCTTCAGTCTTACCAACAAAGCAAAACAGGAACAGAGCCAAATTTTTAAAATTTGGGTGATCCAAAACCATAACCAGAACAGGAAAAATTATGGGTTGAAGCTCTGTAACGGGAAACTCGGAAGAGGCGTAGTGAGCCCTTTCAGGAGCCTGATGCCTGAGATTAGATATTGGCAGAACTGTGGAGAGTGACACACATTCAGAGCAGTATGATCAGCAGCCATCTTTGAGTGGGGCACTGCCATTTCTAACTCTGTGCAAAATTCGATGGGCAAGAGATTTGGTTGCTATGCAATGAGTATACTGCCCTTGTTTCCTAAGAGGGGGATTATGTTTCTAGCAAGGAAGGCTTTCACCCATAATTTTTCCCATTCCTGTTATGGTTCTAGTTCATCCAAATTTTAAAAATTCGGATCTGTTCTTGTCACTTCCTTGGCCATGACTGAACCAGGAAGAGCTGGTTTGAAGCCCTGCTCTCCGAAGCTGAAAAAGCAGGCTAGAGAGCCAAAGAGAGATGCACAAAATTGCCTTAGTAACAAGTTCTAGGCCATTGAGTCTTCCAGCAGGGTCAGACACTACTACATATCTGAGAGCATTTTTCACCATCCCAAGTCAAAGCAGCCAAACAAATGACCACAGGTCTGTACACGGAATGTCAGATCAGTCAATAGGCAATTAAGGGCCCTGCTTAAAACTGGCTGATCGGTCAAAGAACTGGTGGGATTCTTGCTCGGGCTACTGACGATCGATGTCAGCCCATGTATTATGATGCCATATCAGTTATAGTTAGAAAGACATGTGAACAGAAAGGTCATGGGTGGGTGATGTCCAGGGAAAGTCAGCTGCTGGACCTTCAAGAGACCTCATGGTTTGGATCGCCTTGATGAATAAATCACTGTCCAGTGTCAGACTCTCAACCTTGCAGTGTTGGAAAATGGACTTGCTCAACAAACCCAGAGACAATCCGACTTTCAGTGGTGAGCTCCAGCTAAGTAAACTCACAAGATGCTAAAGTATACATCAGAATACCAGTGTATTCTTTTTACATGGGTTATCCCTCTCAAGAAGCCAGAAAGTTCCAGTCACCCAATCCAAGCTCTACCCTTTCCTTGTGTCATGCTACCTGGGTTGCTGAATTTATAATCCAAAATTTCCTTGGTGAGATGGAAGCAGAGCACAGGAAGGTGGAAGGTCTTGAGCTTTATTTTGTCCACAGCAGATAATTCTTCTCAAGGTGTATTTTATGGGTTGAATGATGTACCCCAAAAATATGTGTTGTAAATCCTAACTTCTATGCCTGTGGTTATAATCCCACTTGGGAATGGGTTTTCTCTGTTATGTTAATGAGGCTGGATTGGTGTAGGGTGTGTCTTGAGTCAATCTCTTTTGAGATATAAAAGAGATTAAACAAGCAAGCAGAGGAGAGATTGGGTAAGATAGATGCCAAGACACATGGAGATCTCCAAGGAACCAGGAAGCAGAAACTGGAGAGACAAGGACCTTCCTCCAGAGCTGACAGAGAGAGAAAGCCTTCCCCTAGAGTCAGCACTCTGCACTCTGAATTTAGACTACTAACCTCCTAAACTGTGAGAAAATAAATTTCTGTTTGTTAAAGCCATCCACTTGTGGTATTTCTGTTGCAGCAGCACTAGATAACTAAGACAGAGTAGAATGCCCCATCCCATCCTTCTCTACACATATCCACTGGCCAAGCTTTCTGAACTCATTTTTTCTATGATACCTTCCTCCTATATCTGCACATTCTTCTTTATTGTAACGGCTTGTCTTAGGCTGGGTTCTCTAGAGAAGCAAAACCAGTAAAGTGTATAAATACATATATAGAGAGATTTATATCAAAGAAATAGCTCACCCGATTGTAGAGGCTGGAACATCCCAAGGCTGTGGATTAGGATAAAGACTTCTCCGAATTGATGTAGCACAGGGGCTGGCGAACCCAAGATCAGCAGATCGAAAAGGAGAGCAGATTGGCAGGCAAGACCGCAAGGCTTCTCTTGATTCACATAGCTGCAGGGGCTGGCGAACTCAAGATTGGCCAGTCAGAGAGCAGGGCTCCGCTCACAGGCTGTGAAGATCAATGACTCCTAAGATCGGCAGATAAGCTGATAGCTCAAGTCCCAAGAACCGGAGGTCAGATGAACAGGAGGCAGCCGCAGGATCTAGAGTGAGCAAAAAGCCAGACATCTGCTTATATTCGGATGCAGGCCACACCTCCAAGGAAACTCCCTTTCAACTGATTGGCTACTCACAGGAGATTACATCATGGGAGTGATCACATATAAACACTGAGAATCATTGCCCAGCCAAGCTGACACACAATTTTAACCATCACACAGCTTTACTGAGTTATAATTCATATACTATACAATTTGCCCATATAAAGTATACAATATAGTGGTTTTTAGTACATTCACAGAGTTGTGCAACCATCTCCACAATCGTTTTTAGAACATTTTCGTGACCTCTAAAAGAATCCCTATACCCTTTAGCTACCACCCTCCAATATCCTACTGCCCTAGTCCTAATGTAGACTAATCTACATTACGTCTCTAATCAAATAATACGTGGTTTTATGTGTCTCTAGTCAAATAATATTCCTTTTTATGGCCAAATAACATTCCGTTGTATGCATATACCCCATTTTGTTATCTTGTTTCAGTTGATGGACATTTGGGTTGTTTCCACTTTTTAGATGCTATGCATTTATGAATAATGCTGCTATGAACATATGTGCACAAGTATTTGTGTGGATATATGTTCACTTATGTATATTCCTAGAAGTGGAATTTCTGGGTCAAATGTTTAACTTTTTGAGGGACTGCCAGACTGTTTTCCAAAGTAGTGGCACCATTTGACATTCCCATTAGCAGTGTATGAGGGTTCCATTCTCTCCACATCCTCACCAACACTTGTTATTGTCTGACACTTTGATTATAACCGTCCTACTGTGTGTAAAGTGGTATCTCATTTGTTTTGATTGGCATTTCCCTGGTAATTAAAGACATTGAGCATCTTTTCATGGGCTTATTGGCCATTTACATGTCTTCTTTGGAGAAATGTCGATTCAGATCCTTCAATCATTTTTTAACTTGGCTATTTGTTTATTATTATTATTGAATTATAAGAGTTCTTTATACATTCTAGATACAAGTCCCTTATCAATACACATTCTTTTTCACATGTGTTAATGGCATTGACTAAAATATTCAGGCAGTCACTGTATTTCCTGGGTTCTAGACCTCAAACTTTTTTATACTTCGGTATTTCTGAACTTGAGATACTTTTATAAACAATATGAATATGTGTTTCTTTTTCCTCCACTCCCAAAAGCTATATAAAGCAGCGATGCATCTTACAATCCATGATGACTTAATAAAGGGCATCTCAGGGTCACCCCTATGTAGTTATGGTTGTGTAGATTGAAGAAGGATGAACAGATGAGAAGAATAAAAATCTCAAGGCAGCAATTGCCAACTTCAGATGTGGACTTGGGAATGCAGTAAGTGCAGTGTGAGAAGTCTTCCTGCAAATAATTCTGAATATAGACAAAAAATTCTAAATGCTTTTCGTTGGCAGGCACAAGGAAGCTCCTAATTGGGTACCCAACTACCAAGTGTTCACCAGCGATGTCAGTGGCTCTTGTAGTCCTAATTGACCAGAAATCAAACCACAAGGTGTTAACGAGATTGGAGGCTTTGGGCTTTGTATGAGCATTCTCTTCTGCACTGGAGGAGGATAGAGGCTTCCTTGTTAGCTAAAATGACAGATCGGCTAGGCCACATTAAAGACCCATTTTTATAACACAAGATGGGCTCTCATCTTGTTAATGTTCTTCTAGGTGCAAGGAATTGAAACACCCGCTCCCAAGATATGAAAGGGTGGGATGGCTGTAACCCTAGATTTTGCTGAAACAGCTAACCACCAGCCCTCAGGGGGCCTTGGTAGTCCTCAGGACAGAGGCTACCACTCTCTGTCTATCTTAGTCATCTAGTGCTGCTGTAACAGAAATGCCACAAGTGGATGGCTTTAACAAAGAGAAATTTATTTTCTCACAGTCTAGTAGGCTACAAGTCCAAATTTAGGGCATCAGCTCCAGGGGAAGGCCTTCTCTCTGTGTCAGCTCTGGAGGAAAGTCCTTGTCATCAACCTTCCCCTGGACTGGGAGCTTCTCTGTGCAGGAACCCTGGGTCCAAAGGACACGCTCTGCTCCCGGTGCTTTCTTGGTGGTATGAGGTCCCCATGTCTTTCTGCTCACTTCTCTCTTATATCTCAAAAGAAATTGGCTCAAGATACAATCCAATCTTGTAGACTGAGTCCTGCCTTATTAACATAACTGCTGCCTATCCCACCTCATTAACATCATAGGGGTGGGATTTACAACACAGGAAAATCACATCTGATGACAAAATGGTGGACAATCACACAATTCTGGGAATCATGGCTTAGCCAAATTGATACACATATTTGGGGGAGACACAATTTAATCTATGACACTGTCTTATGTTCTTATGAAGCCAGGGATATAAGGTCTCCATAGAGCAGAGAAGGAGCACTGGTGGCCCAGCAGTTAAGCACTCTGCTGCTAACCAAATGTTGTCTGTTCAAACTCACCAGCCACTCTGCAGAAGAAAGATGTGGCAGTCTACATCCGTAAAGATTACAGCCTTAGAAACCCTATGGGGCAGTTCCACTCTGTCCTATAGGGTCGCTATGAGTCAGGATCAACTTGACAAAAATGGGTTTTTTTTGTTTGTTATTTTTATGGAGCAGTAACCATAATAATACAAAAACAACAACTAAAAAACAAAACAAAAACAAACCCATTACTGTGGAGCCAATTCTGACTTATGGCGACCCCATGTATTACAGAGTAGAACTGTCCCAGAGGGTTTTCTTAGTTGTAATTTTTACGGAAGCAGACCACCAAACCTTTTTCCCATGGCACCACTGGATGAATGTGAACAAACAACCTTTAGGTAAGTAGTTGATTGCAAACCATTTGGGCTACCCAGGGACCTATAACAATTTTTTGAAAACCAAACTTGTTGTCGTCGAATTGATTCCAACCCTATAGAACACAGTAAAACTGCTCCATAGGGTTTCCAAGGAGCGACTGGTGGATTCGAACTGCCGATCTTTTGGTTAACAGCCAAACTCTTAACCACTGAGCCGCTACAGCTCCGCTATAATAATACGTGATATTTACTGAGGGTTGGCTAGGTGCCCTGGCACTGTTCTAATCACGTTATATGTAATTAGCTCGTTTAATCCTCACAACAATGTTTGAGGTAGAGACTTTTATTATGCTCATTTTGGAGATAAGAAAACCAAGGCATTGAGAATCTAAGTAATTTGCCTAAGGTCACACGGCTAGGAAGTGGTAAAGCCATGTTCAGACTCAAGTAGTCCGTGTTCTTAACCACAGGGCTTGTTTTTCTTTGTTCCGGGGTCACAAACTGAACCCCTAGACCCAGACAACTGCCTAAAAATGCACACGACAAGGGGCTGGGTGGGAAATGTAAATGTATCTATACTTGGCCTCATCATAGATTCTTAGAGATGGCAGGGCTTTAAGATGATCTAAGCATTCTCAAAGTGATGTTTGCAGACCCGTGGGGGTCACCAAGAGCTTTTCAAGGATATCTGAGACGTCAAGGCTTATTTCATAGTAACACTAAGACATTATTTGCCCTTTTCACTGTGCTAACATTTGCACTGATGATATAAAAGCAACAGTGGGTAAGACTGCTGGTGTCTTAGCATGAATCAAGGCAATGGCATCAAAGCGTATTAGTGGTCGTTGTATTCCTTACTGCTGTGTAGTAGTTGGAAAATACGGCCTCTGCGATAGAAACGACGCCAGAGATCGCATGACAGAATTTTGCAAGACCAATGACCTATTCGTTGGAAATATCTTTTTTCAACAGCATGAATGGCAACTACACACGTGGACCTTGCCAGATGAAATACACAGGAATCAAACTGACTACATCTGTGGACGATGGAGAAGCTCAAGATCATTAGTAAGAACAAGGCCAGGGGCCAACTGCGTAACAGACCATCAATTGCTCATTTGCAAGTTCCAGTTGAAGCTGAAGAGAATTAAAACAAGTCCACAGGAGCCAAAGTACAACCATGAGTATATCCCATCCAAATTTACAGACCACCTCAAGAATAGATTTGACACATTGAACACTAATAACCAAAGACCAGACGAGTTGTGGGACATCATACAAGAAGAAAGCAAAAGGTCATTAAAAAGACAGGAAAGAAAGAAATGACCGAAATGAACGTCAGAAGAGACTCTGAAACTTGCTCTGAATGTAGAGTAGCTAACGTGAATGGAAGAAATGATGAAGTAAAAGAACTGAACTGAAGATTTCAAAGGGCAGCTCCAGAAGACAAATTAGAGTGTTATAATAAAATGTGCAAAGACCTGGAGTTAGAAAACCAAAAGGGAAGAAAACGCTTGGCATTTCTCAAGCTGAAAGAACAGAAGAAAAAATTCAAGCCTCGAGTTGCAAAAGTGAAGGATTCTATGGTGAAAATATTAAACGACAAAGCAAGCATCAAAAGAAGATGGAAGGAATACGGAGAGTCCCTATACCAAAAAGAATTGTTTGATGTTCAACTATTTCAGGAGGTAGCATATGATCAAGAACAGATGGTACTGAAGGAAGAAGTCCAAGCTGCACTGAAGGCATTGGTGAAAAACAAGCTCCAGGAATTGATGGAATGCCAACTGAGATGCTTCAACAAACGGATGCAACGCTGGAACTGCTTACTCATCTACGCCAACAAATTTGGAAGACAGCTACATGGTCAACCAACTGGAAGAGCTCCATATTTATGCCTATTCCAAAGAAAGGTGAAACAACCGAATGTGGAAATTATCGAAAAATATAATTAATTCACACATAAGTGAAATTTTGCTGAAGATAATTCAAAAATGGTTTCAGCAGTACATCGACAGGGAACTGCCAGAAATTCAAGCCAAATTCAGAAGAGGACATGGAACGAGAGAGATCACTGCTGATGTGTTTTATCGACCATGAAAAAGCATTTGACTGTGTGGATCATAACATATTATGGATAACATACGGAGAATGGGAATTCCAGAACACTTATCGTGCTCATGCGGAACCTGTACATTGACAAAGAGGCAGTAGCTCAAACAGAACAAGGGGATACTGCATGGTTTAAAGTCAGGAAAGGTGTGTGTCAGGGTTGTATCCTTTCACTATACTTACTCAATCTGGACCCTGAGCAAATAATCCGAGAAGCTGCACTATCTGAAGAAGAATGTGGCATCAAGATTGGAGGAAGTCTCATTAACAGCCTGTGTTACACAGACAACAAAACCTTGCTCGCTAAAAGTGAAGAGGACTTGAAGCACTTACTGATGAAGATCAAAGACTACGGCCTTCAGTGTGGATTTCACCTCAACATAAACAAACAAACAAAGAGTCCTCACAACTGGACCAATAAGCAACATCATGATAAACTGAGAAAATATTGAAGTTTTAAAGGATTTCATTTTACTTGGATCCACAATCAGCACCCACGGAAGCAGCAGCCAAGAAATCAAATGACTCATTGCATTGGGCAAACCTGCCGCAAAAGACCTCTTCAAAGTGTTAAAAAGCGAAGACGTCACTTTGAGGACTAAGGTGCGCCTGACCCCAGCCATGGTATTTTCAATTGCATCATATGCATGTGAAAGCTGGACAATGAGCAAGGAAGACCAAAGAAGAATTGATGCCTTTAAATTATGGTGTTGACAAAGAGTATTGAACATACCATGGACTGACAGGAGAACAAACAAATCTGTCTTGGAAGAAGTACAGCCAGAATGCTCCTTAGAAGCAAGGATGGCAAGACTTCGCCTCACGTACTTTAGACATGTTATCAGGAGGAACCAGTCCCTGGAGACTGACATCATGCTTGGTAAAGTAGAGGGTCATCAAAAAAGAGGAAGGCCCTCAACAGCATGGACTGACACAGTAGCTGCAACACTGGGCTGAAACATAGCAATGATTAGGAGAATGGCATAGGACTGGGCAGGGTTTTCGTCTGTTGTACGTGGGGTCACTATGTGTTGGAACCAACTCAACAGCACGTAACAATAACAGTAGCAGTAAAAATAAGAAAATAGCCAGTGTCCCTTATGAATGACCTTGATGAAGCAGTAAAAATTATTAATTTTACTTAATTTTGACCCCCATGTTAATGTTCCATGAGATGAAATGGAAAGGACACGCGAAGCTCATCTGCTGCACTCCTAGGACGAGGATCGTGAGCTAAAGCACTTGTGCAATTATGGGTTGTAAGCTGATCCAAGCAGCCCTGATGGCGCAGTGGTTAAGTGCCCAGCTGCTAACCTAAAGGTCCGTGGTTTGAACTCACCAGCTGCTCCACGGGAGAATGATGTGGCAGTCAGCCTTGGAAACCCTATGGGGCAGTTCTACCCTGTCATATAGGGTCACTATGAATTGGAATTGACTCTATGGCAGTGGGTTTGAAAGCTGATCTAGCCGATTTTTTCATGCAACATCATTTTTTAAAAAAATATTTTATTGTGTTTGTGGTGAAAGTTTACACTGGAAATTAGGTTCACATTTAACAATTTCTACACATATTATTCAGTGACTTTGGTTACATTCTTCACAACACGCCAGCATTCTCGTTATTTCCATTTTGATTGTTCTGTTTCCATTAATCTAGCTTCCCTGTCCTCACCCTAGCCTTCTCATCTTTGGTCCAGGGTAAATGTTAACCATTTGATTTCATCTAGGCAATTATTTTGAGCAGCACAGTACTCACGGGTAATGTTATTTATTTTAAGGGCCAATCTGTCATTTGGCTGAAAGGTAACCTCTGGGTGTGGCTTGAGTTTCAAGTTTAAAGAGTATCTCAAGGCAATAGTCTCAGGGGTTCATCTAGTCTTTACTGGTCCCGTAAGTCTGGCCTTTTTTAAAGAAATTTGACCATGCAATAGCATGTTCACTTGAAGAATAGCTGAAAAACTGTGGTTATTCAGACTTGTGTATCTAGCAGGCATTTACTCAAAAATAACTTTGTGAGCCTGTTACTTCAGGAAAAACAAGTGACAGCATTTGTTACCAGTGATAAAATTCAAGCTTTCAAATAAAATTTTCAAGTTTGGAAAACTTGCACCCACTATAATGAGCTTGATAGCTTCCCAACACTTAAAGAATTTTCTGACGAGACTTGTGGTGATATTAACAAGTGTCATTTGGTATTGTATAATGGAATGCATCAACAATTAGAAGGTCTACATAACAGTGAACCAATATTTTCCAAATGGTGAACATGTCACGTTATAAAATCAGGCATGACTAAAACATCCATTCCAAGTGTAAGCTAGACTGATGGATTTTAATGTAACAGGGTCTGAAAAGTTCATTGATACGGTTTCAAGTTCCATCTTGTATAACCTTGTTGAGTTTTGGGGTGTAGTATCAAAGAAGACTATCCACAATTATCTGAACAGGCTATTAGATTTCTGCTCACTTTCCCAACTATGTTTCTCTATGAAGCTAGAATTTTCTCCATATATTTCAACAGAACAAAACACCACAATAGAGTGAGTTGAGAAGCAGATATGAGAATCCAGGTGTCCTTCCAGACCAGACATTGAAGATACTTGCAAGCATGCAAAGCAATGCCACTCTGCTCAATAGTTCGTTTGTTTGTTTTTTTTTGTCTTTGAAAACACGGTTATTTAAAAAAAAAAAAAAGTTGTTTATATTAACATGCAATGTGTTTATGATTGTTGATTTTAATGAATAAATATTTTTTAAATTTATCCACTTTAATTTCTAATATTGTAAATAGCAATAGGATAATTCACATAAACAAAAACCCTTTGGTGTCTTCAATAATTTTTAACAGTCTCAAGGCCAAAGAGCTCGAGAACTCCTGATCCAGTTCAACATTTACCAACCATATTTCAGAGGTTAATGAGAGTTTGTCAGACAAAAGGATTCTATGGCCAAAATAAGTTTGAAACCCCCCGTGTTTACAAATATATGGCTCAAACGGTTCTATTCCGTTCTATAGGGTCGCTATGAGTTAGCATTGACTCGACAGCAATGAGTTTTCAGTATATATAGAGTAGAACTGCTCCCATAGGGTTTCCAAGGAGCGGCTGGTGGATTCAAACTGCCAACCTTTTGGTTAGCAGCTCAACACTTAACCACTGTGCCACCAGGGCTCCATACTAATGAGTGGCTCAGTGGTTAAGTGCTCAGCTGTAAACCAAAAGGTCGACTGTTCAAACCCACCAGCTGCTCCATGGGAGAAAGATGTGACAGTCTGCTTCTGTAAACATTACGGCCTTGGAAACCCTAAGGGGCAGTTCTACTCTGTCCTGCAGGGTCACTATGAGTCGGAATGGCAACGAGTTTAGTGAGTTTTTAGTGGTTCTAATCTGTTGCCCTTGAGAGATAATCCTACAAAATGCAGGAGGATGTAGATCCCAAACCTGCAGAGATTACTTTCTGTGGAAGGGGGATTATCTCTGTAATCCAATTAACATAGCAATCCCTAGAAGACATAGGCTTTGGATTAGTGTTCTCGGGGAGGAGCTGGGGCAAGAAGTTAATTCAAATTAACAGGTTCACAAACCTCTGAACTGCATACACTTTCCTAAACCCTGGTCACTAATCTGCACTGTGAACCTGTAACTTTTAGAAAGAATATTACAGTCATGAATCAAATATTTTTAACTTTTAGAATGCTTCCTTATGAACTTCCCAGTTTCCTGTGAGAACCAAGTGCCTTTCTCTCTCTCTGATGATGAGTTTCTAACTCACGACATTTCCCTCTTCGCCTTGGCTGCCAGGAAGCTTTGAGTCAGGATACATACTCATCCAGATAACCAAATCAACGTTATGATCCCACAAATGATTCTCAAGGTCCCGGAAGTGGGAGATTATTTATGTCATATAAGATTAGCTAAATAATCCTTCACCTCTCCTCAGGTCATTTCTGCCATCTGCTGAGCCAAAATGAAATTAGCAGCCGCTACCACATTTGCTTAACAATCTTTCCAGGTCTCTAGGCAACTGCTTGTCAAGGGTAGTGGTTGTAGCTGCCAGGAAGAAAGGTGTACATCAGATTGTTACTCTGTCTCCATATTAACATCTTCTGTGTTAAAACGATCGATAATTATGCATAGAGCAACAATATTAAACTGCTTTTATCCCCTGAAGGAAATGCTTATGTGCTTAAGATAGCCTGTATTTTCTGAGCATAATTTGAAATCTCTGAAGATTTTATTCATGCAAGGTAAATTTGACCTTCAACTAAACTCAAATCTATAATTTAAAGCAGCCTCTTTTGACTCAAAATCCTCTCCATTTCAATGTTAAATGGATCGTCAATGCTCTCCCAGTAATATTTGCTCCAAAGGAAGTTTGCAGCTACTGATGGAGGCACATTTTTTGCATTTCCACTCACAGACTTCAGTTCTGCTCTCCAATATGTGACTGTAGTTAATTGACGGAGGAATGCAAAAAGAGATTCGCAGGCGTCTGACTACTGTCGACTCATTGACTTCCCTCAGAGAATTCTTCCACTTGTCTTTTAAATTTTCCTTTCTTGTCAAAATTGCAGGTGCAGATAAATGCTGGAATCTTATTTCAATCAGAAAGTGCCAAGAACAAGAAAAAATGGAGAATTTTGATTGTCGTTGAAGATAGAGCCTCAAACAGCTGGAGGCCTTCCATTCTCTTTTAGCTTCCATCCGTCTCAGAGAAAAACGCACTAAGGACTTGGCTCAATTTGTGCGGAGGGATGAGGAAATTGACACCGCAATGGAGAAGCACAATCCCAAAATAGCGTTAGCCTAGAACAACACCCGGGGGACTGGGGTGGGGTCAGCCTTTGGTGAAGGTCAGGAGATGCCCCGGAAGGGATTCCGTGTGGCAGGTGGAAGGTGATATGCTTGCTTGTCCTTGCTGGAGCCTGTAGTTTCAGGGAGCGTTAGATCCAGGTTGGGGATTCTCACCTCAGGCAGGTTGTCTTTCTCCAGACCAAACAAATGTGTTTTCCAAACAGCTTCTGAGTGAACTTGGAAATTATTGCAGGAAGGCAGAGAGAAAAAAAAAACCACTTCAGATGCTTTCCCCCAGCGTGGATCAAACGATGAGGCCTACCCAGCACCTGTAGGGCAGGCACAGGTGTTTGAAAGATTCTGCTTCCAGGCTGTCTCCCCACTAGCCCAGAACCAGGTCCTCAGGGGCCAGAGATTGCATCTGGGATTTGCATATCTTCGGCTCCCAGCCAAGCGCCTGCAATACAGTAGGTGCTCAATACCGAACTGAAACATAGACCCTTGGTGAACAGTTATTGATGTATGAAGACACCAGAATCTGCCCCTAGTCCAAATTTTAATCCCTCTCCGTTTCTGGCCCTGATTTTCCTTCCCTCGGCACTTGGACTCCTCAGACCTGCACTGTCCGGTATGCAGCCACATGTGGCTAGGGAGCGCTTGAAATGCAGTTACCCGAACTGAGAGGTGCTGCAAGCGTAAGATACATACCAGGTTTCCAAGAATTAGTAGGAATGTAAAATATCTCATCAATAATTTTTCTACCGATTACATGTTGAAATGGTCATATTTTGCATATATCGGGTCCAATAAAATAGGTGATTAAAATTCATTGCACCCGTTTCTTTTCACACGTTTAAAGGCAGCCTCTAGAAAATGACGTATTTGACTCTCATTGTATTTCTATTAGAGCTGCCTCAGCCCTCACCTGCCTCCCTGCAGACCAGATCAGAGTCTACTGTGACCCCACTGCCTTGACCCCCATAGTGCCGGTCCCGCTCACCCTGAGGACCACAGGCAGCTCCGGGAAGCCCAAGCAGAGGTAGCAGAAGACGGCTTGCACAGTCTCCCTCCCGTCCAGGCCCTCGCGCAGCGGTCCCCGCAGCAGGCGTGCTTTGCTGCCCCCTACTGGCCACATCCAGTTCCCGCAGAGTCGTGGGCGGCCAGAGCCCCTCACACCGGCCTGTCAGCCACACCTCCGCAGCCGTTCTGCGCTTCCCCCCTGCTTCCTACTTCCCTGTCCTTAGCATTCCATTTTCAAGGGTGGGAAGGGAAAAGGAAATTGCATCTTTCCAAAAGGAAGAAGAGAGTTTCTTGTTAAGATCGCTGTTATCACTTCAAATGGATCCCTTGTAGCTTTTACCACCCTTCCCTGCTGACCAGTATCACCTGGGGCACTTGTTAAATATGCAGATCATCAGGCCCCCCTCCTGGAAATTCTGGGTCAGTAGTTCAGGGCTGCCCGAGACCCGGTTTCGATTCCCCGCCGATACACGTCAAGGGCACCCACCACCTGTCCGTCATGGAGGCTTTGGGGTTGCTATTCAGGAGAGCTTCCAAACTGAGGTGGACCAGGAAGAAAAGCCTGGCAGTCTACTTCTGGAAATAAGCCAGTGAAAACCCTACGGATCACAACAGTCTGATCTGCAACCAGTCATGGGGACTGAGCAGGACCATTTTGTTTTGTTGTGCGTGGGGCAGCTAAGAACAACCTTTAGGGTTTGGAGTCCAGGAACCTGTTCTAACAAGCACCCACAGGCGAATCTTGTCCCCTGGGAATTTAGAGAAATATGGCTGTCGAGCAGCGCTTCTCGAATTTGAAGGGACACAGTCACCCGAGAATCCTGTGAAATGCAGATTCTGGTTCAGCAGGCATGGTATGGGGTCTGGCATCCCGCACTTGGGGCTCCCGAGAGATGCCGGTGCCCTGGCCCAGAGCTGTGCTTTGAGGAGCGAGGGTATAGATATGCAGAGTCCACACCCAGGTGTAACCTTAACAGCACACCTGTTCTCCTTAAAATCACTGAGGTTGCTGCCTCCCACCACTCCCACCAAGGCTTCTCCTAAGAGCAAAGTCAAGCTGTGATTTCTTTTGTCTGGAAAAGCAAGGGTGCCCCCTTTTGACAGCTCAAAACATTTCCTGCAAGATGCCAGGAGAGGGAACAGTAGGTATATTTTCTTCCAAACAAGTTTTTTAAATTACTGTTTGGCTAGAAAGAATTCTCTCCCATAATAGACTGTCGAGCATCATGGGTTGTAGGGAACTTGGCTGCATGAGCCCAGATACCATGGGAGGTAACTATCAAAGACTGTGCCCTCTGAGAGGCGGTCCTGGGATGAAGCACACGGGGAGAGCGGGCTGGGACATGAGTGGCTGCCTCTGAGGACTGTCCTTGTCTTCGGCCTTTACCTCAGCCTCCGCGTTACTATCCCTTTCCTCCACCAGCGCCCAGAAAACATTTTCAGTGCTGCGGATCTGACATTCGTGCCAGGTCAGGCTCTCACACTGCTCCTAGCCGGTCCAGAGAGTCTCTGAAAGTGTTTTGTTTTTTTTCAAGTGCAAAAAACAAGTTTGGATTGGGAGATGATATTTACGATCTTGGGGGAGCAGGGGGAGTGACTCTATTGTATCAGCTCTGGTTAAACTGTGTGTTTGAAGCTTTCTCTCCCTAACGGTGAACTTTGGACTTGCCCAATGTTTTGCCTTAATTTCCCAAGACACCATGTCCCATAGAATGGCATCATAAATGGTGAATTTCCAGACACCAGTGAAATTGCATTCATTAAACAAAGCCCTATGTTGGAGGCAAAACCTTAAATAGTCAAAACATGACATACACTTTGGGAGGTAAAAATGCTCTGACCACTGTGTTCCTGGCTTGATTTCCAAGACGCTAAGGGCTTCGAATACGAGTCTAGCGTCTAACCACACAGCTTACGTGCCAGCAGGTTGGTGTTGGGTTGTGTGTTTTGTTTCGTTTAAAGGCCAAGGAAATAATCCATCTTAACAGTTAATCCCTTCCCATCCTCGCCCTTGCATTTTCAAAAGACTCCTTCGATAGTTAGCCGCATAGCTCCCATTAAAGTCGAATTTCCTTAGCTGAGGAAGTCACTGAATGCCTAATTTCACGTGCAACGCTGGAAGAAAATATTAAGAGTGCAAGTGCATTGCTAGCTTTCTCTTCCCACTACACAACAGAAGACTGATCCTTTCATCAGTGCCTGGCACTGCTCTTGCAAGCCTGTGGTTCCTCATGACACACATTAGCGTCCCACTCACCATTAGCACTAACCTTGACAATCTGTAAGTTGTGCCCCTCTCAATGTTATATATAGTCTTCCTTCTGAGCTAGGAACAAACCAAACCAAAAATAATCACCAAATCCCACATCCTGGATGTCACTTCTACCCAGACAGAGTGACATTGCAGTACCCCAGGGCCCCACAGATCTTCCGTGAGCTGTGTGGGTTCCTGCCACAGGCTGCACCCACGCAGCTATCAAACGCAGTTCATGGGCGCAATAGTCCATTTAAGCCTGTATCCAGTGGCGTGCTCGGGGTCTTTTTCTGGACAGGCTGCCTCTGCCCGTGGAGATGAGTGGGTGCCCAGCGATGAGTCATTGTCCAGGGATCAGTCTTAGGTTTTGCAGAAGGTGACCCCACAAAATGTGTTACACACCTGTATGCATGTTCCTGCCTGTATGCATGTTCCCACATGTCAATTTTCAAAGGCTGACACCTTGAAACATTCATGAGTCTGATCAGAAGCGAAGCCCAGTACCCACACTCTTGAGCTCCAAGGTCGGAAAGTAACTGAAGAAAAACGTCAACCTTTCATTGGGCTGCTGCCGAGGCCTCAGGCGTGTGGGTGTCACCTGGCTTTTCCAGATGTTAGGATTTGACAGACAACTTAGCCCTCAACTCCTGGGAACTGCTACTTCAGTGCCTGGCTGGCCTACCAGTTCACATCGCTAGTGGGTTCCCAGCAAAGGTGCTGACAGTCTGTCGAGTGAGGCAGCTCCACGCGGGAAAGACTAGCTGAGTGGCCCAGAAGACGTCACCGTGTCACACAGCCTCAGCAACTCACCCGAGGAGTGATGTAGCCTCCTAGGCTCCTTGCCCTGGGCCCCCGGTGATTCTGCCAGGATAAACCAAGTCATAACAACGTGATGCCCTAGGCACTGTCACGGGGGGCTGGGGTTCTCTGCTTCTTAAAGCTGCTGTCACAAGTGGTCCCAACTGCTGCTTCCCAGAATCCTAAGGTGAGCACTGTTGGTGAGAAAGAGTGGAAGTAGGAGGCGGAACCCCGTGGGAGTCTTCCTGGTTTCAAAGAGCCGGAAGAAGCCTCCAGCTGTGGGCTGGCACTGGTCAACCCTGCTCCCTGAGAGACTGCTCGAAGCCCTGCTACAAGGGGAGAGGCTGGTTTCCCAAAGCCCCTGGGGTTTTCTCAGTCCCAGGGGCTGTGCCTCGCTAGAGAGCAGGTCGTGACACCTTCCCAGACAGCCAGCTCCCACTCACAGTGCCCACAGGCAAACCCAGTTAAATAACACTGGTCTTTCTACACAAATTCCACGGTATCTAAATTCCTAACACCCCAATCTCTATCACTGTGGCTGTCAAACTACTTGTTCTCAAGACCTCTTTACACTCTTAAAAGCTATTGAGGACTCCAAAGAGCTTTTTATATGTGGGTTATGGTCATAGCTATCTAGTGCTGCTGTAACAGAAATACCACAAGTGGGTGACCTTAACAAACAGAAATTTATTCTCTCACAGTTTAGGAGGCTAGAAGTTGGAATTCAGGGCACCAGCGCTAGGGGAAGGCTTTCTTTCTCTGTCAGCTGAGGGGTGGGGAGAACGTCCTTGTCTGTTGCAGGTCCTAGTCCTCGGTTACTTGGAGACCTTCCCGTCCATTAGTGCTTGCTTGCTTCTGTACCTAGTCTGTTCCTTTTATATCTCAAAAGTGATTGGCTTAAGATACGTGGCCTCACTAACATTACTAAGAACACCCTATCCCCGAATGGGATTACATCACATGTAGAGGGATTAGGATTCCAACACATACTTTGGGGGGACACAATTCAATTCATAAGTTGTATTTATCACTACTTATCATACTATAAATTAAAGCATAAGTTTCTGAAACACAAGAACATATAAGTCTACACATTCCATTTCCCACCGGAGTGATGGCATCATCACACGCCGTGTGCCTCTGGAAAACTTCGCAAGAAAATGACAGTGGCAAAGCAAGTAATATCTTAATGTCTTCTGTTAACATAGTTTTGACCTCACGGGCTTCGGGAAAGGGTCTCAGGAGCTCCCGGGGGTCTGTGGACTACACTTTGACAACCACTGACCTATCACACAACTCTTCTGTTATCATCTCCGTATCTGTTAATGTGTCTGTCTGCTTACTTGGTTATCTCCTCCTCTAGAACGTAAGCTCCATGAGAGCAAAGACTTGGCCCTTTTCACCCCTGTAACCATAGCCCCTCGAACAATGCCTGGAACATGGTTGGTGCACAATAAATGTTTGTTACATGAATGAATGAATGAATGACATAATGCAGCAAGATAGACCTCCCAGGGCAAGTAGCAGGATCTGTGCAGGCAAAGCACATTGCACAGTGCCTGGCGCACCATCTCTACTCAGCATCTTACTCTCCGTCATGGCAGAGACCGTGCTTAGTGGCCAACTGAGTCGTCCAGGATCCCACAGCCTTCACAGGAGAGATGATGGTCAGGGATCGGAGGTTCCTGACATCGCTCCCTCAAGGCAAGAGCCCCAAGAAATCCTGGCTGCCACTCAAGCAAAGCTAATGATTTGCGAACAAGAGTATGGCCGAACTTCCTCTTTCCAGCAGGAATTAACGCTGATCTTTCCCTCTGCTGGCGTCACTGCTGAACTCAACCAGGGTCTGAGTCCTTCAGTGCTGACTGAAGCCAAACACTTCTTAATTTCAATTCCAGTGTGAAACCAACAGGTGAACTAGTAGAGTCGAAAGAAGAAGTCACTAAGCTGTTTCTTACACAAACTTTCCAAAAGTTTTATGGGGTATTTCCTGATTGGCGCAAACTTCCCACCCCGCACACATTCCTCCCTCCAGAATGTTCCCTGCACGCCTAGGTCTACAACATGGGCAGGTCACTCTGCCTCTGTCTTGTCCTCCTGTGGTCAATTAACATAATACAATGGTTAAAATAAAATAGAGAGGGGACTAGTACTCTCACCACAGTGCTCCGCTAATAAGCAGGTGTGAGTTTGGCTCCATAAACTCAGTACACAAGAAATGCCACATTGTTTTTCTAACCACTCTCATTTTGATCTGGTGGGATATTCCACGTTAGGTGTTCTGGCGTCTCACCCACACCCAGAGCTGTGTGAGGGTCCTCATCACAGATCCACAGTGGTCACTACTGAGAGGGAGGTTTGTTTTAGATGAAATCATCTGAGGAGGCCTCTCTGAGGAGATAGCATTTAAGCAGCGAGGTGAACGATGTGAAGATCTGCAAGGAAAGCGTTTCAGGCCGAGGAAGAGCAAATACAAAGATCCTGAGGCGGAAAACACCTCACTGAATTTGTTTTCTTGGTTTGTAGGGTTAGGGTCATGATCTCATGAGACATCTCAGTCAATTGGCCTAATACTGTTTTTCAGTGCTTCTGGTCTAACTCCTAGTTCCTCACATGGTGCCTGGGACTTAAAAGCTTGCAAGCAGCCACCTAAGCTACATCAACAGGACTCTGTTCACCTGAGTAGCAGAGGAAGAAGGAGAGTCAGGAATTGGAGGAGGAAATGTTGCCACCATGAACACCTATCTCCCTTGCCATGAGACCAGAAGAACTGGATGATACCTGACTACCACTACTGAATGTTTCGATCTAAGATTCTCCAGCAGAATCTTGATCAAAGGGGGGAAGAAAACAGAAAGGAATATCAAATTCTCAATAGGACCTAGACTTTTGGAATCATTGTGACAACAGCATCCTGAAAGGTTAGATGAGAAGCTTAGGGGGCAATGAGTTTATGTTAATAGTGATGGAATAATTTGGAAAAGGCTAGCGAAAATGGTTACCCAACTTGAAGAATGTAAACAATGTCACTGAATTTCACGTGTAGAATTTGTTGAAATGGTGTATCTTTTGTTACGTATATTTTTTCACACACACACAAAAATAGTAAAATTAAAAAAACACAGCCTTGAGGCAGGAATGAGCTTGGTAGGTTCAAGTGAAAACAACAAGGTCAGTTCATGTTGGGCCTTGCAGACCTTGGTTAGGAGGGGATTTCATTCAAAGTGTAAGTGAAGCCACTAGATGGTTGTGAATAGGGGTGATATAGCTGACCTGCTCGTTATAAAAAGCACTCTCACTGCTCCATGGAAAATAAACTGTAAGGAATTCCCTGGATGGTGAAAATGGTTAAGAGCTCGACTACTAACTGAAAGGTTGGCAACTTGAACGCATCCAGAGGCTCCTTGGAACACAGGCCTGGCAATCTGCTTCCAAAAATTGACATCCTTGAACATCCTATGGAGTGCAGTTCTACTCTGCAACAACAAAAAAGAAAATAGACTGTAGAGGGTGGGGAGGGGGGCAAGAACGATGCCAGGAAGACCAGAAAACAGGCTATTACAGGGGTCCAAATGCGAGATGAGAGGGGTCCAAATGAGAGACTGGGCTAGAGCTAGGGGAATAGCATGGAGGTGTGAGAAGTGGTCTAATCAGGGTCTATTTTGAAGACAAAAATGCTGGGGCTTGCAGCTGGATTGATGTGGATAGAATAAGAATACATATGTATGTAATATAGAAATAGAAGAATCAAAAATGGCACCTGGGTGTTCAACCTGAGCAAAATCTGGGTGGATGCTGGTTCTATATGCCAAGATGGAGAAGACTGAGGTAGGAGTAGGTTTGAGGAATAAAATCAAGTTCTATTTTGGACAGATCAAACTTGAGGTGCCTATGGAAACCCTATCTACGGCCATACCACCCTGAATACGCCCGATCACGTCTGATCTAGGAAGCTAAGCAGGGTCGGGCCTAGTTAGTACTTGGACGGGAGACCACCTGGGAATACCGAGTGCTGTAGGCTTTTTGGAAACCCTGGTGGCGTAGTGATTAAGTGCTACGGCTGCTAACCAAAAGGTGGGCAGTTCGAATCCACCAGGCACTCCTTGGAAACTCTATGGGGCAGTTCTACTCTGTCCGATAGGGTTGCTATGAGTCAGAATCGACTTGACGGCAACAGGTTTGGTTTTTTTTTTTTTTTGGTTATGGAAACCCTAGTAGTGTAGTGGCTAAGAGCAATGGCTATTAACCAAAAGGTCAGAAATTTGAATCCACCAGGAGCTCCTTGGAAATTCTGTGGGGTAGTTCTACTCTGTCCTATAGGGTCACTATGAGTTGGAATGGACTCAACGGCAACAGGTTTGTTTGTTTGTTTTTTTAAAATTGGATTTCCAAGTGGAAATGTCAGATAGGCAAATATAGGACTAGGGAAGGGGGCTGTTGGGGAGGTAGGGGCTGGAGATATACATTTAGAAGATATCAGTGTATAGATAATATTTAAACCCAGAGGACTGCATGTCACCCAAGAGAAAATAAATAGAGAGGAGAGAAGAGGGTAGAGGACCAAGCCCTGGGACACTGCAACCTTTAGAGACGAGAAAGAGGCCAGCAAAGGAGATGGACAGAGGTAGCAGGAAAGCCAGGAGAAGCTTTGAGAAGGAGGTGAGTAGTTATCTCAAAAGATACTGAGAATTCAGATAAGATAAAGATTGGGAATTGGCCACTTGGTTAGATGAGGTTTTTAACCTTGATATTAGAATTGTTTCAGTGAAGCGAAGGGGATAAAGTGTGACTGGTGTGGGTTGAGAGATTGGAGACTTCTAGGCTGAGTATGGAGGACTGAATAGCTGCATTTCCCCCTTGACTAATAAAATGACAATAAAGGGCCTAAGATGCATAAACCCATGGAAGAGAGAGAATAGGAGAGGTGATGAGAGATGTCACTAAAACACTGGACTCTAGAAAGCAGATAGGAGAGTGGTAACTGACTTAGCCTGAAGAAAATTGAAAGCTAAGTACTTAGAGTATGGAGGATAAGAAGTGGTCTGATCATGCCAAGAACATAGGAAGGCTCAGAAATTAAGGTACCAGGTACTTCTGAAGGTGGGGGTGCTGGAAGGATCTGACAGAGCAGGAATGAGTGAAAGTCTTCATAAGAAGAAAAAGACTCCTAGACCCCTCCTTACCTCCACACAGCTGGGTGACTGCCACTCCACCACCCAAGCAAAAGACAAGAAGCCTGGAGAGGATGAACCAGAGGGTCTCTGGACTGAGGGAACCTAATAAAATGTGAGAGTAAAATAAAGACGTGTTCCAACATGTAAGGTCTTGATTTACCACCTATGCATTCTTCCTTAGAAAGGTACTGGAAGATGTACTCCATCAAAACAAGAGGGTAAACCAAGAAACAAGAAAACATAGGATCCAGGAGACACGGGTCCCCACATAGAAGAATAGAAAAGGGCGTTCCCAGGAGAACAACAAAAGAAAGCCTCATGATGGCTCCATGCAGCAGGCCTAGAGAGCACCAGTTCAGATTGGAGCACGAAGCTGGAGAACTCCAAGAAAGATGTCTCCAAGAAAAAGAAATAAAAAGAAACACATGCTAATCGATTTATACTTCTGGCAAAGAATTTGGGGATAAATTACCAAGTACAGACAAAACCGAGCAAAAGTAAAAACTGTACAAGAAAGGGAAATACAATCTCAGCACATTGAAAGGCCCAGTTATGACTGTTTATGAGTCATAATAACAATGAGTATTGGCTTAACCAAAATTATAATAGAAATATACTGAGAAGATGGTAACAAGAGGAAGGTAGAAAGACTAATCCCTCGTCTTTCACAATAAGAAGTCAACAGATAGTATAAAAAACCAGAAAAGCAAGAACTGACAGTATACATACATTATTTAGAAAAGAGAGAGATAAAGAAACAGTGAAAAAATTGAAAGCAGTTGCCAGTGATGGAAAGAAATTGAACAAAGACCACCGCTTTTTGTTATAAGCTTTGAAGAACTACTTGATTTTTTAAAACTTTTTACATGTTTAAAACTATTTACATGACTTATAAAAACTATTACATGTATTGCTTTGAAAAAATAAATTTAATTTTAAAAAAACAAAGAGAATGAGATCAAGGGAAGAGAGGGAAGACAGTTATATATGTACCTGGTTTACTGAGAAATCTGGACTCAATAAGTATAAAATCACCAACAGTTTTAATTTTCTTCAATCATTACTTTCAATCATTTTCCAGTAGAATTTCATTTCCCAGTTATGCAATGAAATATTAAGCAGCTTTCACAACTTCCCGGTTACTTTCAGTTACTAAAACTCTATTTCATTTAGAAGACAGATTTCATCGATGATGTAAGCAGCATTGCCACCCACTCCCACGTGGCAAACCAGGCTGGAGGGACTTGAGGTGGGAACTAGGAGGGGTCTGTTCTTTCCCCCACTCTTCCTACCTGGAGTGCAGAGGGAATGGTGGGCTGTGGGGGAGCTCTTTTTCCGGCACATCCCTCCTCTTCTCTTTTCAAGCCCTAGTCCTCTGGGATCAGGAGTGGGAGACAGACGGGGAGGAAGACATTACAGCCTCCTCCCTCTGTTGGTTGTCTTTGCCTCTCCAGCTTCCCCTCCTGGCCGCAGATGTCCTCTGTGTAGCCAACATCCAAACGGTGGCTCTCTCCGGGGCACATGTATGAGTTCCTTGGGGCCCCTAAAGGAGTTTCTCCACTGCCAGCTTCCTGAGGTAGGAGATCTGGCCTTGGCTCAGACTTCTTCTACCCCCTCAGCTTTCACTCCACACCCTACAGCCCTGTTGGGTGGGCTCAAAACCTTCCCCTGGGGACCATGTTCTTGGGGAACATCTAGATCAATTGGCATAACATACTTTATAAAGAAAATGTTCTACATTTGACTTTGGTGAGTAGCATCTAGGGTCTTAAAAGCCTGCAATCGGCCATCTAAGACACATCTACTGGTCCCATCCCGTCCCGAGTAAAGGAGAATGAAAAAAACCAAAGACATTGAAGGTACCAGGTACTTCTGAAGGTGCGGGTGCTGGAAGGATCTGACAATAGCCCATACAATGGACCCAAACATACCATCAGGAAGATGGTGCAGGGCCATGCAATGGTTCGTTCTATTATACACAGGGCCAGCATGAGTTGGAGCCAACTCAAGGGCAACTAACGACAACAAGATTTGATAGAAGTGAAGCGGTCGTTGGAAGAAAAAGTCAGTCCACCTACTCCTTAACACGCTATTTGTCCTCATCTTTGGCCTTCATCACCAGGTTCCAGCAAATAGGAAAATCCCACTCAATATCCTATTTCAAAGACTTCCTGGAGTGTTGAGAGAGGAGAAATGGAGCAGTTATTGGAGGAGGATGTAGAATGAGGGTTGTATGCAGATGGAAATGATCCCATGATGGGGGTATAATGACACAGAGAGAGGGGACAGTTACAGGAGCAAGTCCTGAGCAGTCAAGAAATAATAGGGTCCATGCAGCAGCAGTGCCTGCAATAAGAGCAGGACATCCATCGTAACCCTTGGAAAGGCAAAGTAGGTATGTTTGAAGATTTTGAGTTTGTTCTCTGCTGACTGTTTCTCTTTCCTCCATGGAAACAGGAGCCAAGCCAACTGCTAAGAGCGAGAAGAAGAAAGTTGATATTGAAAGTTTTATGAAAGAGGAAAAGGCATACAACAGTCACCTCAGGGGTCACCTTAGGGAGGAGAAGAATACCTGGACCATGGTGATGTGGCAGGACTGCTGGGCAAGGCTGTGGGCTCTGAGACGCATCAGAGTCAGCTCACGTGTGTGCTGTTCCCAGCCACACCCCGCTGCTCAGGTGCAGGCAAAACCAAAAAAGAAAATCAAACCCATTGCACGTCCAGTCAATTCCAACTCATAGTGACCCTATAAGACAGAGTAGAACTGCCCCTCAGGGTTTCCAAAGAGTGGCTGGTGGATTTGAACTGCCAGCCTTTTGGTTAACAGCCAAGGTGCAGGCAGGGAGGGGGGAAATGTTGGGTTTAATCAGAATTGAGGTTTTGCCAGGGAAATATTACAGAGGGAGTGAATTGAACGCTACGTAAGGACATGATTTTAGAAATGAACCATGAAATCCAAGCTAAGCAAGGTAGGGAGTGAGGACAGGAGGGGGCTATAGGGAAGCAAAAACATGGGGTGAGGTTGAGGGATTGGAAGTCCCAGAGGGGTTGAAGAACGCTGGAGCATTCTTTCCCCAGTTGCCATGAAGTCGATTCTGACTCAAGGGGAGTCTATATGTTAGCAGAGAAGAACAGCTCCATGGGGTTTTCATGGCTGTGACCTTTTGGAAAGCACCTCTGGGTGGGTTCGAATCACCAACCTTCTGGTTAGCAGTTGAGAATTTGTGCCACCCAAGACCGAATATGTAGGTGCTCTCCATTTAGATTTCCTCCACGGGGTGGCACTCATTCCCACTGTCCTTGCCGTAATTCCCTAGCGTTGCCCCACTTTCTACCTTTCTGGAATCTTTAAGTTTGTTGGTAGTCTGTGCCACCCCACATGTATGCCTGTCTCAATCTCTCTGCTATATAAGATGTTCCCACACATACCTCAACTTCACTAAACCAGTAAAAAAAAAGTTGCCATGTAGTTGACTCTAACAGCCCCAGTATGTCAGAGTAGAACTGTGCTTCTAGAATTTTCAATGGCTGATTTTTTTAAGTCGATCATCAGGCCTTTCTTCCAAGGGGCCTCTGGGTGAACTCAAACCTCCAACTTTTCAGTTAGCAGCCCAGCACGTTAACCATTTGCACCCAGGGACTCCCTCAGGGACTAAGGAGGGAAATATGTTTCCTCTTGCTCGTGACCCATTTTCTGCCCCATCTTGGTTGCCTTCCTCTGTCATATCAACTGTTCTCTCCACCACCCACCCAGAGGCCAGTGGAGCCTTCTCTCCAACCAACCTGTAATGGTTAAGGTTGTGTATCAACTTGGCTGGGCCATGATTCTCAGGGGTTTGGCAGTTATGATGTAGTTTGGCAGTCGTATAATGATGTAATCACTTCCATGATGAGATCTGATATAATGTGATCACCTCAACGATGGGATCTGCTATGAGTAGGCAATCAGTTGAATGGGAATTTCCTTGGGCATGCAGCCTACATTGAATATAAGTGGACATTCTGGCAAGGCTTGGGGGCTTTTGCTCACTCTGGATCCTGCAGCTGGCTCCTGTTCATCTGGCCTCTGGTTCTTGGGACTTGAGCTAGCAGCTTACCTGCAATCTTGCCTGCCAGTCCTGGGATTCATTGATCTTCGAAGCCTGTGAGCAAGAGCCCTGCTCTCTAACCTGCAGATCTTGTGTTCACCAGCCCCTGTGGCTACACGAATCAGGAGAAGCCTCTCTCCTGACCCACAGACTTGGGATGTTCCAGCCTCTACAACCACATGAGCCATTTCCTTGATATAAATCTCTATATATACATATGTGGAGCCCTGGTAATGTAGTGGTTAAAAGCTACAGCTGCTAAGATATATTTATACACTTTACTGGTTTTGCTTCTCTAAAGAACCCAGCCCAAGACACACCCATTGACTCCTTTCCCTATGGTGCCTCTGGCATCACCATGGCTGGGTCCTACTTTTTAGGTTGACTACTTTTCTGTGCATTGTATTAGAGTGGTGAGTAGGCGCAGACAAAGTTTACAGGAGAAGGATGTGGTCATCATCCTCTTCACAGGAAAAAGCTAGCAGTAGTAGCTGGTCTGAAAAAATACACAGTCAGAGGGAGAGCTTGTTTTGTATGCATCTCCTATAATAGAATAATTATTTACCCGGGAGCCTGTCCTGCTTGGGAGGATGGCTAATGCGGGCAATGGCTGGGTCTGGCCGTGCACTTAAAAGCCCCCAAACTCATAAGGAATTATAGTCACTAATCTGGAAGGATTGAAGGGATTTGTTCCTGCACAAACCCAAGACCTCCTACAGCTTCAAATTTTTCAAATTTGCTTTTTCTGAAAAATTGTTCTGTTTTCTATAATGGCAACTGTTTTATTGTAGAAAAGACCATATCTAATTTTATCTCAAAATACATTTTCTCTTTCTAAAATAATAGCACACACAGCTAACCAGAATAAAAACTGTATTTCCCAGACTCCCTTGCAGGTAGGTGAGGCTGTGTGTCTAAATCCTGGGCGCTATGGGGTGTGACTTCTGGTCTCTCCCTTACAAGTAAAAGATGTGCCATCTCTTCTCACTTTCACCTTCCTCCATCCTGCTTCTTGGAATGGCGAAGAAACAGGAGAGAAGGGGCCGAGGTCCCTGGATGATCTTATAGAGCAGAGCCACTGTACCTGCCCTGGACCATTGACTTACCTTCCCAAAAGAGGAATACACTTCTAGCTTGTTGGACCCACTTATTTTGGGGACTCTACATGCACCTGAAGCTGTCCCCTAACTAATACCCACATCCTTCTCTTTCTTTAGCTATTGTATGTGTCAGACACGTACAAAATGCCTAATTCATTCTGCTTTAATCTTCCCACCCTTCATTCCATTCTTAGATCAATCAATGAGAAGACTGTCATCTTGGAGATTTTCTCCTCAATAATGAAGAATTAAAATATATATATATATGTATATATATATATATACACACACATAAGAAAAGGGCAAGCGTTCTTTCTGAATATCTGTGTCTGCAAATGCAATGACTAGGTCCTATTCCCAAACTTCTGATGATTAATAAATGTCTTTGGGTAAGTTAAACAGCAAATATTGGAGTAATTGGACAATAATCTTTGAATAGTAATCTTTAAACAGAGCTACTTGTGTTTCGTTCTGACTATTCCAATAGAAATAATTTCCTTTTCAAGATGCCACCTTGCCCCTTTCCTGTTTGAGTTGTTATTGCTAAACCACCCAGTTTTAATTATCATTTAATTATCTTTATCTACAGTTGACTGCCCCCTTCTGTTGGAAAGCCTGTTCTATATAAACCAAACCATGGGGAATCACCTATCCAACGCACATTTATCTAAATTCCCACTGCAACTAGATGAGGCAGTTCCTTTAAGTCATAAAATCATTCAAAACTGGATCCAGGAAATAAAAGAACAGCCCTGAAATTGAATTTATGGAATACCAACAACATTATAGTTACCTTTGGGAATCAGTTTTTCTCCATCTTCCCTTTTGGCTGGTAGTCGAGCACAAGTTATTTGCACCACCCAGGGAAGATGAATCTAGGGGTTTATATAGCGGCAGGTACTGCAGGTGGGTTGACTGGCCACCTCTTTCCAGTCCCCATTTCCTTGCCTTACTCTACTACAGAGACTGGAAAAAAAATTAAAAACTCATTTTCTCAGCCCCCCTCCCTTTTCAGCAAGGAGGGGCTGTGAGACATATGTAGAAAGTCCGTATTAAAAAACAAGAATGAAAAAGTTGTATTTTCTACTGAGTAAGTTGTAAGTCCTCACCTCTCAATCCTATACTTTGCTTAAAGATCCAATATGCTTCTGACCTTAAATGGAATTTTAATTCACTATTCAAGGTGCCTTAAAGGCAGCTCATTTCTACCCTAAGGCTAACCAAGTCCCCAGGTGGTGCAAATAATTTGTGCCCAACTACTAACCGTAAGCTTGGTGCTTCGAATCCATGAAAGAAAGCCTAGCCTTCCTGAACATGTTTATGCATACTTAAATATGGACAGGAAGGCATATATTGATAACTGTAAGCACATGTATGTGTGTGTGTATATATATATATACCTCTGGGTAGACTCGGACCACTAAACTTTAAACATATATATATATATTTATGTGTGCTGCATATGTTCTCAAGTACAAAATAAAGCACATAGGGGGCACAGTTATGGATACTTCCTAGACACAACCAAACACCTCATGGAATTGGTCTACTGGGTTTGAGGGCTTAGGACCATAGACTCATGGGGCAACTCAGTCAACTGGCATAATGTAGTCCATAAAGACAATGTTCTACATCCTAGTTTGGTGAGTAGCATCTGGGATCTTAAAAGCTTGCGAGTGGCCATCTAAGATACAACTACTGGTTTCTCTTCATCCAGAGCTAAGGAGAATGAAGGAAACCAAAGACTCAAAGAAAAAACTAGTCTACAGAACCAATAGTTTACATGAACAATGACACCGCCTACCTTGAGATCAGGAGAACTAGATGGTGCCCAGCTACCACTACCGACAGTTCTGACCAAGGACACAATAGATAGTCCTGGGTACAATGAGAGAAAAATGTAGAATAAAAGTCAAATTCCTTAAAAAAAAAAAAAAAAAAAAGACCAGACTTACTGGACGGGTAGAGACTAGATGAATCCCCGAGACTATCACCCTGAGATACTCTTTAAACTTGGAACTCAAACCACTCCCAGAGGTCGCCTTACAGCCAAATGACAGATTGGCCCATAAAATAAATAATGCCACCTGTGAGTACTGTGCTCCTCCAAGTAATCACCTAGATGAAACCAAATGGTTAACCTTTACCCGAGACCAAGGATGAGAAAGCTAGGGGAGACAGGGAAGCTAGATTAATAGAAACAAAACAACCATAGGGTTTTTAGTGGCTGGGTTTTCCAAAGCAGATCATCAGGCCTTTTTTCTGAGGCACCTCTGGGTGGACTCGAACCACTAACCTTTCAGTTAGCAGATGAGCACATTCAACATTTGCACCACCCAGTGACTCCTTACACTTATTGCCTCATTTAAATCTTACAAGATTCCTATGAGGTACAAACTACTATCATTTGCACCTTACAGATGAGAAAATCGGGGCAAAAAAAGTTTGGATAGGCAGTGAGCCAAGTGAAATGAATCAGATGGAACAAGGCAGAGCTCTTTGGATCAGAAGGAATAATTACACCACTCATTGACGTGGCCACAGGCTTTTACTACTTACAGTCATCAGGACAACGATAAACAGAGCAGATGTTTATCAGGAGCCAAGTTCTCCCACAAGGCTTCCATCCAAGGGTCGGATGTTCTGGTAACTTCCATGCACACCCCTCTTGCGCCATGGGCAAGAGAACAAAGGAGGACTTGGGTCTGGGGCTTGTATAGTATAAGCCAGAGGGGTGTATGTGCTGGGCTGCACGGAAACAAGAGGAAGAGGAGGACGGGGAGCCTGCCTCTGCTTAGGCACAGGTAGCGTAGCCATCCCAGAACCAGGAAAGTACCTTTGTTCAGGTGCAAACAGCTGAACACGACCATCCTGTGACCAGCTCCCTGCACCCCACACACCTAGCTACTAGATTAATTACTTTAGTACAGTTAAGTCGTCATAGAAACAGAGAGAGTTACTGTGGGTTCAGAATAGGGAGGAAGCTTCTCTGACAAAGGAAAAGGACTGGAAGAGACAGAGGGAAAAAAAAAACAAAAACCCATTGCCGTCGAGTTGATTCTGACTCATAGTGACCCTATAGGGCAGAGGAGAACTGCCCCATAAAGTTTCCAAGAAGTGGCTGGTGGATTCAAACTGCCGACCTTTTGGTTAGCAGCCGAGCTCTTAACCACTGCGCCACCAGGGAACCCAATTCCCAACCTTCCTATCAGAGAATGCTCTGAGCCCAAGGCCTCAGCTTAGGCAGCCTGGATGGGAATCGTAAAGGCAACCCAGGGACAGATTACCCAATAAGCAAGATATGCATGGGCTTACTTGTGCTTCCTTGCTAATCTATACCACAGAGAAGTATCAGCTAAGGTCCAGACAAAACAACCAAAAGGAGCTTCCCCAGCTATTAACGTTCTTGCGGAGCTTGCATGTCAACAAACTTTGTCTCCTGATGGGAGCTCTGGTGGCTCACTGGTTAAGTGCTCACTGCTAACCAAGTGGTCAGCAGTTCAGATCCACCAGGCACTCCCTGGAAACCCGATGGGGCAGTTCTACTCTCTCCTATAGGGTTGCTGTGAGTTGACTGGACAGCAATGCGTTTGGTTTTGTTATCTTCTGTCAGATCAGACCCCGATCTCAAGTGACAAAAAAATGGGGCTATGATTTTAGCCCCTTTTCTCTCTAATTTGTACTGATACAGCTTTTAGATGAACTGAATACTTGTTTACACGTCATACCAGATTTAAAAAGGGGGATGATAATAGGGTCTCTCTATCAAAACTAGAAATGACCCCCCAACTAATTGGCCTGAGTGCCTACTGTCAGAAAAGGATGTACGCCCTCTAGTGAATCAAGGTGATGGATAAGCCACGGGGTAAATTAGGCCATGGTTTTTGGAGCACATTAGCTGCACATGGTGAGTTTTACAGAAAAATCCCATTTTTTAAAGTCCTAGCATGATACATACATAAATTGAGTTGTTACCTACTATAAACATCCCTTGCAACTATACGTATGTATTTAAATAAGGACCACGAGGCAATACTAAGGAACCTGGGTGGCACAAGCGCTTTGCAATTGGTTGCCAGCCCAAAGGTTGGCAGTTGGAACCCACCCAGTGGCTCTGTGAAAGAAAAGCCCTGGTGAACTGCTTCCGGAAAGATTACAGCCTAGAAAACCCTCTGGAGAAGTTCTGCTCTGCAGCTCCTGGGCTCGCCATGAGTGGGGGGCTGAACGGAACAGCAGCTAACAGCAACAACAATGAGGCAATACTTTTAAAAATGAAAAGGAGGTGGTACGTTCAGGCAGTATGGTTATGGGTTACTTGTTTTCTCTTTCCAAAGTTTTCTCTCACTCATTACATCATATTGTCGATACGTTTTTTTCTAATTTAGTGCAAAAAAATGAAGAAAAAGAAGAATCTTTTTCCCTCCCTTCATACAGCGCAGTAAGTCTTCTGTTCGTTACTGAGGACCCGTCACCATTTCTGTCTAGTTTGGCAGAGTGGGTATTTCTAAAGTGCAGGATTCTTAAAAAAAATGATAGCTCCCTGAGAAGGACTGAGGGAAATTAATTCTTTAAAGAGTGAGAGGAGAACGCTTTCCCAGAGGACACGCAAGCTCTGGTCAGTCTTTTCCTGACAGGAAGTATGCCTGGAGCCGGCTGCCTGACCTCCACTTCCATTATTAAGAAGCTGAGAGAGGAACGTACTCCTTGACTTAGAGAATGTTTTATTGGCAGAAGCTCAGAAGAGATCCTTTCTTTAAATATTCACTGTGTTCCGAGTTCCCTACCACCTCACGGATTTACTGAAAATTCCAAGAATGTCTGTTTTGCGTCCTTTTAGGCAAAGGTTAGCCATTTCGGGGGGTTGGGGTGCGTGTGTGTGTGATACTTATGGACATCATAATTCCGTCCCTGATAAAACCTTCTTTTCTGTAAGCCCTTCAAAATGTCTGAACACCTTCGAGGTTCTTGCTCTCATCACTGAACTATCAAAAGAGCGCTACTGGTGTTCAAGCCCACACTTTTCCAAGTTCATTAAAACATGTGCCTTCACTGCCACGTTAGGTGCTGGAGAGTCCTTATCTTACCTACTTGGGTGGAACCTGAAACCCAAGAAGATTTAGGGGTGCACATTTGAAGCTTTCCCAAGGGGACAAGTCAGGAATGCAGGGCTGTGTGCCTTGTTTTATTCTGATGATCCACCTAAGAGACGTGCGAAGAGTTACTCTAGTTCTCCCTACCTTGTGTTCGTAATCCAGATGTGTTTCCAACCAACCCTTTACTTCCATGGAAGTTACTGACCAGCAGAAGATGGTACTTAGGGTAGAGAACTATGTCCTGGATATGGGAGATACGATGCAGAATTCAGAGCCGACAGTGGGTCGGGGAAATGTCCTCCTTCTTGTTGGGAGACAACTCTCTACCGGTCCCTTGTGTTTCCACCAGGGCATCGAAATGGCTTGGTCTGGTTTGAATCCCTGCTGAGAATTTGCATTTCTAACAAGTTCCCAGGACGTTATAACCACCTGGGGATCTTGTTAAAACGTAGATTCTAATTCAGTATATCTGGGGTGGAAATGCAAATTCTCAGCAGGGATTTGAACCAGAACAAGTGGTTCGAAGCCCTGGTTTCTGCACATCTGTGACAACTTTTATTCCAGGTTCGGTTCAACTGAACAGCCTTAGGAAATAGAGATAGTGTCTCCCTCCAGGACAAAGTGCGAATTTGTTTGCTGTCCAGGATAATAAAGATAACATCTCCCTCCTGGGTAAAATTTGTGCAGGTTTGCAAGCAACCCCCTTATATGATTGGTGGTTTCCTGAGCTATGATACAAGCCCACTGTGGGCACAGCATCCACCTGGGCCCATCTCCACATTGACTCTTACTTGGGGGACCAAGGGGAGTGGGTGAGGACGTGAAGCTGGCACTGCCCATTGTGCTGTGCATCGCAAACTCCTTTGTGTTTGACCCAGGGGGCTCATGGCTTCCTCCGACATTCAGGAAACTGCAGGCTAGCGTGTTAGCTTGGAAGTAGGGTAAAATCTCAAACACGCCACAAGTTCTTTCTAATTTAATTTAATTTTATTTTATTGTTGTACTTTACGTGAAAGTTTACGATTCAAGTTAGTCTCTCATACAAAAATCTATACATACAGTATTATGGGACCCTAATTCTCTCCCTATACTGTGACAGCACACTCCTCCTTTCTCAATCACGCCATAATTCCTGACTCTTTTCACTGTTAAGATGTGGACTCTCTTGACCGAGTTGCTGGGTTGAGGACTGTGGGGACCATGGTCTCGGAGAACATCTAGCTCGATTGGCATAACATAGTTTATAAAGAAAATGTTCTACATTCTACCTTGGTGAGTACAGTCTGGGGTCTTAAAAGCCTGTGAGCAGCCATCTAAGATACTCCACTGGTCTCACGCCTTCGAGAGCATGGGGGAATGAAGAAAACAAGATACAAGGGGTAAGATTAGTCCAAAGGACTAATGGACCACAACTACCATGGCCTCCACAAGACTGAGTCCAGTACAACTAGATGGTGCCCAGCTACCACCACTGACTGCTCTGACAGGGATCACAATAGACGGTCCTGGACAGAGCTGGAGAAAAACGTAGAACAAAATTCTAACTCACAAAAAAAGACCAGACTTACTGGCCTGACAGAGATTAGAGAAACCCCAAGACTATAGACCCCAGACACGCTTTTAGCCCAGTAATGAAGTCACCCCCAAGGTTCACCCTTCAGCCAAAGATTAGGCAGCCCCATACAACAAAATGAGACTAATGGGGCACAACAGCCCGAGGACAAGGACTAGAAGGCAGGAGCGGACAGGAAAGCTGGTAATAGGGAACCCAAGGTCGAGAAGGGAGAGGGTTGACATGTCATGGGGTTGTTAACCAATGTCAGAAAACAGTATGTGTACTGTTTAATGAGAAACTATTTCTGTAAACCTTCATCTAAAGTACAATTTAAAAAAAAAGATGTGGACCTTCTTTAAACACAGTATTGTCTGATTTCACAGACAAAACAGATATAGGTTTGCATGATGGCTAAGTATTAATGTGTGCCTTCCATTCATATGTACTTATCTCTGGTATCTTGTTTTAATAAACATCCCCTACACTTACCAGAGAACATAATTCATATCAGCTTGGCACAGACTCATTGATAATATTCCCTAAAGGTCTTCAACAAGTGTACCACCACCATGACACCAGCTACGCGGACTGGCTACGTGGACGCTTGCCTCTAAAGGAGCTTTTCTGTGTTGTTCTCACTTCTCAGGGAAGAGGTGGTGCTTCTCAGAGTGAAAGCTGAGGTGTATAAAACTTCCTGCTAACTCAAATCATCCTCAATTTAAAAACAATAAAATACCCAAAAGCTTTATGCAGGTATCTCAGTTATAAAATGAACCATTAACACCGTGCTAGCCATACCTGAGGACACTCTATAATTTTTTTAAAAATCAATTACCTTTCACTCAAAGTGTTAATCCTGAGCTAAGAGTAAAGACCTAACGGGGTGGGGGGAATCACGTGGCATTTAGCATCCTCCAAATGTAACAGATTTATGATACTGACTCACAAACCTGTGTTAGATAACTTTGATCTAGACAGAGCACCCAGGATCTAGATAGAGCTAATATTTTGCTCTTAATGATTATCCAGGGATAGTCTAGGAGAGAAATTTGTTTCCAGTATCTACGCCTTGCTTTTCGGACTAATACAGCCCAAGGTTGTTCTCACGATGTATAATTACATCAGATCAGATATCTGTAAGCCGTTGTTCTCATGTAATCCTGTGTATATTACGTTTCTGTAGTAAACTAGGCGAGAAAACAGCAGGTTTTGCAACTAGTAGTTTGAACTTTACTCTCTTGCTTTCTGCTAAAACAGTGGAGCCTTGTAGTACCATCGTTCACTGTTTCCCATCAGTATTGTCACTTGTCACCTGTGGCAACTTGTGACCAGTGAGAGGTTCTTTAACATCGAATGTTTTGGCAAAGAAGGGGGTGATATTTAAAGACAACTTCTAAAATGGACATTGAATCCAACTCAAATGGAAATTTCTAAACTTCTTCTTTTCTTTCCCCTTCCCCAAGGTAACCAATCCATTCATAATTTTAAAAACTAAAAGTGCAAATTACAATCACACTGTCACACTAAAATGTGATTTTCTGACCTATCAGCTTGGTGAAGATAACAAACTGGATAACGCACTGCGTGACCAGAGTATGGGCAACAAGCGCCGTCATGTTTTGCTTTAACAGGTGAGCAAATTGACACAACTCTGTAGAAAGCAAGTAGGCGATACGTTTATCAGAATTTTTACAGCAAAAAAAAAAATCCCAATGAGAATCTGAAGATCCCCAGCTGCAGACCTTTTGCTCCAGCTCGCCACAGATGGTGAGGTGTTCTGGGTGACAGTGGTAGTAGGTGACCCCGATGTTCTTCTCCCCACGCATCATCAATCCCTCTTACACCTCTTCTCTGATCTCTTCCTCTTCCCCTTTTTCCTCTTCTCCAAGTGCCAATCTTACAGGCGCCAGTTTTGGACGAGAAAGTCCAGTGTTGTACTTTCTGACCGGAAAACTGCCATGTTCACAGGTCTGGCCCTTCCTGATGAAGTGAGCTCTGCTATCACTGAGAGGCATCTCTTCCCTAGGCTCGGTGCTGATCACAGGGGGTGAGGCCATCTCCCTGGAACCAGCATACACTGGGTCCACTGGCTGTATGCAGCCATCCACCAACCAGGAAGCCCCACTGAACATTCTCCTCTGATAAACGTAACAGTGTAGCCTTTATCTAGCCTCCACCTTCCTCATTTCTCACCGTGCTTCTTCTAAAGCAAGAAGGAGATCAGAAAAGGCTGACTACACCAAGCTTTACAGTTTGTAACTTGTGTCTGAAATCCCTTGACAAAGTCAAAGCAAAGTTAAGTTTCTCACATTTTTACATTGCAGAAGAAGAACTCTTGTACTTTGAGGTTTGGCTAATCCCTGGTAAGCCTCCTTTCTGGATGAGGTAGTTCAAATACAGAAGTTGTCTTCACGAAAAGAGAAAGCTCTTTCCAGTTTCTCTTTAGAAGGAGGGCAGTACCTTCAATGCAGTGTTCACTTCCTTCAAGAGAACAAGGTTCTGTGTAAGTGGAACTGTTTTTCGACAAAGAGCCTGCTATTTCAACGCAACATCCTGCTTCTGCTTCAATTCACTGCCAAATGCCAGTACAGAAAGAGTGTTTAGTGCCAAGGAAATCCAAGATCTGATGAACCAACAGATCAGATCAGTGAATATAAAATCAAATTTGTGGTTTTAAACATCTCTTCCATTTGTTTAGAAGTGAAGTATGGGTATAGATAATCTCAACAAAAACCCTTTTTAAAGTAAACACAATGTGTTGAGATAGAGTGAAAGGGGTCATTAGTGAACATGTCTTTGAGGTTTCCTGCAGCCTACAAGGGCTGGTATGGTCTGACCCCTGCCGTCTCCTCCAATCACAACCCCTGCGTTATGCCACTTGCTAGTTTTGTCCTAGCTGTGACAGTCCTCTTTTAATTCCTAACGCAGGTCAAGCTATTCCTCACCACAGGGCCTTTGCACTTGTTTTTTCCCCTGCTGGGAATATTCTTCTGCCTCTTCTCATCTTAACTGTAACCTCTTCATAGAAGGCTTCCCTGACCACCCCACCCTTACCTAAAGTAGGTCACCCTGTTAATCCCTGTCACAGCTATCTGGTTGGGGCTCTGGTAGCACAGTGGTTAAGAGTTACGGCTGATGACCAAAAGGTCAGCAGTTCGAATCCGCCAGCCACTCCTTGGAAACCGCATGGGGCAGCTCTACTCTGTCCTGCATAACACTAATCAGAGGCTACAACTTTCTTGTATATTGGTTGCTCCTGGTCTGTTTCCTCACACTAGAATGTAAGCCCCATGGAGGCAGGAATCTCATTTGTCTTGTGTTCCATCCCTAGGCCTTACCTGCCTGGATCAGAAGTCTACCAGCCAACAGCATCTCCTTGACGCAGCCAGCTCAGATTTAGAAAAATCGTCAATGCGATCCAAGCAATAAATACCAAGGTACCTCACTGGATTTCATGCAGAATTGGCCACGTAATGCAAGTTAGGATATTCTGGAAGTCACAGGTCCCAGCCTTTGGGTTTGAGGTTTTGAACTTTTCTGAGGTATCTGTATTTCGATTAATTCTGCAAAATGCTCACTAGAGGGCGACATAGCCAAATACTATAAAATCCAAGGATTTTTTCAGAGTTAGAATTTTTTGGGGTCCAACCCTCCTCTCTGCTTCCCTGGCAGATGTCCATTCAGCTTCTTTTAAAACAAACAAACAAAAATGATGAAGAATTCACGACCCCGGGGGACAGAGCCGTCTATGGCTGGGCAGCACTCTTAGCAGACAGCCCTCTTTCTTGCTGATCCGTCGGTAACTGTCCTTCATTCTTCCTTCTGGCCTGTTGTTAGGTGCCATCAAGTCAATTCTGACTCACAGCGACCCTATAGGACAGAGTAGAACTACCCCATAGCGTTTCCTGGGCTGTAATCTTTACGGGAGGGAGCAGATCACCAGGTCTTCCCCCCACCCTCCTTGCCTGGTTGCGTAAAATCATGAAGAAATTGACGCTACCTTGGGTCCCGGTCTGAGCTTCACTGTCTGGAGTATGATTTGGAACCTCCTAGCATGCCTCACGCCCTTCTCATCCTTGGCCACTGATCCAGATGGAAAGTCCCGAAGTTTTCTCCCCTTTGACCCACTGGCTCACTGTTCCTGCCCCCAGCTTTTCACTGTGCCCTGGTGCACGGTAACACACCTCCCACCACTGCAAGCTCCCCCGACCCTAGAAAGTCCCTCCATCCCCCTGCCTTTTCTGAAAGCTGGTGCTGCTGCTGGAAACCCTGGCGACATAGTGGTTAAGAGCTACAGCTGCTAACCAAAACATTAGCAGTTCAAATCCTCCAGGTGCTCCTTGGAAACTATGAGGCAGTTCTACTCTGTCCTATAGGGTCACTGTGAGTCGGAATTGACTCGATGGCACCTATAGGGGTCATTATGAGTCCAGCTCGACGGCAACGGGTTTTTTTTGGGTGGTACTGAGGGCGGTCTACCTACCCCGAATCCGTCTCCAGGGAAGGTGTCGGTTCTCCCAAGGCCCCGATATCACAGGCAGGACTGGCATTCTCGCAGCTGCCAGTCCCACCCTCAGAGCATCACTCCTGCTTTGAGATTTGTGCCACCCTGCAGCCCACTGTCACCTGTTCATAACTGGCCAAGCCAGAATGGAAGACTGGGTTCTCATTCCATCCAGCACCACCCCGGTTCTGTATGGCGCACCAACCATGTGGCTAACCTGTCCACACCCTCACCCCTCTATGCCACCCACACCTGGGACCTCACCCTGGACCTCAAATTCACTCTAGGAATTGTCTCTCCAGCTTACTCAGCATCCCTTCCACCTACTGGTCCTTCAGTCTCATTGAAATGCCCCCTGCCTTTTCTCTCCCACAGCTCAGGCTTGTTGTTTCTTTTCCCATCCAGCCTGGACTCTGCTATTTTTCCAAAAGCTTTACTATTCTTATCCATGTGTCTTTCTTTTCTAGGCTCCCTCTAGCCACAACTCTAACTGGATACCTCCAGCTGTTCTTTGCTGCTCCTACACTGAGAAATACTAGGGAAGACACTCATGACGAACATTGATTGACAACACCTTCATGAGGGAACACTGTTAGTATACGCATATTACAGATGAGAAAAGGAACGCCCAGAGAGAGTCAGTAAATTGCTCTAGGTCACACAGCTAGAAAGCCAGACCACCTGGCTTAATCAAATATCTTTAAAATACGTAAAATAAAAATGGATAGAACCACAGGGAGAAACTGACAAATTGATCATCAAAGTGGAAAATTTCAGTCTACCTCTCTGAATTATTGATAGGTCAGGCATTCAAGAAATTAGTAACGATAGAACACACTTAGCAAGATTGATTTAGTGGGGATATATAAAATCCTGTAGCCGACAATTCAAACATCTGTCTTTCAGTTTTGTGTACTGCAGTGGCTTATGTGTTGCTATGATGCTAGAAGCTATGCCACCAGTGTTTCAAATACTAGCAGGGTCACCCATGGTGGGCAGGTTTCAGTGGAGCTTCCAAACCAAGACAGACTAGGAAGAAAGGCCTGGCAATCTACTTGTGAAAACTAGCCAATGAGAATCTTATGGATCACCACAGAATATTGTCCAATATAGGGCTGGAAGATGAGTCCCGTAGGTTGGAAGGCACTCAAAATACACAGTGGCCTCAACAGTGGACTCAAGCAAACCAATGGTCATGAGAATAGCACAGGACCTGGCAACATTTCATTCGGTTGTACCTGGGGCCGCCATGAGTTGGAGCTGACTCAACAGCAACTAACAAGCCAACGACTTGACAAACACACGGGGACTAGTTTGAAACACTGACAATGAACCGGACCAGGGGTTCTACAGATTTCGATCTCAGAACCCCTTTACTCTCTTAAAAATTCCTAAGGACTTCAAAGAACATTTGTTTTTGTGGGCTATACCTATATTTCCCATACTAGAAATTAAAAACCAAGAGAGGCTTTATGTATTTATTGATTTACTTAACAAACACAAATATTTGATTATTTAAGATAGCAGTGATAAACCCATTGCATGTGAACATAAATAACACATTTTTATGAAAAAAATAACTTTTTATTAGTGAGATGAATGACATCGCTTTACATTTTGGCAAATCTCTTTAAAGTCTGCCTGAATGGAAAACAGCTGGATTCTCCTGTTTGCCTTCAATCCACTCTGATAGGTTGTTTCAGTGGAAGGCTGTGAAGTGAACTCAGCCTCGTACTTGAGAGGGAGAAACGCAGCCTCTACATCCAGCCAGGCCTTGGTGCTGCCAGGAGCTGGCCTCGCCCTCACAGCTGGCCTTGGGTTCTCCTGGCGAACATCACCAATTTCACAGAACATCCACCTTAGATGGGGCACTCTGAGACTAGGATGTATCAAGACAATGACAAGACCACTCTGTAGTCATGTCTGAACACAAAGCATGAATATTGTTCGAGCCACAAAAACGACCACACACCCCCTACTCGAGCCAAAATGAATGAATGCTGCTGCTTTTCCAGCTGCGACTTCAGCCTCAGTCTAGTCTGCTCTTCAGGGTTGGCTTCTGGAGGCTGCCGTGACACATCCCACAAACTTGGTGGCTTAAGACAACAGAAGTGTATTCTCTCAGAGTTCTGGAGGCTGGAAGCCTAAAATCAAGGTGCCAGCCGGGCCGCGGCCCCTCCAGAGGCTGTCGTGGGGCAGAATCCTTCCCTTCCTCAACCAGCTTCTGGTGGTCCCAGGTGCTCCTTGGCTTGTGGTTGCCTAACCCAGTCTCCAATCAAGGTCTTCCTATGGCTTTCTCTTCTGTATCTGTCTCACATCTCCCTCTGCCTTTCTCTCATGCGGACACTTGTCATTGGATGTAGAGCCACCCAAATCATCCAGGATGATGTCATCTCACGGTGCAGTGGGTTAATTATATCTGCTATGACCCTTTTTCCAAATAAGCTCACATTAACAGGTTCTGGGGCTTAGGACATGGACATAACTTTTGGGGGCCACCATTCAACCCACTACACCTTCCTGTAGATAACATTTAAGATAACTAATCATAGAATCAGAAACCCTGGTGGCATAGTGGTTAAGAGCTACTGTTGCTAACCTAAAGGTTAGCAGTTTGAATCTACTAGCTGCTCCTTAGAAGCTCTATGGGGCAGTTCTACTTTGTCCTATAGGGTCACTATGAGTCGGAATTGACTCAACGGCAACAGATTTGGTTTTTTAATTATAGAATTGGAACCCTGGTATCACAGCAATTAAGAGCTCAGCTGCAAACCAAAAGATCTGCAGTTCAAATCCACCAGCTGTTCCTTGGAAACTGATGGGGCAGTTCTGCTCTGTCCTATAGGGTCACTGTGAGTTGGAATGGACTCGAAGGCAATGGGTTAATCATAGAATGATCCCCACTCCCACTTCCTGACAGCATCCAATCCAAAGCAAAGCCCTACTTTCCTAAACTCTCCCCCAAAATCACCTAACATAAGCCCAAGTCCTTTAAGTCTTTTCTAAAACCTTACTGAGTGGCTCCATGGTTCTCTATGGCATCTATTCTCCCTCACTTCAATGAATTATAAACCCAACTTGTTCAAGTACAGCTATGTTCCCAGTGGCCTTTGGCTGGAAGGCGTTGGCACACAGATATGCAATTAGAAAAGGGGGGAGTATTTTAATTGCCTTTTCAGAAAATTGTGGATGTTCTTTGACAGCACAAAAATTTGACAAGAGGTAGTTTCTTAAAGGTGATGTGGAGTGTGAAACCATATCTGTGAACTTCACATACTCTGTTACATTAAAATCCATTAGTCCTTTTTTCTTGTTGAACGGATCTTTTGCCCATGCACAATTTGGGGCATCACATATTGGTTATTTGGAAAATACGTGTTCGCTGAGTTATGAAGAGCTTCCAAATGTTGATGCATTTCTTTACATATTTAAAAATGACTTTTGTTAATATCACCACCAATCTCATCAGAAAAGTTCAAAAGTATCAGGTAACTGTCAAGCTCATGGTGGCCAATACAAGATTTTCTAAATTAGAATTTTCACTTGAAAGCTCAAATTTTATTTCTAGCAATAAATATTTTCAATTGTTTTCCTCAAAGTAGCAGACTTATACTTTTATCATTTTCAAGGAAAACCAAAAACCAAACACATTGCCATCGAGTCAATTCCGACTCATGGCGACCCTATATGACAGAGTAGAACTGCCCCATAGGGTTTCCAAAGAGTGGCTGGTGGGTTCGAACACTGACCTTTTGGTTAGCAGCCGTAGCTCTGAACCACTGTGCCCCCAGTGCTCCCTTTTGACTTCACAGAGCCCTGAAATGGTATTGGGAATCCCCTGGGATCTGTAGACTACACTTTGAGAACTGCTGGACTGAGCTATAAAACAAATCTTAACAAATTTAAAAGAATGAGTATCAGTCATACAGGCCACAGTCTCTGACAACAATGCAATTAAATTAATAGTCAGTTACAAAAAAGATAAATATCCTCTTACATTTGGAAATTTGGGAACATCTTCTTAACAATCCACTGGTCAAAGACAAAATCATAACAGAAAATTTAAAAAATACTTAGGACTAAATGATAATAAAAATACAACATGACAAAACTCTTGAGATGTAGCAGAAGTGATACTTAGGGGGAGATTGAAGTCTTAAATGCTTATATCAGAAAAGAAGAAGGACTGAAAATTAATGACCTAAACACACAAGTGAACAAGTTGAAAAATGGCAACAGGACAGACTCAAAGAATATAGAAAGAAGATAGTAAAAGAGCAGAAATTGTTAAACAGAGGGAAAAGGAGTGATAGAAAGTGTCCCACGAAGCCAAAAGTTGATCCTCTGAAAAGACTAACAATATAAACAAACCTCTGGAGACAGTAATCCAAAAAAGAGAGAGAGAGAGTGGCACTACAAATAAAGAATATTAAGAATGAAATAAATAAATTACGACGATTTTCATTCTTAATATTCTTTATTTGTACTGCCACCCAGAGGTGCATCCACCCAGAGGTGCCTTGGAAGAAAGTCCTAGCCATCTACTTCCCCAAAATCTGCCATTGAAAACCCTGTGGAGCAAAGTTCCACCCTGGCACAGATGGGAGTGCCAGGAGTCAGAATGGACTCCGTGGCACCTGGCTCTACAACTAGTAATAACTAGCTGTCCCTGTGTTTGCTTATCACTACTAACGAAGACTGGTGAAGGGGCTCTCACTAGTAACGAGTGGTCGACACTGTGCTCATCGCTACTAACTAAAGGCTGATGAAGCGGCTCCCACTAGTAATGACTAGTCGACACTGTGCTTGCTCATCACTAGTAACCAGGGCTGGTGAAGGGGCTCCCACTAGTAATGACTAGTCAACACTGTGTTTGCTCATCACTAGTAACCAGGGCTGGTGAAGAGGCTCCCGCTAGTAAATCAAGCCAGTGATCACCCACGGGCTGCCTGCAGCTGCCTCCACCAATGTTTTGTTTGGTCTGATTTTCATCACCTGCCAGACCCTCTGAGGTATTCGTGTTTGTGATCTCTGACACTTGGCTAATCTCCTTATTATAGAACTCCCCACCACTTCAGCCAAGCAGCCTTGGCTGAAAATGGCCGAGAGAGAGCAATCCTCTCAGAGGAAAAGGATTAAAGGAAAGATCGTAGCGTCTCCTATTACCTCGTGGTAAGTCACTGACTCAAAGATTTCCTAGGTGGGACCTCAGACTGTATGGAGGAGGGCTGGGGTGGACATCAGGGATCTTCGAGAGTACTTTGGGTTATGTTTGGAGTAGTAGGTCTTCTGTTTGTCCCTCTTGTCCTCTCTCTCACCATGCTCCGCGCCCAGAGCTGCATCAGCTCTTTGTCCTCTGGCTTCCCGTTGGGTTCAGCCAATGGTGGGGGCATTGGCAGGGACGGGGGACAGGAGAGCAAGAACCGGGTGCTCATTTCCCAGCTCCCTCCATACATGCCTGCACCACCTTCACAACCTTTTCCCAAAAGTCTCTGCTCCTGTCGGAGCACGTTGTCCACACAGCTTTCCCTGTCTCTGGGTTCCTGTAACCACTCCCTCCAGTGGCCCCTTCAGGCCTAGAAGTGGAAGCAGAGTCTGCTGTTCCAACCCCCAGGATGCTGCACAATCCCTTTTAGTTTACCTAAGCCTGGCCAGACAACAATAACCAAACAACCAGCCCGCTTGCTGTCTAACGGACTCCAACTCCTGGCGACCCCATGTGTGTCAGAGTAGAGCTGTGCTCTACAGGGTTTTCAATGGTTGATTTTTAGAAAGTAGGCCATTAGGCCTTTCTTCCAAGGCACCTATGGGTGAACTCGAACCGGCAACCTTTCAGTTAGCAGCCAAGCGTGTTAACCATTTGTACCACCCAGGGACTCCCCCTTCATAAATAAAAGACAAAAATCCAAACCCATTGTCGTGGAGTTGGTTCCGACTCAGCAACCCTACAGGACAGAGTAGAACTACCCCATAGGGCTTCCAAGGTTGTAACTTTTATGGAAGCAGACTGCTACATCTTTCCCCCGCAGAGTAGCTGGTGGTTCAAACCGCCTCCCTTTCGGTTAGCAGCCAAGCGCTTAACCACTGCACCTCCAGGGCTCCTTTCCCTTCATCAGTAGCTCCCCATTAAACTCTCCTCAAGCATCCTTATTTGAGAATGCGATCTATTCCCTAGCCCTCTATCTGACAGGTATGCTTTCTTTACCTTCTTCACCTTTGAGCTTACCCCTGGGTAAAGTATGACTCTACACCAAGGGTCAAGGTCAGCAAAGGCAGTAGCTTCAAACTTCAGTCTGCAAACACAGGGATGCAGAAAACACAGCTATCTCTACTTTCCTATAACCCAACTCCATTTCTGTTACAAATTCCAATTCTCCAAGTGGCAGAGCACAAGCTAAATCAGTCTGGGCCCCCCTTGACAATTAAAATACAATGAATACGTGTAAGAATAGAAGTATGCTCTAGCAATTTAGGAGCAGAGAGGAGGGACAACTACCAGCCTCAAGGGAGGGAAAAAGGAGCGTTGGGGAACTTCCTGGAGAGTGTGATGCCTGAGATGAGACCAAAGGCTGAGTGGAGTGAGCAGGCAGAGAAAGGCACTGGCATAGCGGGCAGAGGGCACAGCCCAAGCAAAGGCACTGAGGCACGAAAGAGCGCAACGCGTAGGCAACCACAAGCAATTCAATGTTGTTGGAGTATACGGTTCAAGGCAGGGAGAAGTGACAGATAAATCAGTGACCAGATCTTGAAGGCTCTGTTACACCATGTAAAGGAGCTTACATTTTATCTTATACGTCAGTGGTCCCCAAAGTGGGGGTGGAAATACAACAGGGTTGCAGAAGAAAGTTTACTCGGGAAAAATGTTAGAATTTGTATCTTATGCTTTAAAAAATTGTTTGTGTATATTTTGTAATGCACATAAATAGATCAGTGCAGTAGCACATGTAATATAACAAATATCGGGCTGAATTATTATAACTGAATTTGGGTTCAGCCTCAGGATTCATCCAAAACCTGCCAATTGTCTTTGGGTTTGGCCAAATGTCCACTTCGACATCACTTCTGATCTCCCTGAGCCCCTGCGTTATCAGTGATCCCGTGAAAGCATAAACCACCACCCTATGTAATCAGTGTAACGGCAGCGGTAAGACAAACGAGGTGTGAGGTTTGGTTTCACTGTTAATACTAGGATATTTGTTTTCTAAAATGGGTTCTTCTGAATTGCTGGGTGGAGGACCGTGGGGACCATGGTCTCGGGAAACTTCTACCTCAATTGGCATAACATGGTTCATAAAGAAAATGTTCTATATTCTACCTTGGTGAGTAGCGTCTGGGGTCTTAAAAGCCTGTAAGCAGGGATCTAAGATACTTCACTGGTCTCACCCCTTTGGGAGCAAGGGAGAATGAAGAAAACAAGATACAAGGGAAAGATTAGTCCGAAGGACTAATGGACCACAACTACCACGGCCTCCACCAGACTGAGTCCAGTACAACTAGATGGTGCCCGGCTACCACCACTGACTGCTCTGACAGGGATCACAACAGAGGGTCCCAGACAGAGCTGGAGAAAAATGTGGAACAAAATTCTAACTCACAAAAAAAGACCAGAACTTACTGGCCTTGACAGAGACTGGAGAAATCCCGAGAGTATGGCCCCCGGACACCCTTTTCGCTCAGTAATGAAGTCACTCCCGAGGTTCACCCTTCAGCCAAAGATTAGACGGCCCCATAAAACAGAAAGAGACTAATGGGGCACAACGGCCCAGGGGCAAGAACTAGAAGGCAGGAGGGGACAGGAAAGCCGGTAACAGGGAACCCAAGGTCGAGAAGCCAGAGTGTTGACATGTTGTGGGGTTGTTAATCAATGTCGTAAAACAATACGTGTACTGTTCAATGAGAAACTACTTGTTCTGTAACCTTCCTCTAAGGTACAATAAAAGAGAATAAAGATGCTTAAAATGGGCTCTAGATGTAATTTGGAGTGAAATTTTCCTTGCGTGCTTTAGAAATTGAAATTCTATTTGTTGGGTGAAATATGAACGCATATTTGTTATTGCAAGAGAAGATGGCACAATAATCAGTGATGAGTGTGAAGTTATAATTTATATATAAAATCAATTAAAAGCTTTCAAATTGCTAAATAAATAGGAAAACAGATGGGCACTTAATATGAAGATTAAGAAGGAATGCATCAGCTGGATAAATTTATAAAGAACTGTATTCTTTTTTAGCCAATCTGTTTGTAAAACTTTAAAGAATAGCACAATAGAAGTGACTCTATTATAAGTAGAATATTTGTAGAAGTGTTTGGCGTACTAGCTAGCATTCATAACACAAAATAAGAACTCCGTCAAATTTTTTATTATTCAATTCCATTTTGGTCATGATACTTTCAAAAATATATACTTAAATTTGGGTGTCCTTTACAACACACTGAGTATGACGGTCACAGCAAAATGTCAGCTTTGCCACCTCAAAATTCACATCAATGATACTGTATCTTCAATTCAGACATAAAAAATATAAACAGCATTGAAGAGAGGAAACTTTTAGAGAAAAATGAAGTACTCAAAACATTTTTATTTCAGTAATGAAACTTCTACCATTTTTGATAGGTGAAGTGAAAGAGTCTTTTGCGGTTTGCCCGAGCAGATCCCAGGCACAAAGTTCCTTCAAGAACACAGGCTACTGGAATTTCCAGAATTTCATCTGCAATAAAATGGTGGTGTTTTACTGAATGTATTGCTTTGGTATTGTGTATGCAGACATTTGCACCTGTGGAGAAAACCTGACATCTTTAGTTTGACAGCTATGTGGAATCATGATTAAATCAACTCTGCTTCTGCTTTCCTAGGTTGAAAAGGGGTTTTTGGATCTGCCCAAACTACCTAAAACCGACAGCATTGGGAAGCTAATTGAGGAAACAGTATAGGATGGAAAATTCATCGTTGTTAGGTGCCGTCGAGTCAGTTCCAACTCAGAGTGACCCTACGTCCAACAGAACAAAACACTGCCCAGTCCTGTGCCATCCTCACAACCATTGACATACTTGAGCCCATTTTTGCAGCCACTGTGTCAGTCTGTCTCATTGGGATCTTCCACTTTTTCGCTGACCCGCTACTCTACAAAGCATGATGTCCTTCTCCGGGGTCTGGTCCCTCCTGATAACATGTCCAAAGTCCATGAAACAAAGTCTCGTCATCCTCACTTGTAAGAAGCATTCTGGCTGTACTTCTTCCAAGACAGACGTTTTCGTTCTTCGGACCAATCGTGGTATTATTCAATATTCTTCGCCAACACCATGATTCAAAGGCGTCAATTCATCTTCTGTCTTCCTTATTCGTTGTCCAGCTTTCACATGCATACGAGGCAAATGAAAATATCATGGCTTAGGTCAGGCACACCTTAGTCCTCAAAGTGATGTCTTTCTTTTCAATACTTCAAAGAGGTCTTTTGCAGCAGATTTGCCCAATGCAATACGTCGTCTGATTTCTTGACGCTGCTTCCATGGGTGTTGATTGTGGATCCAAGTAAAATGAAAATTCGTAGTGGCACGCAATTGTCATTGCTAAAGGAACAAACATGGTGAAGGCTAGGAATGATTGAGGAATCACAAGAGTCAATGTTTCGTTTGTATCCTTCAGTTATATGTTCAATAAGGTAATTATAGTACCACATAATGTAACAGGATTACTGGCCATAGGCTGAGCCATGGTGGGCCCCTCTCATCGCCAATGTTAACATCAGACATAGAAAGAAAGAAAAGAAGGAAGGAATCTGCCAGTTACTTTTTCTTTAAAACTTTTTATTTCGGAATAATTTTAGACTTACAGAAAAGTTGCAAAGATGGTAGAGTACCAGGATACCCTTTACCCAGCTTCCCCTGATGTTGACATTGGCACAATAATCTTTAAGGAAACAATAGCTCATTACTTTTTATTGCCAAGTGGAATTCTATGACATAGATGTGTCACGGTTCATTTAAACTTTCACCTGCTGAAGAATCTCTGGGTTGTTCCTAGTTTTTGGCTATTACAAATAAAGCTGCTATGAACATTTGTGTATAGGTTTTTGTGCGGATGTAAGTTTTCATTTCTCTGGGATAAAAGCCCAGGAAGGAAATTGCTGGTCGTATGGTGCTCGCTGATGAAAGCACTCAAAGAAGACTAAAATCAATGGAGAAACACCGTGTTCGTGGATTGAAAGATTTAATGTAAGAAAGATGTCAATTATCCCTAATTTATCTATAGGTTTAATGCAATTCTTATAAAAAATCCCAATAAGATTTTCTGTAAATATAAATATTTATATTTTCTGTAAATATTTTGTAAATATTTATAGTATATAAATATATACATATATATATATATATATATTCTTCCTGAGGAACTCAGAGCAAAAGTTACTAGGTGGGGCCAAGGAAGGTAAAAGTCCACAGGTGGTGGTGGTGGGAGACAGCCTCCTGGAAGGTGCTGAAGCCCAGGTCGGAAGTGGGGAGGTGGAGGGGCGACGTGCTTGGAGAGACGATGTAGAATGGTTCCATACAAGGAGGATCAATGCAATCAGTGAACATACTAAGGCTAAGGGAGCCAGATTTCCTGCCATCGGAAAAGGGAGTTATAGAAAGAACCCTGACGTGTTGGATTGGAATTGGAGGTATTGGTGGGAATTCATGATTTTCAACGTATATTGATCAATATAGAAATAGATATAGGTATAACCATTTGTACATATGCATTCATACACACCCTCACTCCACCCACCGAGAGGGCTTGGGAGCAGCAACATGCCAATAGGAATCAGAGAGGCCCAGAGCACAAATGTAGTTTCTAAACACCAGTCTCCACTAAAGGGAAGCAGGACTCCTCAGAGAAATGGCTGATCCCAGCGCTAGGGCAAAGAAAGCATAAAAAGAACCTGTAGGGTCTTGTTGTGCCAAAAAGTAAAGAAGTGCCCAACGAAGGATGGCAATCGGTCAAAACAGAGCTGAAGCCAGCCTGAAGGAACTCCTACCAGCCAAATTTTAGACACTTTAAGCATCAAAATAATGATAGTAACAGATTAAAACCAGTTGGCATCGAGTCAATTTTTCAGAAATAGATCACCAGGCCTTTCTTCCAAGATGCCTCTGGGTGGATTCAAACCTCCAACCTTTAGGTTAGTAGCCAGACACATTAACTGTTTGTACCTCCTAACCCACTTAATAAAATAGAAACATAGTATATACTAATATGTGTAGATAAACGAGTGAGTAATAGGAAAGGAGAAAGCTTTTCCTGGCAGTAGAATGCCAACTAATAATGTGAAGACTGGTAGAAGTAGAAAATCCCCATTTGGAAAACTTTGTGTTGTTAGCTGTCATTGACTTAATCCCTGACTCATGGCAACCCCCTGCCCAGTCCCACACCATCCCCATGATTGGTTTCAGATCAGACTGTTGTGATCCATGGGGTTTCCATTGGCTGATTTTTGGAAGTAGACCTCCAGATCTTCCTTCCTAGTCCATTTAAGTCTGGAAGCTCCGTTGAAATCTGTTCAGCATAGTAACAACACACAAGTGTCCACTGACAGCTGGGTGGGGGCTGCACGTGAGGTGCATTGGCTGGGAATCCAGACCAAGTTTCTGGCATGGAAGGCAAGAATTCTACCACTAACCCACCACTGCCTCCACAGCGAACTTGACAGTAATGACTAACTGAGCCAAAAAACATCAACAGATGTTAAAACTGGTGGGTGACAGTTTGATGAGAAACAGGATATTCACCAAGTCTTGAGGTACTTCCACCCAAAACATTAATTACAGAGGGTAAAACAGTAACCGTTCCTACAAACGGTAAACGTGAACATGGCTAGCGATGGAACGGATGGAAATCATGCAGCACCTGATGAAATGCAGTGAGAAGAACACAGCGTCACTTCTGTGATGTTCCTGCCAAAAATGCGTAGCCTGAATCTGATCATGAAGAAATACCGGACAAACTCAAATTGAGGAGCGTTTTATAAAATAACTGGCCTGTATTTGTCAAAACTGTCAAGGAAAGACTGAAGAACTATTCCGGATGGAGGAAGACTAAAGCAACGTCACAACCAAGTACAACACTTGACCCTGGATCAGATCCTTTTCGTATAACTGACATTATCAGGATACTTGGTGAAACTGGAGCGGGGCCTGAGAATTAGCTGCAGTGATGTATCCAAGTTAATGTCCTGATTTCTATGGTTGTCAAGTGGTTATGTCCTGGCAGAGCATCCTGGGAAAACACTTAAAATATTTGGGGGTGATGAGGCACCACGTGGGCAATTTATACTCAAATGGTTCAAGGAAAAACCATTCTTTGCACTATTTTTGCAACTTTTCTTGAAAGCTTGAAATTATTTCCAAAAAAAAAAAGTAACTGACAGAGTTCCTTGAATCAAAAAAAAAATAGTTTATTTTAATTAGTAAAGTACAGTTTCTTTGAGCATTGTGCTCTTTTAAAGAATTATCTGTATGAGATCAAATTGACAATGATGACTTGAAAGGTTGGATGGGAAGTGTAGGGGGCAGAGAGTTTAAGACAATGGTGGTGGAATAATGTGGAAAAGAACTGGGAGACTGGTAGCACAACTAGAAGAATGTAACCAATGTCCCTGAATTGTACATGTAGAAATTGTTGAAATGATGTATCTTTGGCTATGCATACTTTCACCAAAATAAAAAGATTTGTTTTAAAAAAGGAACTAACAGAGCTTAAAGTTTGATTGGACATGAAAAGTAGGAGCCAAAAATGACTGCCAGGTTTCTAGCTTAAGTGACTGGGTCACCAGCTGAGACTAAGCATGCAAGATGTCATATCTTAAAGTACACACTAAATATTATTTCATAAATTTATTGTAAAAGAGAATTGCACAATTTTACTATTGTATATTATGTACCAAGGTTAACTGGACGAATTCCTTTATTCCTGGCTAAATTCTACAAGTTACCTGTGGTCAGATGGTTTGGAACAAAAAGCAGAACCAGAAATCCTGAGTCTCATTCCCGGCTATGATTTTACACAGAGTATTAATTTCTTCATTGCTTTCTTTTTCATTTACAAAACGGGACTAACAGTTTAAGTCTGCAAAGCACTTTCCTCAGGAGAGAGTCATAACTTGACTGCAATTAACTGCTTTTAGTTTTTCAAACATAAAATTGCACTTGATGTTCGTGTAATAGTAGAAACACAATCTCTCAAATTGTTTCCTACAAGTGATTCTTTTTTTTTTTTTTTGAGCCACCAATTCATTTTGAGGTAGCTTTATGAAGGGAGATTAAATTGGAACTAACTCTGATCAAAGTAATTCCCCTTAACATGAGGAATAACAACAGCTCAGCATTATGCTAACAGAAGGTATTATGAGGAGGGTGGAGGAAGAAACAGAAACAACAGCCCAAAGAAAAGTCAATTCCTACCTAAAACTCCACAGTTTCAATAATAATCGCTATCCATTCCTCCCATAAATTTTCTCAGAAAGCAGCAGACTGAATTATATACAGTCTCAGCTTGAAACTAATTAATTCATAATAAAGAAAACCACTAGACATAAGAAGAGATTCTGCATCACGGTGTCTGAGTTAGATGGTAATGCTGACGACTTGGGGCAATACTCTAATCCAAATGGACTGACAGGAAGATAGAGCACTCAGGTAGACACTGGGCCCAAACAAGATGCTCTCATTGACTCCTTGTTAGAATCCTTCCCCCGCTCTCCAGAATGTCTTTCAGTTGTTCTTTATCCATGAAGAAGACCAGGGAAAGCTGAGGGGAGCTAAGGGAGGAAAAAACGGTTCATGTATTCATCGCTCCTTACGGAGAAACAAGGACTTCTATAGCACAGTAATTTTTAAAATGCTATGCCCCCTTCCTATTTTAATGTGTTTACTTTAAATAGGCAGACTCATAAAATGATAATAGTCATAAAATCATGATATACGCCTGCAGTAGCAGAAATGGAAGAAGCTAGTGCTCGGAACTTGCCTAAATAAAATTGTACAGTCCCTGTGCAGGCTTTGAGGGACCTGTAGGTCATAGAGTCAACAGATTTTTTTTTATATGAAGTATGAAATACAGAAAAGTACACAAATCATAAATGTACGGCTCAGTAAATAATAAAAAGGTGACCACATCTATGTAACCAAGAAATAATCTTTCCTCAAAAAGTTAAACATAGAATCACCATTCCACTCCTAGGTATATACCCAATAGACTTGAAAGTAGCGACTCAAGCAGATACCTGTACACCGATATTCATTGCAGCATTATTCACAACAGCCAAATGGTAGAAACAATCCAAGTGTCCATCAACAGATGAATGGATAAACAAAATGTGAAATATCCATACAACGGAATATTATTCATCCATAAAGATAAATAAAGTTCTGATACATGCTACAACATGGACAAATCTTGAAAACATTGTACTGAGTGAAATAAGTCAGTTACAAAAGAACAAATACTGTAGGATCTCACTTATATGACATATCTAGAATAGGCAAATGCATAGAGACCAAAGTTTATTATTATGTGGTTACTGGGGGCTGGGGAGGGAGGGAAATGGGTAGTTATTGCTTAAGCGATACTGAATTTCTGTACAAAGGGCTGAAAATTTTTTGAAACAGTGGTGATGGTTGCACAACACGGGGAATGTAATTAATGTCATTGAATTGTGCATGTAAAAATGATTGAAATCAAGAAACCAATACTATTTACAATAGCCCCCAAAATGATAAAGTACCTAGGTATAAACCTAATCAGGGATATAAAAGACTTATACAATGAAAACCATAAAACATTGCTACAAGGGACTAAAAAATACCCACATAAATGGAAGGATATTCCGTATTCATGGACTGGAAGACTTAATATTGTGAAAATGTCAATACTGCCCAAAGTGAGCTATGGATATAATACAATCCTGAACCAAATTCCAATAACATTTTTACTGAAATGGAAAAACTAATCACCAACGTGATATGGAAAGAAAAGAGGCCTCGAACAGCCAAAGCAATGTTAAAGAAAAAGGACAAAGTAGGAGGCCTCACACTCCTCGATCTCAAAACGTACCATACAGCTACAGTAATCTAAACGCCCTGGTACTGGTCACCGATAGATACGTAGACCAGTGAACAGAATTGAGAACCCAGAAATAAATCCATCCATCTACTGACAACTGATTTTCAACAAGCGGTCAAAGTCCATTCAGTGGGGAAGTAACAGTCTCTTAGAAAATGGTGCTGGCAAAATTGGATATCCACTTGCAGAAAAGCTAAGCAGAACCATACTTCATACCATACACAAGAACCAACTCAAAATGGATCAAAGACCGAAACATTAAAGCTGAAACTATGAAGTTCTTGGAGGAAAACATAGGGACAAAACTATGGGACCTAATTTAAAAAAAAATAAATTATCAAACACAACTACAAATACACAAACAGCAGAAGACAAGTTAGATAACTGGGGCCTCTTAAAAACTAAATCCTTATGCTCATCAAAAAAACACTTTATCAAAAGGGTAAAAAGACAACCTACAGACTGGGAAAAAAATCTTCATGAATGACATATCCAGTGAGGGTCTAATCTCTAAAATATGTAGAAAACTTCAACAACTCAAAAACAAAAACAAACAAAACCCAATTAAAAAATGAGCAAAGGACATGAGCAGACACTTCACCAAAGAGGACATTCAAGCGGCCAACAAACATCCGAAAAGATATTTGCGATCATTAGCCATTACAGAGATGTAAATCAAAATGACAATGAAATATTATTTTACCCCTGTTAAAATGGCACTGATAAAAACAAAAAACAACAGACGCTGGAGAGGAAGTGGGGAGATTGGACCCTTTATCCATTGCTGGTGGGATTATAAAATGGTACAACCCTGATGGAAAACAGTTTGGCACTTTCTCAAAAAACTATAAATAGAGCTCCGTTATGATCCAGCAATCCCACCCCTAGGTATATACCCTAGACATCTAACAGCAGTGTCACAAATAGACACACGCACACCCACGCGCATTGCAGCACTAGTCACAACTGCGAAAAGATGGAAACGATCGAAGTGCCCATCAACAGATGAATGGATTAAAAAAAAAATGTGATTCATACATACAACGGAATACTACACAGCTATAAAGACTCATGATGAGTACTCAAAACATCTTGTAATGTGGATAAATTCGGAGAACTTGCGCTGAGTGAAATAAGTCAATCACGAAAGGATAGATATTTTATGATCTCACTTTTATAAAAAGATAAGAATAGGTATACATACAGAGACTAGCATTCATTGGTGGTTACCAGGGATGGGGCTGGGGAAGCTAGGGGAATCACTCTCTAGATAGTAGACGCTTGTTATTTCTGGTGATGGGAGAAGTAATACCAAAAACGGATGAAGTGTGCACAGCCTGGGTAAGGCAAAGGACATCACTAAGATACACACAAGAGAAAAAGGATCTTTTGGTAATTGCTATGGCATATATAATTTTGCAACAAACACCAAAAAACCTATGTGGGGGTATATATGTATATATGTATGCATATATGTGTATAGGTATGTATACAGGAGGATATATGTGGGTATATATACATGTATGTGTATGTATATGCATATGCACGTATGTGTGTGCATGCATATAGTGACGCAGTGGTTAAGAGCTCAGCTGCTCACCAAAAGTTTGGCAGTTCGAATCTACCAGCTGCTCCTTGGAAATCCTATGGGGTAGTTCTACTCTGTCCTATAGGGTCGCTATGAGTTGGAATACATTCGACAGCAACGGATTTGGTATTCAAAGTATAGAAATGTTGAAATCCACTAATTCATAAAAATACTTTTAATAAAACAACTCATTAGCCTCCTTTGGAGGATGCTAGGAATCCAGCTGTTTATTTGGGAGGATCCCAAATACCTTTTCTCTTCATGCAGTTTCTCGAGAAATCTTCTATTTCTTGTCTTTCAAGCACACCCTCTTCTTGTCTTATATAACACCGAAGCGTCCAGGCTTTCGTCTCAGCTCATTGGCCATTCATTCGTTTCCATCTCCTTTGCTGGATCCTCATTCTCTACTGGACTTTTACATTTTACAGTGCCCCAGGGCTGTCTTGGGTTTTCATGGTTCCTCAACCACACTCCCTCCCTAGGTGACCCTATCAACCACGCTCCCTCCCTAGGTGATCCTGTCTAGTTCTATGGCTCCACGTGCCATCGGTACAGTAGATTCTTAGTTGACATGTCCACTTGATATCTAATAGGCATCTCAAACTTAAGATGCCCAAAATAGAAGTCTTGGTTCTTTTCCCTATATCGCTTCCGCTCATAACCTTCTCTATCTCAGGAAATGGCTTTATCATTAGCTCAAAGAAAACATCTGGGTGACCCCCAAACTCCAGTACCGTAGTGTCCATCTTCACTTCGTTGTCCCTCATGCACAGCCACACACTGGAGTCCCACAAGCTCTTCTTAGCACCAATCTCTCAGATATCCTTCCTAGTTTTAAAGGATGAGAAGAGCCCCCAGTGGGCATGAGAAATGAGTGTCATTGAAGGTGGAGGTCTCAGAAATGTCATTAGACACTTGGGACAACTGGACAGATCCCGGAAAGCATCTTAACGGCAATGTGCCAAGCTGAAGTTCTTTCCTCCACGCCTCAGACATCTCCCCAGTGAGGGCCTTCTCCCAACCAGGACTGTGTGAGGGGCTGGTAGCACAACCAGGAAGGAAGAAGACCCCCTCCAGAAGGAGCTCGTAATGGGCAAATGCATTTGTAAACTTGTCAGAACATCATCCGGAGGCTATAGCGAACGTTAAAGGATTCTATGCCAAGAAATATCATGATCAGTTTGCACTTGACAAGGACCATGGCTACGTCAGAACAATGCTGTCCTCATCCCTCCCTGCCAAGAATAATGCTTACTCATTTGCAGTATGCTTACAAATTCTCCATTGCAATATATTAGGCCTGAGGGGGGTTTCTTTGGTATGAAACCTGTTGGAGTAAGAATCATCACGGTCTGGCTTGTTTAAGGACGTGCTGGGGGCACACACGAAAGGCAGCCTCCAGTGGAATGTTTGAGTTTGTTTTCCTCAGTCAGAAGACTGAATTAGGAGCTGGAGTAGCAACACTCTCATCTTATAAAGACCTTACTCCAAATTCTGAATTAATTTTCACCATTCCAACAGGCATTGGCTAATCTGTTTCCCTAGTTATGAAACATGGGCATAGCAACATCCTTTATAAAATACTTTGAGGTGTCTCCGATTTATTAAAAATATCAGGGGTGCATTCAGCAACGAGAACCTCCTGTGATGACCAGTTCTACGAAGGTGCTGAAGTATGTTCACGACCCCCTTTCCCGGACTCCAGACGGGCAGCAGAAACCCCTGGTAGGGCTGTCTTGTCCTGCACCCTAACCTAGACTGGACAAAGAAATTGTTCACCTGATCGACTCAGAAAATCAGAGCAATGAAACCACCGGCGCCAACGCGGCCAAGTGATTAGAAGAAGGCTGGGTGAAAATTTAAACACCCTTTCTACTCATTAATCTCCAACTGCTAAAGACAAACAAAAAGCAAAGTTAGCCTGATTGTAAACTAAGCACCTGTGTCCCGTGGCCACCATTTTGGCCTGCTGAGAGAGAACGAGCTGATCAAAGCAAGTGAGTCTGGTGAGAACAGCGGGATTAGTGCGGCTTCGGGAAGCCCACAGCCAGAAGCCATTACCTGGCCTGTTACAGGAACAGGTGAAAATCGTAATTAATCTTGCCTCCAGTTTGGAGTGAAGTGGGGAACCTACCTGCCCTGTCCCGTGAGTTTCTATGTTAATCCTTGGAGTTCTGGGGAGAAAGTGTTCAAATTGGCATAAAGACCGTTTCTGCCCTTCCGAATGTGGAGAGAAGAAACAACTGCGAGGGGTTGCTGAGTTCCCTAACTGTAGGCAGTTAAGACACCTCCCAGGAAAGCTGTTGATAGCTACCTTGGTTTGACGCAGCTAAGCACACGGATCAAAGAGGCTGCCAGTGAAACTAGCAGGTTTTTAAATTCAAGAAAATATTTAAAGACCCAGGGAGCCTCACTCCAAAGCATAAACCATGGAAATCCAGATACGTGGAACTGAAGTTGCTTTCAGTGGCAAATTCATCTCATCAACAGGCTCTTGATTGCTTAAAGACTATCCTGGGCTTTACCTATCCTTCCAGGCACCAAAAAATGCATAAGCTCCTCGCTTGCCCCTCCCTTGCATTTAAATTCATATTTGGAAAGAGAAAAAAAAAACCAAGAAATTGTACAAAGTATCTGCACCAGCAACGGAAATTTCATATTAGAGACACTGAGGACTTCATGATCAAATTCACTGCTGATTGAACTGTGTAGCAAAATAAAGCCACAGAAGGCAGTCCTTCCTCTGGGAGGGGACAACAAATTGCCAGTGTTGCCAGAAGATGTTAGACAGGTCCTCTGACACCCCTAACTTGGATGGTACAGGACACTCTGGTGCAGACAGGGCTTCAAACCGGTTCATTCCGGTTTGAACCCCTGCTGAGAATTGGTTTTTTTTCCACCCCAGATATATGGAATCAGGATCTACAGTCTAATAAGATCCCCAGGTGATTCTTATGTATAATAAACTCCACTAGTGGTTCTCAGAATCGGTCCCTTACCTGCATTGGAATCGCCTGGGAACTTGTTAGAAATGCAAATTCTCACCAGGGGTTTGAACCAGAACCAACTTCTTCGAAGCCCTGGTCGCAGAAGGCTGAAAAGAAAAGCTGATGAAGAGACCTGTTGGGATTTACAACCCTTGAGAGGCCTTCTCCCTCTTTCAACACCCTTAGTGGTAGGGGGAGGCCCCAAGAAGGTACAAACTGGCCATCCAAGCACAAAACCGTAAAGAGTAGAAGTCCTTTTCCTAGAGACCCTACCCCCTTTGGTAGAGAAGTGACCTCAGCCATGACTCTACTTTTCCCACCCCACTCTGTTCCTCCCCTACAATTTTATAATAATATATTCCTGTATTTCTGAAATGCCAGTACTGCCAGCTCTTTTTTCTCTTTCTTACTACTACTAAAAATATCCTACTACTAAAAATTTGGTAGGGGACCCATATCAATTTCTGAGGCTATCCAACTCAACTTTTATTTGTTCAGAATCAGCTGCAGAAGGCTGGGCATGAAATCAGTGGAGAGCAAACCCAACCATGTGGTTTATTTTGTTCATGTTGTTTCAAGTGGGTAGGAAGTACCTTTATGACTCCACCTGCTGTGCAGTAGGGCTTGGGATGAGCTCCACAGGGACAATCAGCTTGGATTAAGGACCAGGCTTTAATGGAGAAACTTACAACCCAAGGGTCAGCAAGAGCAGACAGTGTGGTCCCAGGATCCCCCCAGAGACGGGTGTATGACCAGGTGCTGTGTGTTCCCGGGAGGGACATGTCTCCCCTGGGATGACATCTTCTTAGAGTACAAGTGTGAGAAAGCAGCCTTGTCAGAATGTGGACAAAACCGAAAAACCCACTGCTGTCAAGTCCATTCCGACTCACAGCGACCCTACGGGACAGAGCAGAACTGCCCCAGAGGGTTTCCAAGGAGCAGCTGGTGGATTTGAACGGCCAACCTTTTGGTTAGCAGCCGAGTTCTTAACCACTGCACCACCAGGGCTCCAGAATGTGGACAGGGAGACTATTGACAGCCAGGGTGACTGAGTTTAGGGGCCAGCTATTTATAAGAGTTGGCTGGGAAAGCCAGTTACCCAACACCGGGGGACCTCAGAGGCCCTTAGGAAGTTGCAACCCCTTCTGCCAAGGGAAGAAAGCTATGCTGTGGGAAGCTAAGTCTGGGCGCATCCCCTGCTGCTGGGAGAAGGGGGATCGCAGTCCCACTTAGCACAGTGTACAGGCAATCCATTGTTAGCCTCTGCCCGAGGCACCGCAATCCTCTGTTTCGTTCCTTAAAAAAATCCTGGCCAGACTTGCTCCTGCGACAGTGACTGGAGGAACCCCCGAGACTGTGGAGGAACCCCCGAGACTGTGGAGGAACCCCGAGACTATGGCCCCCGGACACCCTGTTAACTCAGAACTGAAGCCCTTCCCAAAGCCCACCTTTCAGACAAAGGTTAGACAGGCCTATAAAAATAAATAAACAACACACGCGGAACACGCTTCTTAGTTCAATCAAGTCTATGAGACCAAGTGGGCAACACCTGCCCAAAAGCAAAGGCAGGAAGGGACAGGAAAACTGGACAAATGGACACTGAGAACCCAGGGTGGAAAGGGGGAGAGTGCCAACACATTGCAGGAATTGCAACCAATGTCACAGAACAATTTGTGTTTAAATTTGTTAAATGAAAAACTAATTTGTGCCGTAAACTTTCACCTAAAACACAGCAAAAAAAATTTTTAATAATGGCCATAACCCAGTCTATTGACCTGCTAACGACCATCGTGAACAACACTGCTACCATCTGTTTAGAAAAAAAAAGAACTCCTTCTAAATTAGTGAAAGGTTGTCCAGAGATGAAAAAACACAGTTGACAAAATTTAAGTGAAGTAATTGTATAATTATGATGTTGCTGAAGAATATTGAATATACCATGGACTGCCAGAAGAACAAACAAATCTGTCTTGGAAGAAGTACGACCAGAATGCTCCTTAGAAACAAGGATGTCGAGACTATGTCTCACATACTTTGGACATGTTGTCAGGGGGGACCAGTCCCTGGAGAAGGACATCATGCTTGGTAAAGTAGAGGGTCAGTGAAAGAGAGGAAGAGCCTCAATGAGATGGATTGACACAATGGCTGCAACAATGAGCTCAAGCATAACAATGATCTTGAAAATGGTGCACAACTGAGTAGTGTTTCGTTCTGTTGTACACAGGGTCCCTATGAACCCACTCGGCCGCACCTAACAACTGTGTAACATTTAAATGCATGAGAATATTAAGTTAGTGAGAGAGAACGCAAACTTGAGATCGTCTATAAATGTTGAAAAGATGATGACATCGAGAGAGAAAATACAACTGAAATAAATTCATCCAATGAATGTATATTGAGTATCTGTGCTAAGCTCTGATGATCCACTGGTGAGCAAGATGGATATGGTCCCCGTCCTATAGACAAGTAAACAGACAAGTAAATCTTTAAAACATCTTAAAATAATAATTTGCAAAGATGTTTTCCTGAATTGCTTGCACTAACATTTTAAATTTTAATTTACAATTCTGTTTACCTGAGCTAATGCCAAAACAGACAGAACAGACTCATAGAACAAAACATTAATAGTTTTAAAGTAGAAGAAAAGAACTTATCCAATCTTGGGAAAAAAAAAAAAAACTCAGAAAGAAATTTGTGAGTGTTTATTTTGTTCTAGACACATTTTAGAGAAGACCGTCGCTCAAAGGCCTCGTGGAGGGGAGTTAAACTTCAAAAATAAGAATCTCGTAAGCATCTAAGACTCATCAGGCGATGGCACAGTAACACCTAACAAGCTTCGTAGGAAATGCCATCACTTAGCAGAAGGACATTTCAATGTCAGAACTGAGAAAATGTACCCCTTTCAAATAACCTATTTCAAGACATTCTACAGCAGGAGACAAATCAAAAACGAATCCAAACATAAGGAAGTTATAGCTGGAAGGGACTGGCAATGATCATGGAAACAACTCATTCAGAAGGACAAGTCTTTTTTTTCTTTTAATTTTTTTTATTGTTGTGGTTTAAATGAAGTTTACATTTTAAGTTAATCTCCCATACAAAAATCTATACATACATTGTTATGTGACCCTAATTGCTCTCTCCATACTGTGACAGCACACTCCTCCTTTCCACCCCTGATTCCCCATGTCCATTCAACCAGCTCCTAACCCTTTCTGCCTTCCCTTCTCACCTTCGGACAGAAGCGGCCCATTTAGTCTCATGTATCTACTTGAGCTAAGAGGCACACTCCTCACAAGTATCACCTTATGTTCCACAGTCCGGTCCAATCCCTGTCGGAAGAGTTCGCCTCAGAAATTGTTTTAGTTCTGGGCTGATAGAGAATCCAGGGGCCAAGGGTCTTAGTCAGACCATTAAATCTGGTCTTCTTACCAGAGTTTGAGTTCTGCATCCCACCTTTCTCCTGCTCCATCAGGGACTCTCTGTTGTGTTCACTGTCAGGGTGGTCATTGGTGGTAGCCAGGCTCTATCTAGTTCTTCTGGTCTCAGGCTGATGGAGTCTCTGGTTTACGTGGCCCTTTCTGTCTCTTGGACTAATACTTTCCTTGCTAATACTTTCTTTAGTGTTCTTCATTCTCCTTTACTCCAGGTGGTTGGAACCAATTGATGCATCTTAGATGGCCGCTTGCAAGCTTTTAAGACCCCAGACATCACTCACCAAAGTAGGATGCAGAACATTTTCTTAATAAGCTTTGTTATGCCAATTGACCTAGACGTCCCCTGGAAGCACAGCAGAAGGACAAGTCTTGATAGTTGTGGCAAACACAGTTATAGCAACAGAAAAATGGACAAAAGACATGAATAGGCAATCCAGAGAGTAAGAAATATGAATGGCTGGTAAACTATGAAAGGTTATCACTCTAACCACTAATTAGGGAAATGCAAGCTAAAACCACAAAGATAGACCACTTTCTAATCTATCGAGTTGATAAAAAAAATTTTTTTTTAAAGATTGATAAAGGAACCAGCTTAAGAGAGGCACCCATTGGCCTAAGTCAGGGAAATTTTAGCATAAAAAAAAGACTGTAATGGATTGAAACACATTAACTACATAAAAACCCACGAGTCCAGGTGATATAAAAAGAAAAAAGTGGAGGAAATAAAACAAGCAAGCAAATCAGCAACTTCTTTGGAGGTTGGTGCTACACCAAGTCTGACTCTGAAAGGGAAAGAATTATTTTTCCTTTGTTGTAGGAACTGCAGCCCAGGGTAAGCAAATAGTTGATGGGGAAGAGCCCTTCTTTCCAGAAAACTGTCAGCTATAAATGTAGACAGAAAGATAAAATTGGAAAAACCACAATTTTTGACCCCTGAAGGAGCCCTGGTGGTGCAGCGGTTAAGCGTTTGGCTGGTAACCAAAAGGTCGGCAGTTCGAACCCACCAGCCGCTCCTCGGAAACCCTATGGGGCATTTCTATTCTGTCCTATAGGGTCGCTATGAGTTGGAATTGACTCGACAGCAATAGGTTTGGCAATAGGTTTTGGTAAGGAAATAATCACCAACGGATGCTGAAACCATCAGGTCAGAGGTGGATGGGGTGCTGTATATTGACGTGGTGCCAAAGTTGTAACCCTAAAGATTACCCACTTGTTCCAAGGTGAGTGTCATCACTTAAACCCCGTGATCAATCTTAGTAATAACGATCCTAGGACAACCAGAGCTTCATCATGTGCCTCCTGGTGTGATGCAATGTGACATGTGCAGCATCTCATCAAGTATTCTTGCCAAAATGTTTAGCCTGGATCTAACCAAGCCTTTAGATCCAACTTTCAACTATAGAAAATATGGCGGTTATTGTTCCATGACACTACAAGGAAGGAGTCAGAAAAATACAGAAGTTGGGACATTGTATGGAACAGGTAGCCTAGTCTCTCCAAGTAAATACTGTAGGAAAAATTTAAAAAATTGGAAGTGAGAGGAGGAGACAGCTGAGACACGACCACCAAATGCAGTCATGGTTCTTGATTGGCTCCTAGTATGAACAAACCCAGAGCAAAAGATATTTTGGGGAAAATTGGGAACTCTTGGGTGTGTTAAGTTATTATAGTCATGTAGGCAAATGTTCTTTAGAGACGCATATCAAAATATTTAGGAGTGAAATGTTGTGATATCTGCATTTACTTTAAAAGACTTCAACAAAAAATAGGTGAAACATATGACAAAATCCCAAAGGTAATTAAATCTAGGTGTTTATTATACTATTCTCTCTGCTTTTCTGTACATTTATGTATTTTCATAATATAAAAAAATACTGATATCATCCAGCATTTGTGGGGGTTTGAAGAAACAGACCATCCTGTACTGTTGGTTTGATGTGTAAATTAGTAAAACTTCTTAGAGGGTAATTTGGAATATATAGATTTTTATTTTAAAATATACATATTCTTTGACACAGTAATTCCCTCAGAAGGGTGTGTGTGTATAAGGATGCTTATTATAGCATTATTTAAAATAGAAACAGATTTGAGACAATAGAGAAATGGATAAACATATCATAATACATATTTTATCTATGACAAAGAATACAATATTACTGTTAAAAAGATCAAAGTAGATATGTAATTACTGATACGGAAAGATGCCCATGATTTTGAGTTATGGGGGGAGGGGGAAGGAGCAAAATAAGACGTATAGCATAATCCCTTTTTGTCAAAATTAAAAAATTGTATAAAACAGAAACTCTAGCACATGTGCCTTTGTGGTTTGGGGTGTATGGAAAACATTCTGGAAAGACGATGATGGTTCCCTTGGGGAACCACAGTACAGTGGGAGACGGAAGGGAGACAGATTTCCACTCTTTTTTTATGAGCATGGGTTACTTTTGTAACTTAAAAAATTCTTGCTTAAACAATATAGCTACAACAGATACTGTACATAGGTGTATACACACACACACATCCACACAAAATGTATTCTAGTCTTCCTTGAAAAAAAGTGTCCATATTGAAATGTTATCCCAGGTAGATTAACCACCAGAGGAAAATGGGAAGCTAATTAAAACAATGACAACCTATCAAATTACACAAGGGGAATAAAAAGGTATTGTTCTCATATTGACTTTAATAATTAGGTAAACATAGGTTTAAGGCTGTCTTTCAAACACAAATCTTCAAGATTTCATTGAGCTAGTAGAATTAAATCCTTCCACATTACTGCAGCAGATAATAGCAAACCAAGTATTCTGTAGAGGTAAAATAAGAAGAATAAAGGAAGTAAAGAAAGGCAATATTTTTAACATAAATCTACAACAAAGAGAAGAAAGAAGATAACATTTCTGGCGATTAATGTAAATTACAGTCAAATTTCTTGGGTCCTTTTGTGCCCAGCGCTGTGCTAACCGCTCTATGCTGTGCAGAAAGCAGGGTGGGCCCGAAGTCTTTCTGGGTTTTGTGTTTGAAACAAGGCTAAGCCCTGAAAAGAACTCTGTGCAGCTAGCAACAAGCGTATCGATTAGAAATCTCCAGGAAAGGAAACTTTTGCATCCCAGACTGGCCATATTCCCTAGGCCGTGGAGAGATGGGGAGAGGGGACAAGAACTGAGGGGTACTGAGCAGAGAGGACCATTCGGTTTTTGCTTTTTTTTTTTTTTTTTTT
>NW_004443941.1:1423029-1519289 GCF_000243295.1 Trichechus manatus latirostris | reverse complement strand
GTTTCAGGATTGTTGATTCTCTGTTTGGCTTAGTTTTTCGGATCTTTGTTGTGGAGGGACGGCGTGGTGCTTCTGCCTAGACCGCCATCTTGCTGGAGTCCTCCAGCAGCTGAGCTTTTAATCACCGCCACCAGGGCCCCAGAGAAGACCACAGGCCCTGGCAAAAGATTCCTAAGCCCCAAGCATGGCTAGAAGGCAGCAGATAAACACACTCTGCCCCTGCTGTCCCCAATGCCTAGGCACCTTCCCAAGAATTGAGGCAGGAAGGTGCCCGGGAAAATCAAGATTGTCTTGTCGACCAGCTCAGAAGAATGAGCGACTTGGAGTCGAAAAATAAATAAAGTTTTAGGAGGCAAAGTGATCTTTTCTGCGTGTCTGAATTTTGGGGCGGAGAGCCATACTGGCTATTCATGCTCTTCTCACTTAATTCTCCTGCAATCCTACAGTCCTCTTCCTTTTACAGAGGATGAAGAAGGCTTTTTAAGGCTCATTATCCTGAGGACACGGAACTATCAGCAGCATAACTAGAACTCACGTTTGGGTCTACTTTGCACTGAAGCCCACGCTGGCTACTACCTGTGCCTCCTGGGGTAGGCTTTGCCTGCTCCTCACCGCTTGCACTCAAGTCTTGCTAACTTAGGCAGCACCCCCTCTTCTAGGAGGTCACAACGGAGCCCTTCCTCCCAAATTTAGGTAGCCCTCTTCTGATCTCCCATAATACCCTGACCGTACTGTGTCATACAGACCAGTGGTGTTGTTGTTAGGTGTCGTCGAGTTGGTTCCAAATCACAGCGACCCCATGTACAACAGAACGAAACACTGCCCGGTCCTGCACCATCCTCACAATCATTGTTATGCTTGACCCCCTTGTTGCAGCCACTGTGTCAATCCATCTCATTGAGGGTCTTCCTCTTCTTCGCTGACCCTCTGCTACCAAGCATGATGTCCTTCTTCAGGGACTGGTCCCTCCTGATAACACGTCCAAAGTACATGAGATGAAGTCTCGCCATCCTTGCTTCTAAGGAGCATTCTGGCTGTACTTCTTCCAAGACACATAGGTTTGTTCTTCTGACAGTCCAGGGTATATTCAATATTCTTCGCCAACACCATAATTCAAAGGCGTCAGTTCTTCTTCGGTCTTCCCTATTCATTGTCCAGCTTTCGCATGCATGTGAGGCGATTGAAAATACAGACCATGCTGTATCCTAATGGTCTATGTAATATCTCTTCTCCAGGTGGGTGGTTGGAACCCACCCACAGGTGCCTGGGGAGACAGGCCTGGTGATCTGCTTCCAAAAGGTCACAGCCATTGAAAAACCCTATGGAGCATTCTACTCTGCACACACGGGGTCTCCATGAATCAGAATCTACTGGATGAGAACGAACAATGGCAACAATGGGATGTCTCTTCTCCACTGGATTGTGATCTCTTGAGGGTGGGAATTAAGTATCTCCAGTGCCTGGCACACTGCCTGACACACGGTAGGTGAAGGATATCGCTTATATTTGATTGTCTCCCCACTAAACTCAGCACTTGCTAAGGTCAAAGAATGCATCTGGTTTTATGCACCGTTAAATCACTGGTGCCTAACAAGGCCTGGCACATATCAGGTCTTCAATAAATATGTTTGAATTACTGAATGAATAACTCGGTAAGGAATTTTCTCTATTTACTGTGACTCTGAGTCACATTCCAAAATGAAGCAGCTTCTTGACATCTTTTGACTTACAGTAAATAATTATTTCAAATAATTTCCACCCTTTAACACTATCTAAATTCGTCATTTTCCCGTTTTATCCTCCCACTCACATGGTTGTGATCTCTACGATCTGGAAGTGTGAGAAGATTTTGATTCAGCCTTGTGCACTAGGGGCTCCTACTGCAAACTGCCAGCGATCACTTTGAACCTCTCCAGAACGCCATGAATCAGGGAAAGCTACTTAAAGGTGAAGTGAATGGTTAGCTTCCAAATTACCAGCTTGCTTTTCCCTGGGATAATTGTGTAAAAGTCACACGTCCCTGGGTATGACCCTCTCTCGAAAAAAGTCTCCTTAATGGGTGGATTGATTGCTTTACACAGAGACGTTGTGACTGTGACTAACTGAACAGAGATGCGGGATAATGGAAGAGTTAAAATAGCACACATTTGCTAGGAAAGGCTGTGATACTTTTTCAAATATATGACATGTGCTCTCATTAGGGGAACAAGGAAAACGTATTACCAAATTACTTCCAAGCGGTGAGCCTGGATTTACAGTCGCATTGACAAAGGAGCGGACCAAGCCCTCCCGGGTTGGCAGTTTGCAGCCAGAACCCGCACCTCGGTGGGCGCGGCCGCCGGGCCTCTGGAGATCCCCGGAGGAGGGGCGGGGCCGGCGGGCCTCGGGGGCGGAGCCGCGGCGGGCCTCGGGGGCGGAGCCGCGGCGGGCGCGAGGCAGGCTGGGAAGCGGCGCCATATTGGCGTCGGCTGCGCTGTATTGTCATAAATAGAGCCGGTTTTGTGGTGTTTTCACTACTCGGTTGGATGCCTCGGCCGTAGTTAAGTGAGGAAACGAGGGAGGGAGGGAGCGAGCGATCTGCAAGCGAGCGGAGGAGAGCGGACGGGGGAGAAGGAAGGAGCAAGGACAGGACTCCGGAGCGAGAGACCCTCGCCGGAGGAGGAGACGCAGGAAGCGATGAAAGAGATGTCTGCGTAAGTGGCGGGGGGCGCTGACGGGTGGGCTGGGGTCGTCGGCCCGGGCCCCGACTCCGTCCCCGTCCCCCGCTCGCCCCGGCGTCTTCCGCGCTCGCGGCCAGCGGCAAGGGCACCTCCCCGACGCCCACCGGCCACTCACCTGGCCACGCCTGCACCGACCTGAGGCTCCGGGCCCACCTGCCCCCGAGCCGTCCCGCCTCCGGGGACGCCCGGGACGGGATGTGGAGGGAGAGGCGGCCCGGCCGGCTCCCGCCCCAGCGGCTCTGCTCCGTCTGCATTGGCGCAGACACCGTCCCCTGCCTCTCCTCCTCCCTCCCCGGCCGACTGTCTGCCGGTCTGAAGGGGTGACCTGTCCCGGCCCGTGGGCTTCTCGTTAGTGAAGGCTGTGGCCTTTTCGTCGTCTCCCTCCCCCACCTCCTCTGGAACACCAGCGCATCTCTGCTGCCTTCTGCTCGCACTGATTAGTCACACACAGTTTCCGTGCCTGGCGAGGTGCTGTTGCCGCTTCTTAGGTTTTGTCGGGAAATATTTCAGCAGGCAGGAGGTAGCACAAGCGCCATTCGCATAGCCGCCACCGATCACTCCCAAAGCAGAGCATCCTGTGGAGTGTGCGTGTACGTACGTATGTATTTCACTTTTTTTAAAAGAAGGCAAGCGTTCCACATCATCTGAAGGACTCCCCTTTCTTGGTCCTGTTCAGCTCTCTCTACCTTGGGCCCCACAATCCTGAATTTAGTGTTTATTATTGCTGCATGTCTTTTCGTATTATTACTGTCTATGTATATGCCCATCAGTAACTTTGGCATTGCCCTACGTGTTTTTAAACTTTGTATAACTAGTAGCATGCTTGTCATTCTGCATCTTCTTTAGAGCATCAGGATATACCTGAGTTTTGTCCATGTTAATGCTTTCAGCCCTGATTCATATTAATTTATTCCGTTGGATTCTGTTACAGGTACACACCCTAATTTAGTCCTTTTCCTGAATATTTAAGGTTGTTTCTAACTTTAATGTTACATGTGTCCATGGACATTCTTGTGGTTGTGTCCTTGTAAACGTGTACACACGTGCTGGAATTTCTCCAGAGTGTTTATCTGGAAGGGCAACTGATGGGTTGAAGGGAGTGTGGAGTTCAGTTGTTTACTTCTATTTTTTATTTTTTTCTTGTCCAGATGAGGAAAGTTTCAGAACCCTTGGTGCGGAATTTTAGGGCTGGTAGGGATCTAGATAGCCAGCTTTTTCGGTATATAGATGAGAAAGTGAAACCTGCTATCTGTACGCTTACTACCAGAACTGAAGTAGTTTGGAAGGAGAATAGGGTAGTGGAAAGATCTTGGGTTTTGGAGTTCAGATTCTGGTTCTGCCTCTTCCTACCTGTTTGAACCTCTGTTGGTCATCTGTAAAGTGACACTTCTTAAATACTTAGCTCACAGGGTTATTGTTGAGAGTAAATGAATGATCATATATAAAGAGTCAGGCATTCCCACCCATTTACCATACTCACGTAAACATGTACACTACCAAAACATCTCTGTAGCTTTCTTGGAGGTAAAAAGCCAGGTCTTTTTAAAAAGAAGTTCCAACTTCAAATACAACTTGAAGTTAAGTGTCTGTCCTACATTAAAATAAATGCCAGAGAGAAAGTCATTTTTGATGTTTCACTTTTGTTTTTTTGGGTCATTCCAGAAGGCAGCGTATCGGCTATTTTATCTGCCATTTGATTATTGCTTCTCACCTAACGAGTCCTTTAGCCAAAGAGCAGGCCTTAAGGAGTGGCCTTGGCAGTGACAAGCTACTGTCATGACCAGTGAAAATTCAAGAACAGTTAAACAGTATTGTATTTTTGTGTGTTATTTTTTGCAAGGTTAATTTATTCAGTTTAAAAGGCTACTCTATTTTGAGATTACATTTTTACTGTATTAATCTCCCTTCATCTATGGATAGTGAAGCTAGGTTTTAGGGTTGGTTGGTTTGTATGTTTGTTTTACTTTCTTAGCAAAATAAAAAGTTTTACTAACCCATGTTGGTGCCAAAATTTATTTTGAAATTAGTGATCTGTGTCTCAGAAGTTCTGTTGAACTTTGTTCAAGACGGTAATTTCATTATGGCTAAGGCCTTTGGCAGGTGGCTTATATTGTATCCTATAAGAGGCTGCCATTTAGTGTAAAGAATTTGATAATTATTCAATGTGGAAATTTTACATGCGGCCTTGTTCTGATGAACAGAACCAGGACCAATTAGCTAGAGCCTTCAGAATGTTAGAACTGTACACGCTGATTCAAGCAAAGGATGCTAATGTAAGTTTCTCAAGGTCAACTCTAGTGATTTCTTTTTAAAAGCCAGAGTATTTCACAAAGACCTTCTCATGGGATGTTTTTGTTTCTATCCTGATGGGGGGAAAAAAACATTGTTCTTACTTAGAGTTCTTCCAAGTGGTTGACTGCTTTTCAAAGATTCTAGAATCTGGATGGTACTTGACTTAAGTCTGCAGGGTGTGGTGGAGGTGGCCCTGGCACAGCTCCCATTCAGGCTCTTTGGATTGGAGCTGAGTGGTGTTGGTACACTGCTGTCCCGATGCCAACACATGCTGCTTTTGGCTGCAGAAGACATCCTAACCATGAAAGCTGGAGTCAGTATGAATAGCCCTTCATAAACACAAACACAAAATACCCGTTCTTCCTTTTTAAAAAAGTGCTTGTCCCTGACTAGTAGTCTAAGTAGACTTTTAAGATAGCTAAATTAGCATGCAATCGATGGAAGGATTCAGTGTGTCCGTATCATATGATACTTTTAAAATTTCCTGCTTTTTCATTTTTCTTGAACAGAAACACTGTGCTGGACAGCCAGCGTCAGCAAAAGCATTATGGAATCACCTCTCCAATCAGTCTGGCATGTCCTAAAGAAATTGATCATATTTACACAGAGAAATTAATTGATGCCATGAAACCATTTGGAGTATTTGAAGATGAGGAAGAATTGAACCACAGGTATGTCATTTAAAACTAAAATATTCAATGATTAATTCTGCAAACATATTGAATACCTACTGTGTACCAGGCCTATTAGCTGGTGACAAAAAAGAAAAAAGTCTTGGCCCTTATAGAACTTACATTTTACTTTGGGGTTGGCGGAGGAGACTAACAATACGCCAAATAAATAAGTAAAATAAATAGAACGTTACAAGGTGATAGTGCTGCAGAGAAAAATAAAGCTGGGATGGGAGTTGAAGTCCAAATTCAGGGCGCTAGCTCTGGGGGAAGGCTTTCGCTCTCTGTTGGCTCTGGGGGATAGTCCTTGTCCTTGTCATCAGTCTTCCCTGGTCGAGGAGTTTCTCAGCGCAAGGACCCTGGGTCCAAAGGACACACTCTGCTCCCAGCTCTTCTTGGTGGTAGGAGGTCTCTTGTCCTGTGTACTCCATTCTCTCTTTCATATCTCAAAAGAAATTGACTCAAGATACAACCTAATCCTATAGATGAGTCTTGCCTCATTAACATAACTGCCTCTAATCTTGCCTCATTAACATCGTAGAGAAACAATACATAGGATAATCACATCAGATCACAAAATGGTGGACAGCCATACAATAACTGGGAATCATGGCGTAGCCAAGTTGACCACATTTTGGGGGGACACAGGTCAGTCCATAACAGCCTCTTTGAGTAGGTGACATTTGAGGGAAGATTAGAAGGTGAAGGAGAGACCATGTGGATATTTGAGGAAGAGCAGTCTGGGCACAGGGCGTGAGGTGGGTGTATACCTGGTATGTTTGAGGAATACACAGCAAAGTAGCCTGGGTATCTGGAGCACAGTGTGTGAGGGGTGGAGGAGCAGGAGGTAATGGGCTTAAAGAAAGTGAGAGGAGAGGGGCTTGGAAGGCAAGGTCCCTGAGAACCTTTTAAGCCATTGTAAAGGTTTTTGCTTTTACTCTTGAGTGAAGTGGGAAGTGATTAGATGGTCTTGAGCAGAAAACTGATGTGATCTGACTCATGTTTTAACAGTCACTCTGCTGCTGTGTTAAGAATAGTCCAGAGAGGGGTGCAAGGGCAGAAACAGAGAGACCAGTTAGGAGTCTGTTAGAATAACCCAGGGGGAAGGATGGTGGCTGGACAGCGGGGCTGGCAGTGGAGGGATTGTAAATAGTGGGAGTGGGAGTGTATTTTAAAGGTAGAGTTGCTAGAGTTTAGTTACTGGAATTTAAGAGAGAGAGGTGCCAAGGGTTTTGATCTGAGCACCTCGAAGGATGGAGTTCCATCACCTGGGAAAGACTGACGTAAAAGCAGATTTGGACAGATGAGGAGTTCAGTTTTGGGTACGTTATCTTTGAGATGACTGAACTAATTTTTTTGTTTGTTTTTAAATGTGAATTTTGATACGCCATTGGCTACAAGTTTTTTGTTTTAATACCAAACTGCTTTATTAAAAATGATGTGGTGATACACCCATTTTAATGATCTGAAGACCCGTGACTGACAGGGAGAGAATGCTAACCTCTGTCACCATGCTGGGTTGATCTAGTTCCACAGTGAGGCCAAGAAGGGGTGACAGTTCAGCGGGCCTCTGCAGCCTTGTGGAAGATACCATGGATCTACAGATGTGACGGCATTAGCATGAATATAGTGTGCTTTTACCCTACGACCAACACGGTGACTGCGTGTATGATTAATTTTTTTTAACCAGTTTTTTTTTTTTTTTTTTCCAATTATAGGCTGGTGGTTCTTGGTAAATTGAACAATTTAGTAAAAGAATGGATTTCCCATGTCAGTGAGAGTAAGGTAAGATGTTAAATTAAACTCCATGGAATTCCTTGGTTCATTCTGTCCTGGTCGTTAGTCCTGCTAATCAGATGGAGGACTTGAGAATCGTCTGAAATGTATTACAGCTTGGCTCTCTGGTATAATCGGGCATGGATTGTTGTAGACAGTTGAGTTTCCAAATGGATGAGGATTTACCCCAGAGGTAGCTGATGTGTAGCTGCGAGTCCGCGTTCGTGTCTTGCTTGAGCCACATGTGTTGGGCCAAAATTTAAATAACAGGTGGTTTTTCCTAAAAAGCCAGATTTCAAACTTCTTGTGAAGTACCAGATCTGGTAACGCTGGGCCTGCTTTTGTGCAAGGCAGGAAGCAGGTTATATGGGATTGGTTGGCCTCCAGCGCCTCTGTGTTTTCCCTGACACAGCAGGTGGCTGCTGACCAGCTTCTGTGTTCCGTGTATGTACTTCTGCCTGGCCTGAGACGCAGAAGCTCGCAGATCCTGATTTATACAAGTCTTCGCCTCTGGTAGCTTAACTGTTTTTCCTCTAGAATTGATTACATTTGTCTTGCCGTCTTAAGGGTATTTTGAATGTAATTGAATTTTCATTATTGTTTCAGAATCATCACTTAAGAATATTGTTTCACTGACTGTATTGAGTAAGGTAGAGTTTGTTCAACTGGGCAACACTGTTTGCTTTTTCACCAAGTAGCCCAAACTATCGTATTTGAAGGTTTTTGTTTGTTTTTTGTAGTAGTCCCATCTTAACTGCAAACAGTTGGGAGTTAACGTGTCACAGCTGTCAGTGTGTCTGTAACGATGCCCCCTCCATCTGCAGAAGTTTAGAAGCTAGATAAATATCTTAGTATTTTTTCTTTTACAGTTTTTATTATTTCTGTACTGTGATTTAGAACTATTTAGAATTCTGTATTTAGAATTATTTCTTTTAAACAATGGACTCTGCTGAAAGGCCTTCTGGCTCGTTTCTGAGCTCTCAGCAGGGTTATTGATAGTTGAGGTTGTTGGACAAGCTGAATTTTGAGCAGTGAAATGATGCTAGTTGTGAGTAATTAAAAAATTAAGTTGGTTTTAACATTTCATTGAGTGGATTAAGTGATTGGTCATTTTCTGACTATCAGTTGTAATTCCCTTTCACTTAGGCATACTTTAATTTGAAAAATACAGTGGAACCTGTCAGAGCTGGAATTGAAAGGGGCTGCCTTGTTTTTCTGGGTCTCGTGAGTCTCTGCCTTTGACAGGGTGCGGTCTTAGCACTTTCTGTCCCCCTTTAGTGGGAAATATTTGCGTTTTCCTTCTCTGACAGGTTTCCGCCTTAACGCAGGTTCTGGCTTTTGCAGGTTTTACTGTAACGGAAGGATTTGAGTTCTATCAAAGATCGTTTGAATATTCTACACTCAGTTGGACTATTTAAACTTCAAACAATCTAGAACTCCGAACGAAATGATTTTAGTTAAATGCTGTGGTTTGTGGTGAAGTTATTTTACCCTGTGATTGAGCGTATCATTTTCTCGTAAATCATGCAAGTGTCATGCTTTTCAAAGCAGGAAGGTAAACTAAAAGATTTTTTAAGGTCCTGGCGTCATGTTATTCATCAGTAAACTTAGAGACTCCTATCTAGCTGTAAAATTATTTGTAGACTCTTGAAATATTCATACCCGTTAAAGTAAGTAACAAAATATCTTGTTACACAGATACTTCTGGTCAAGTCAGGCAGCAGATCTTATTCTTGGGGACTTGCACTGGGCATTATGGGGAAATAGAAGTAGTAGACATAGTCCTCTCACCCTCAAGGAATTTAAATAAAGTTGAAGAGATGAGACTCACATCCAAAAAAAAAAAGTCAATAAAGGCCACAGTATGAGAGTTTAAAGATGACGATGGTAGAGGAGCATAGAGGAAAAAGCCCGTTAAGGAGTGGGAATGATTAGGGAAGGCTTCACGGAAGAGTTGGAGCTTGAAGTGAACCTTGAAATAGATGGTATTGAGATACTCAGAGAAGAGAGACAGGTATTCCAGGCAGAGGTAGTGGCCCGTGCAGTGGAAAAGAGACTGGATGGAGTATGATGTTGATGGTTGGAGCTTCACAAGTGAGCATCAGGAGACAAGGAAGAACGACCCACAAGAGCGTGTTGTGGAGATCTTCAGTAGCAGGCCCAAGGATCCTCCTCTTCTGTAGTCAGAGAAGAAGGCATTGGCAGGCTCTGAGCAGAAGAATTATATGATAGAGTAATTTAAGAACATGAGCCAGTGAGTTTTGTACAAAATGGATTCAGAGAAAAGAAAGATTTAGGCAAGGAGTTGGCTACGAGTCTAGAATTGGGGTATGGTAGTTGAATAGAAAAGGGGAGACAAATATGAGGGATACAAACTAAGAATTGGAGTCAGGAAGGATAATGATTATAAGTCTGGGCAGTAAGAAAAATGAGGAACAGAAAAAGGGAAGTCAGGAGGGATGCCTGGTTTTTATCGTAGGAACGATTTTTCACTTGTTTCAGGCATGCATATCGAAGTGGATCAGGATGTCTGAGTAAAAATATCTGATGGGCAGTTAAAGTTGGCTCTGGAGAGAGGTGAGAAGTAGCATTATAATTATGGTACAATCAAAATGACATTAATTAAAATGGGTAGATAGCTCTCATCAGGAGATTATGGCAAGAATGACCCCACTTAGGCTGACTATGACTTTATACAGCAGAAAGGTTGTGGAGCTAGAATCCAGAAAGGAAGCAATCTGCCACAGAAACTAAAGGGAAGATGGGATTGATGAAGAGTATCTGCTTGGGGGAGAGGAAGCACGTTTAGTTTGATAGTTAAGAGTTTCTTGATGACCACTGAGAGAGATGGAGCCAAAAACAAGCAATTAGAGGGGAAAAGTAGGGCTAGTGATTAAACAGTGTTTGTCTTAAGATGAAGATGTGGGTATGCAGAGTAGGCATGAATTCTTTCTCTTCCCTCTGGGAGCAGCCCCATTACTTCAGGTTGCAACTGAAGGAGCCCTGAAGTACTTGTACAAATCTCATCTCAACAAGGTTTATAAATGTTCTATATACCATTGGCTCAATAAGAGGCAGTAAGCATCTGGGTGATTTTTATGAGAAGTAATTTGAATGTTTGAATGCCTTTTCCTTAATTTTGTCATAGAATCTCCCACCTTCTGTTGTGGCCACTGTCGGTGGTAAAATTTTCACATTTGGATCCTATAGGCTTGGAGTACACACCAAAGGTAAGTGTTTTTCTGTGTTCTAGTGATAAGAACTTTGAAAACAAACCCTTGTTCATTTTCATAATTAGAAAATACAGAAGAAAATTCCCATACTCTCCCTCCTCAGAGCTAATCATTGTTAACATTTTTTCGATACTCATTTTGCATACTTTCTTCTGTACATACGCTGTGTGTGTATCCTGTAGCAGAAATATAAATGCATACTTAATGCACTCTTCTTGATAGGAAATACTTTGATTTGCAGGAGCCGACATTGATGCACTTTGTGTAGCTCCAAGACACGTGGAGAGATCTGATTTTTTTCAGTCTTTCTTTGAGAAATTGAAACATCAAGATGGCATTAGAAACTTAAGGGCAAGTATCCTCTGATGTTTAATTTTTTGCACTCAGTAACAAGTAGCTATAAAAGCTAGAGCTTTTGATTATTGAAATACTTAAGAAGTTGCTATGTCGTGTTAAAATAATGCGTAGTGATTAAGAGCAAGGGCTTTGTAGTTACACAGACCTGAGTTTGAAGCTGGAATCCACCACATATTAGCTCTTTGACCTTGGTCAACTTACCTCTTCTCTTTGCGCCTCAGTTTCCTCATCTGTGAAAGGGAGATGGTGATAACTTCTTTGTAAGGTTTTTTTGAGGATTGATGAGATAATTCACATAAAGCATATCAAGTAGTGGCAGCTATTAAATGCAAGGTTCAGTTAGGAACTCTTTAAATACGTAAGTCTAGCCCTTCATTCAGCAAGTAGAATATGAGCACCAATAATCATCAGACACTGACCTTAGTCCCCCAAATACAGTAGTAAACAAGACATTATACGTGGTGGGGGGCAGATGGGGACACTCGGTAAACAGGCAGTTCTTAACACAATCTCAAGTGCTAGGACAAGGTAAAGCCCAAGAGATCTGCAATATTTAGGAATCTGGGAAAGCTTTCAAAGAAGGTAATTAAGAATTTGTTAGGTTGGGGGATTAAGGAAGGCTCAAAAAGATATCATTTCTTCTAAATTAATCCAGACTGTATTGACCATATCGTTAGATTTTTTTTTGATAGGTTAGTCATGAGCTCTGGTTATTTTTTAATTTCTAACACGAATGCTCTTTCTAAATAATCAGTTTTCAAGTTAAGCTTAAGAAATATCAAGGACCTGAATGATAGCTGTTCTGCCTTCCGGTTTGTGATTAGTTTTCCCAGGTGCCTCCCGATAACTACCATCAGAGCATTTTGTGTATCTCAGATAACACAAGTCATGAAGCAGAAGTACTTATCTGCAATGTAAGACCAAGAACATTGTTACTTTTCCTGTTGATTTAGAATGCAAGTTGGGAGCAAAGGTATTCCCATCATTGCTGGTTAGAAAGGGCAAAGAAGGGGTTACACCTATGTGTTTTAATTGTTTTCCTCTCTTGTAGGCTGTAGAAGATGCTTTTGTACCTGTTATAAAATTTGAATTTGATGGTATTGAAGTAAGTGTTACAACTTTTTTTTTACTTTATAATTGAACTATTTAACCCATAATTTTTTTAATTTTAGGTTTTGTTTTGTTCTGTTTTAAATCAGACTTAAACATAGGCACATAGTTTAAAAGAATCAAATAGCCCCTCACCTTCCTCTCTCTTATCTGTTGACTTCTCACCATGGAAAATGAACCGACCCCCATGATCCTTGTACACACCCTTCTCTTTCCCCCAGTCTCCTGAAATAATTACATCATACTGGAATGTTGGCTGGAGCAATAGTCAGTGTTTACACTATAATCTTATAAATAGGTTTCAGAGCTGAGCACGAAATATACTAGATTACCGTTCTTTGCTATTTGACATTTTGTTTTCTCAAGAATTAATAATTATTGTTTTGGTTTTCTTGGTTTTCATACTTATGACTAAGTCAAACCCAGTCTCTGTTAGTTGGCTAAATAGGTTTAGATCCATCAAGTATTCTCTCATTATCATCTTGAAAAAATAGCTCAGTGAGTCCCCTTACGTGTTCTGGTACAAGCTGGTCGCTCTCCAGGACTGGTGTACAGCTGTCATCTGGCATCTTCCTTTCCTGTCATCCTGCAGTTTCCTTTTGGCTTCTCTAGGATTTTATTCTTCTCTCTTGATGTACTCTGGTTTTAGTGGAGCTCACCCAATAGCTTCCTGAGAAAGAGTGCAGTTTTTTGTGATCTTGCATGTTTTAAAACATCTTTATTCTTTCCTCACACACACTCGATAGTTTGGCTGAGTATAGAGTTCTAGGTAGGAAATAATTTTTCTTTGGAATTTTGAAGGTCTTACTTCCTTGTCTTCTAGCTTCCTTGCTGTTGGAGAAGTGTGCTGCCATCTTGATTCCTCATTCTTTGTCTGTGACCTGTTTTGTATCTGTGGAAGCTTATAGGATTTTTTTTTTCCTTTATAATTGTGAGATCCATGATAACATACTTTGGTTATGAGTCTCTTCAGTGAATATACTGGGCACTCAGGAGTCCTTTCTCAGTCTGGAAATTCATTTCCTACAGTTCTTGGAAATTTTATTGAATTCTATCTGATTTCCTGTTGTTGTTTTCTCCTATCTGTGACTCCTAACAGTTGGATGTTAGACTGGTCCTCTTTTTATTTCTTTCTTTTTTTAAAAAAACCTCTTCCCTTTCACTTATTAACCGTGTCTTCATCTTTTTGTTCAGCTTTTGGGGTTCTCTTATCTTCCAGACTTTCTATTGTTTTTCATTTCTCTTGTCGTATTTTTAATTTCTAAGAATAACTTTCTGATTCTCTAATTGTTCCTTTTTTTTTTATGATGTGTTTATTTACAGCCTCCTGTCCTTAATTTCTGGATGCAGCATTTCTCATCTCTGCTTTCTTAGATCTGCTGGGTCTGTTACCGCTTGTTGCCACTGCTTTCCAGCTTCTGTGCTGTGTCTCCTATGCACCTTGTCCTAATGCATTATGCCTTTAAAAACAAAGTAAAACTGGATAAAACACAAAGCAGAATGTTACTGCTACTGTAGTGGGCTCCAAGGGAGAATGAATGTAGGGGTGTGTGGGACCTGCCATCTGTATCTAGAAACCCACCCACAGGGTTTTGATGTGTTTTCCTGTGCTTAGCATATATGCCACGTTTAAAATACTTTCCCTTAATTTGAAAAGTTAATTACCTTAATAAAACTTTGCAGTGTTTTTCCTATGTGGATTACCTACATAGTCATTTTGAAGTTTTGGTAAAAACTTTCCAAACTAATAAATAGAACTTTTTACATTTTTGAGATGGTGGAGGTGGGACTAGAAGGAAAAAAGTAATGTGTTTTCTCTCTTTGTTTCCAAAGATTGATCTAGTCTTTGCAAGACTGGCGATACAAACCATATCAGATAACTTAGATCTAAGAGATGACTCTCGTCTGAGAAGCCTTGATATAAGGTGTATTCGCAGCTTAAATGGTAAGCTCCCTAAGAAGAAATCTCAGGTACTTGCTTTGAAGGCGATTAGAAAAATAGAGATTTTTTTGCAGAACTGACTGTTGATGGACTTTTTAAGGAATTCAGACTAAATTAAAAATGATGCTGTAATTATCTTTATCCCAACAACAGCAACAAGTTATTTGGATCTCCCAAGTGTTAGTACATTTCATTAAATACTGTTTATCTGGCATCCCTGAAGGTTCAAGTCCACCCAGAGGTGCCTCAGAAGAAAGGCCTGGCGATCTACTGTTGAATCACTATGAAAAAAATCAGCTCTTGAAAACACTTTGGAACTCAGTTCTACTCTGACATACGTAGGGTTGCCATGAGTCACCTTGATTGCAACTGATTTAGTTTAATTATCTTTATACAGTTAATTGGGCCACATACAGGCATCTTAAAACCACATATGTATATGAAAGATGGTTTATGTTTATAGCAATGGTTCTCAAACTTGTGGTTTCAGGACCCCTTTACACTCTTAAAATTTATTGGGGGACTCCAAAGACCTTTCATTTATGTGGGTTATATCTGTCAATATGTTAGCATGTTAGAAATAAAAACAGAAATTTTTGTGTTTTTATTTAGAAATAACAAAATAAACCCGTTTTATGTTTTTTTGTGTGAGAAGAATGGCATTTTTTTGCATTTCTACAAGTCTTTTTAGTGTTTGACCTAATATAGGGCAGCTGTACTGTCATAGCTGCTGCCACAGTCAGTCTGCTGTGATACGTTGTTTCGGGTGAAGTACGGAAAGAAAACGTGGCTTCCTTAGATGTTGAGAAGTCTTTGCAGATAGTCGTGGATATTTTTTGATACTACACTAAAACTGGACCAGTGGCCATTTCTTTTTCCTTCTGAACACCTTCATTGAGATAAAGCTGCATACCATAAAATCCGTCCATTCCAAGTACACAGTTCAGGGGTTTTTAGTGTGTTCACCATTTTACAACCATCACTATGATCCAGTATTAGAAATTCTCATCACTCCAGAAAGACCTCTCATGCCATTTTCAGTGACTCCCCCCTTCCTATCTCAGCACCAGACAACCAGCAGTCTACTGTCTGTCTCTGTAGATTTGCCTGTCCTGGACGTTTCATACAGTACGTGGTCTTTTGTGTCTGGCTTCTTTAACTTAGCATAATGTTCGTGAGCTTCCCTGTGTTTTGCAGCATGTGTTGGAAGTTCATTGCTTTTTATTGCTAAATAACTGTGATAGTTTCTTAACGTTTAATTACAATATGGAATCTGAAACTTAGCGGTGAATTTTTGTACTGTTTATATTAAAACCCATTGGTCTGTCTTGTTCTTTGAATGGATTCTTTACTATTTTGTGTTACCATGCCTTGATCCTTTGGAAAATAGTGGTTCACTAAGTTATTTGTGGCACAAACGATTAAGCGCTCAACTGCTAGCCGAAAGGTTGGCAGTTGGAACCCACCGAGTAGCTCCTCAGGACAAAGACCTGGCAGACTGCTCCCCTAAAGATTACAGCCGGGAAAACCCCATGGGACAGTTCTGCTGTCACGTGCGGTAATTGGGGGTCAGAAATGACTCGACAGCACCCAACAACAGCAACAGGATATCTGGATCCCCGATTGTCAACACATTTCATTAGACAATTAAAAAAAATAATAATAACATCATTATCACCACCAATCCCACCAGAAAAGTCTTTAAGTGTTAGGAAGCTGTCAGGCTCACAGTGGCAGGTACAAGATTTCCTAAATTTGAATTTTCACTTGAAAGCTTGAATTTTATTATTGGCAAGAAATTCATTTGTTTTCCTTGAATCAAGGGGCTCACTTTTAGAAAATTCTCCTGAATACCCAAGTATGAGTAATCATGGTATGTCTGTCAGTCATTCTTTAAATAAAACTGGTGTCCCTTGAAAAGAGTAGCTAGTTCAGCTTACAACTCAAACAATTGCACAACTTCCTTTCCTCGAGATATTTAAAACAGAATTTTATTTTTTAATGACAAGTGTGTGACTCTGAAGAATGTATTATCTGCTGTGTTGCCACTGCCTGGATTCATTGCTAAGATACCAAGAGTTTGATCCACTGTTGCTTTTGTACAATCAGTGCAAATGAGAATACAGTGAAAAAGGCAAAAAAGCCTTAGTGTTGTAAAAGTAGGTGTGACCTCAGAGACCCCCAGGGGCCCACAGCCCGTTCTTTGAGAACCACTGTTTTTAGTTTTTTGTTTAACTTAGTCGCTGATCTTGGCTGTACTTCCAGAGTACAGCAGCAACTCACAGTATTTGCATAGAAGGTTTGCAGTGAAGCAGGAACAATTTTACAACTCGGACGTATTTGATGTAACAGTAAACTCAAATATGGAAGAAAGCTTAATAAAAAGATATTCAGACGCGTCTCTTATTTTAATATTGGATTTCATTACCCATGTACTTTTTAATTCTTTAAAAGCAAAGTGATTTCTCATACACACACACACACACACACACACACACACACACAAGTGCTAAATTTCAAATACATAAAATAAACCCTGAGTTTTCTTTTTCTCTTTCGTGTCTTAAGGATTTGAGAGTCTAGAAGTTAGTAGGGTATTTGAATTAATTGGGTTTTGTTGCATAATGAAAAATGGATCCTTTGTCTTTTTCAGGATGTAGAGTTACTGATGAGATTTTGCACTTAGTGCCAAATAAAGAAACTTTCAGACTCACCCTGAGAGCGGTCAAATTATGGGCAAAACGTGAGTACCCCAAGTCCTGTATTTTACGTGTGCATGATAGAGTTACAGTCTTCAGTTGCCAGTGATAGAAGCACTGACAGAAACTCCCGAAGCTGTTCAGAGCGTTGGAGAGTGAGGCTCAGTGAGGTGTGGAGAGTGGTTTCTTCGTCAGGTACCGCGGTGATCGTTCTCCGTATCACAAGTGCCCGGGCGATGCTGATGCTGCTCGTTAGGGACCGATTCTGACAACCACTAGAGCAGTGGTTCTTAACATTTATTGTACATAGGAGTCACCTGGGGGTCTTGTTAAAATGTACGTCCTGAGCCAGTCTGGCTGGAGTGGAAAGGCAGTTTCTTGGTAGGAGTTCGAACCAGAACGAACCAGTTTGAAGCCCTGGTGTGACTGTACCTCCTTCTGCCTTGGGTGAAAGCCCCCTGGCTTTCCATCTTAGGTTTCAGCCAGGCAGTCAGGATGAGTCAGACCCAGTCCGTAGAGGAAAACCCTCTGGACTTTGAGCTCCCTGTACGGGGGGGACCGTCTTCCTCGTCGTCGTGCCCCAGCATGGTCAGCAAAGAGTCTGGCTTACAGCAGGGGCACAATGAATTTATTAACTGAGGAGTCCGCAGTGGGAGTCTCAGCTTGTTTTTGCTTTTACCTTTCAACACTCTTCTGATGAAGCCTGAAACTGCACTCGTCTGCCCGTATAGGGTATGGTTCATAAAAGTCCCATAGCCTACTTTTGAGCTGGCAAAGCATGTTTCGTGTTATTCGTGACCGCGTGTAGCAGCGCTGCGCTTCTGGCACCGGGTTTTACGTGCTCTGAGCCCCCGCGGTCCAGTAAACTTCTGTGATGTTGGAGGTGATTTGTGTCTGCGCCGTCCAGTGCAGTAACCACGAGCCACCTCTGGCTGCTGGCCGCTTGAAATTGCAGCTGAGGAACTGAATTTTTAAATTTTAATTAACTTAATATTAAATAATACCAAAGAGAAATGAAAGCATGTCCACACAAAAACTTGTACATATTTTCATACCAGCATTGTTCATGATAGCCAGAAAGCAGAAACAAAATGTCTACCGACTGATGAAGGGAATAGTATTTGGAATAATATACAGTGGACTGTTTGGCCATAAAAAAGGAATGAAAAGCTGATACACGTACGACATAGATGAACCTTGAAAACATGCTAAGTGATGAGAAGCTGGTCACGTGAGACCATGGAGTGTATTGTTACATTTATGTGAAACGTGCACATTAGACCACTGCACAGAGACACAAGGTGGATCAGTGGTGGCCAGGGGCTGGGGAGAGGGGAGGCATTGCGGGGAGGGTGACTGCCGAGGTGCAGGGTTTCTTCTTGGGGTGATGAGAACGTTCTAGGATTGGCTGTGGCAGTGGTTGCACAACTCTGAAGATAGTAAAAACCATTGAATTGTAGGCTTTCCATGGCTGAATTTTATGGTACATGAGCTACGTTTCAATGAAGCTGTTAAAGAAAATTAAACAACCACGTGTGGCTTGTGGTTACTACAATGCAGGTCTGAAAAGTCCTTAAGCAAGTAGGGTGTGCCCTTGGGCTTGAGTGTCTTGTACAGTCAGAGTTTGCAGTGAAGGGCTGACCCCAACAACCTGTCTTTCCTTACAGATGACGTGAAATACCATGTTTCGTCACTTAGATACGTGTTTTTCACAGTTCAGATCTCTGAAATTGGTATTTTGTAGGTTTTTTTCTCTTGCTTGCCTAGTGGGCCATTAAAATAATGCTGCATTACATAATTGAAGGCATCTTAGGTTTGATGAAATATGGTAATCTTTTTTTTTTTTTAATAGATTGCTATAAGAAACAGTTATATAAGCAATGAATAATATCAGTGATGTATTCTGCTTCATGGAAGGGTAACTGCGGGAGAAAGATGTGGCAGTCTGCTTCCGCAAAGATTTACAGCCACGGAAACCCCAATGGGGCAGTTCTACTCTGTCCTGTAGGGTCTCTGTGAGTCGGAATCGGCAGTAGATTGAGCTTTTTTTTTTTTGATTATCCAACTTGTGCAAAATACTGAAGTTAGTCCCCAGCCTTACACTTGTTTTTAAAATACCTGTGAATGTGATTACTAATTAAAGTTTTATTCTTCCTTCCTTGTAGACCCTCCGAAATATCCTTCCTCCTTCCTTTCGTTTCCCTCTCAATTCTAGATATCAAAAGGTGGGAAATTCCAGTGTAATAATATTGGTCGAGCCCAGTTGGGCAGTTGGAGCTGAGGCAGGGGTCTGAGTTGCCTATATTGCAGGGCAGGGTAGGGGTAAGATGAACAGCTTACAGTGGGGCTAGCGTGCAGGCCTGCTGAGCAGTTTTAACGTGGTTTTTATAGAGGAAAAGAGTTCTAAGCAACAGTCTTAAAGAATGAAGTTAGCCTGTTCCTTGTGGTTGAATGCTATGGGCAGTAGACTCTAACACTGACTAACAAATGCATTAATTTCTCCAGGACGTGGTATTTATTCCAACATGCTGGGGTTCCTTGGTGGTGTCTCCTGGGCCATGCTAGTTGCCAGGACTTGCCAACTGTATCCAAATGCAGCAGCTTCTACGTTAGTTCATAAGTTCTTCTTAGTTTTTTCCAAGTGGTAAGTATTTGTCTGCATACTTGGACTCTTTACTAACATCTGCCTGTGTGTACATTTGTCTGGTGATTTAAGAGCTCTGCGTCCACTTTTCCTGTTGTCTCACATAGCTTTTTTAAGTTAAAAGTTTAAAACCGTGTCAGATTTGAGGCACTGGTGGGACATCTAGCTGCAGCTTTCTTCCAGGGTGCTGTAAACATGGGCCTGTGTCTTAGGGGCGTGGTCACAACAGGTCTGGCTCTGCCAGTTACTAACTGGAGTGGCTGGAGAAGCTGTTTAACCTGTCCTCGTGGGTCAGGCGGCAGTGATAAACGATAATGCTCATCATCACATGGATTGTTATTAGTGTTTTCAGTAAGTGTTAGCTGTTGTATTTGCTATTAAATGATGGAAGTTAAGTCCACGAGAAGAGCTGAGAGGAGATTCAGGTGTAGTTACAGCTAGTGGGCAGGTCAGTGTCTGCCTGCTCAGAGAGCGCTGCCTTTTCCTTTACACACTTCCTTCCCTCCCTCTTTCTTTTTCTAAAATACCAAACAGCCGGCGCATTTGCTCTGCGAGGGTGGGAACAGAGTCTAGTGATTTAACATTTCACATAGTGCCAGAAGTGAGTCCTGTGTGAGTTAATTTGCCTCGTTCATGTTAGGGAATGGCCAAATCCTGTGCTGCTGAAGCAACCAGAAGAAAGCAATTTGAATTTGCCGGTCTGGGATCCTCGGGTATGTGCCTGTGTAATTTCATCAAACCTTTTAGGAAAAGGACATTTCTCTAAATTAGAGTCTAACGAGAATCCCTCCTGCCCGTGCTCATCCTTCTCGATCCCTCTCGTCCTCGTGCTTTCCTCCCCCTGCTGTGTTTTTGGTGCAGATTTGTATCTCCAATCTGATCCGAATGGTATGTCATTAGAAACTGCCCAGGTAAAACTAGACGAGGCAGTGTAGCAACCAGAATGTCATAATCCATCGTGAAAAACTGTCTCACGAGGAATTAGTTATTAGAAACAGTTAAAGTACTGAAGCGTATAAAAGATGAGCTTTGCAATGCAACCTACCGCAGACCCAGGCTTCCAAGACAGCGTCACTCTCTGTATCTCTCTCACACCTTGCCTTTTAAGTGGCTTGTGGAGTGAGTGTTCGTTTCTCTGAGTGACAAAAAAAAAAACACCCCGTTACCGTCGAGTCAATTCCGACTCATAGCGACCCTAGGGGGGGTCATCTGTTGGGTGCAGAAAAAGGGTTGACAGCCTTTGACCAGAAAATGCTTTTTGCAGCTATAATACTGTATTTCCTTGATTCTAAAAGACCATTGTTCATAAGACAGACCATCAATTTAACAGCTTTTCGGGGGAAAAATAAACTTCTGTAAAGATTTCTTTGATTTTGACTATCAGACCCATCTGACTTCAGAAGTACATTTAGTTGGGGAGGGAAAATGTATATCTTAGAATTGAGGAAATGTAGTATTAAATTTATATTACATATTCTTCAGACTTTTGGGGAAATGAAGTGAGAACAACTGAAATAGGAGACTAGATCAGTTATTCTGCTTCTAATTTCACAGGTAAATCCATCAGATAGGTATCATCTCATGCCCATAATCACCCCTGCCTACCCACAACAGAATTCTACGTATAATGTGTCCACATCAACTCGAACAGTAATGGTAGAAGAATTTAAACAAGGTAAACATGTTGGCCCTATTGCCCTTTACATATTCCCACAAGTGTATATTTGACAACAATTTTATTCTCTATTACATATGTGGATTGGCAGTTAGAGTGTATATAACAGCCTATTTCTAAAAATTCTTTCAAATGTGTATTTTTTCAGTAATTAGTTTTCCAGAGTATATGGTACTAAGGCCAGAAATGGAGCCGGTCCAGTCTGGTTGAAATCGATTTTTGTGTTCAAAGAAACAACATATAAATTTACTTTTTTTTAACTCAAGAATTTGGTGGGATTAGAGGTTTTGGGGTATAGGGTGTGACAGGAGCTAATAATTTAAAAAGACAAACAAAAAAAAACCCACTGCCGTCGAGTTGATTCCAACTCATAACGACCCTGTAGGACAGAGTAGAATTGCCCCATAGGGTTTCCAAGGCTATAAATCTTTATGGGAGCAGACTGCCACATCTTTCTCCCGCAGAGCGGCTGGTGGCTTTGAACCGCCAACCTTTTGGTTAGCAGCCGAGCTCTTTAACCACTGCACTACCAGGGCTGTTTGGAGCTAATAATACACTGATCCATTTTCAAAGTCTTTTTTTTTTTTTACTTTAGGTCTTGCAGTCACAGATGAAATTCTCCAAGGGAAATCAGATTGGTCCAAACTACTTGAGCCACCCAATTTTTTTCAGAAGTACAGGTATTTGAAATTCTGTAGTTCGTGTGTGTGTGTGTGTGTGTGTGTTAAGAAAAATGTAAAACTTACAAAGTTAATATAGGAGAGGTGATAGCTGTCACTTAATGTTTCTTAAGTAGAGGATAGGGTGGTAGAAATCTCAAGTGATGAGCCTCTCTGTATTCTAGTATCTGATCCAGTGTTGGTGATTTTGTTTTAATGAGTTTATTTTTAATTGCAGGGTCTAGAATTAATTCTGTGAAAATCAGACCATGCTTTTATTTTCATAAACTGTGCCTGTATTAGCTCTTTTGCTCATGGAGGGGGTAGGGGGTACAGAAGGAAAAAGTAATAATGGAAAAGCAGAACCTAACAATGTTTCTGGCTGGTTTCTTTTTTCTGATTGTTGCTGAACATTCTTCGCAGACATTATATAGTCTTGACTGCCAGCGCATCGACAGAAGAGAACCATCTAGAGTGGTAAGCCTGCTACGTCAAGATCTCTACTGACTGTATAGTGATAACGGCATATTTACATGGTGCTTAGCCTTGAAAGGAGCCCTGGTGGCGGAGTGGCTAAGTGATTGGCTGCTAACCAAAACAGGTCAGCAGTTTGAATCCACCAGCTGCTCCTTGGAAACCCTGTGGGGGCCATTCTGTTCTGTCCTGTAGGATCGCTGTAAGTCGGAGTCGACTCGACAGCCACAGGTTTGCTTTTTCTGGTTTAGCCTTGAAAACCCTATGAAGCACAGTTACACTCTGCACACCTGGGGTCGCCATGAGGCGGAATCAGCTTGATGGCAGCGGATTTGGGGTTTTTTGTTTTGCCTTTTATAAAACACTTTCTCTCCCTTGACTTTCAAAATTACTAGATTATGTTGGTGACTGTAGTCCATTGCTATGGAGTCATCAGTGTTTTAAGAAATACATAAAATAAATGTTTCAGAATCAGAAGTGACACAGGATAAGGACGTATGTATAGATCTTACCTTTTTGTCATTTCTCAGAGTCAGATTTAAGGAAAATGAGGCAGTTTGAATGATTCTGATACCCAGCTTCTGATCACTGTGTTCCCCCCACCTTGCTGTCAAATGTTCCCCCATCAAATATTTGGAGGGAGGAAAAAAATCCTTTTAGTTTAGGGGATCGTAAATGAAAGATTTCAGAATTTTAAACCTCTGTCAACAGATAGGAATTATTTTTGGTCAAGGAGCAGTGAACCCTTTCTAGTGCATCTGAATTCCCTCCTCCTGCCTCCAGTGTATACACGTCCCCGGCTCCATCTGGCGGAAGCTGTTAAAGCCACCAGAAATGGTTTTGCTTTCCTCAGGTCTGACTTCTGGAAAAGTAAAACCTGACAAAGACCCTGAAAAGAATCTTTTCACTAAAAAAGTATTTCATTTGTCATCTAGACGAGGGGCCAGCAAACTATGGTCTGGCTTAATCTATCCTGCCACCTGTTTTTAAAATAAACTTTTATTGGAACACAGCAATGCTCATTTGTTTATATATTTTCTATGACTGTTTTTTGTGCTAAATTGCAGAGTTGAATAGGTGTAACAGACATTGCATGGTCCAAAAAGCCTAAAATATTTACTGTCTGGCCCTCTATATACAAAGTTTCTGAGTCCCTCCCTTAGATAACACTGTGGAGTAGTTCAGTGTTTTCTGTGTCTGCTATCAAAGCCCACACAATTATAATAGCTTTTTCAAGTGTTTGAAAAATTAAAATAAAATGTTCTTGTCGTCGTCGTTGTTCCGCGTTGTTGAGTTGAATCTGACTCTCAGCAACCCTGTAGGACAGAGTCGCACTGCCCTGTAGGGTTTCCTAGGCCGTAATCTTTATGGGAGCAGACTGCCAGGTCTTTTCCCCCTTCAGAATCACTGGTGAGTTTGAACCACTGACCTTTCAGTTAGCAGCTGAGCACTTAACCATTTTAGTTAGTTCTTCCTAACTCATAAAGTCATCAATAAGTTAATGTATGTGTGCTGGAGGTCCTAGCCAGAGCAGTTAGGCTAGAAGAAGAAAATAAAAGGCATCCAAATTGGTAAGGAAGACGTCAAAGTATCTCTGTTTGCAGATTATATGATCTTATACACAGAAAACCCCCAAGAATCCACAAGAAAACTTCTGGAACTCATAGGGTGCAAGATAAACATACAAAAATCAGTTGGATTCCTTTACAAAGAGAACCTGAAAGAGGAAATCACCAAATCAATACCATTTACAGTAGCCCCCAAGAAGATAAAATGCATAGGAATAAGTCTGACCAGAGACATTAAAGACCTATACAATGAAAACTACAAGACACTACTGCAAGAAACCGAAAGAGACCTGCATAAGTGGAAAAATATACCTTCCTCATGGATAGGAAGACTCAACATTGTGAAAATGTCAATTCTACCCAAAGCAATCTACAGATACAATGCAGTGCCGTTCCAAATTCCAACGACATTTTTTAATGAGTTGGAGAAACAAATCACCAACTTCATAGGGAAAGGGAAGAGTCTCCGGATAAGTAAAGCATTACTGAAGAAGAAGAACGAAGTGGGAGGCCTCACACTACCTGATTTTAGAACCTATTATACCGCCACGGTAGTCAAAACAGCCTGTTAGTGGTACAACAACAGACACATAGACCAGTGGAACAGAATTGAGAATCCAGACATAAATTCATCCACCTATGAGCAGCTGATATTTGACAAAGGCCCAAAGTCTGTTAATTGGGGAAAAGACAGTCTCTTTAATAAATGGTGCTGGCATGACTGGATATCCATGCAAAAAACTGAAACAAGACCCATACCTCACACCATGCACAAAAACTAACTCATAATGGATCAAAGACCTAAATATAAAATCTAAAACAATAAAGATCATGGAATAAAAAATAGGGACAACACTAGGAGCCTTAATACATGACATAAACAGAATACAAAACATTACTGACGGTGTACAAACACCAGAAGAGAAACTAGATCACTGGGAGCTCCTAAAAATTAAACACTTGTGCTCATCAAAAGACTTCACCAAAAGAGTCAAAAGACAACCTACAGACTGGGATAAAAATTTTGGCTACGACAAATCCAATCAACGTCTAATCTATAAAATCTATAGGATATTGCAAAACCTCAACAACAAAAAGACAGACAACCCAATTAAAAAACGGGCAAAGGCTATGAACAGGCATTTCTCCAAAGAGGACATTCAGGCGGCTAACAGACACATGAGGAAATGCTCACGATCATTAGCCATTAGACAAAGACAAATGAAAACTACGGTGAGATACCATCTCACCCCAGCAAGGCTAGCATTAATCCAAAAAACACAAAATAATGTTGGAGAGGTTGTGGAGAGACTGAACACTTATTCATTGTTGGTGGGAATGTAAAATGGTACAGCCACTTTGGAAATCGATTTGGTGCTTCCTTAAAAAACTAGAAATAGAAGTACCATACAATCCAGCAATCCTGCTCCTTGGAATATATCCTAGAGAAACAAGAGCCATCACATGAATAGATATATGCACACCCATGCTCATTGCAGCACTGTTCACGATAGCAAAAAGATGGAAACAACTTAGGTGCCCGTCAGCGGACGAGTGGATAAACAAATTACGGTATATCCACACAATGGACTACTACACAACGATAAAGAACAACAATGAATTCTTGAAACATAACATGAAGGAATCTGGAAGGTATTATGCCGCATGTACTTAGGACAAATATTGTATAAGACTACTAGCATTAGAACTCAAGAAAAGGTTACGAGGGTGAGGAGGGAGGGAGAGGGGTATTCACTAACTAGAAAGTAGACAAGAATTATCTTACGTGAAGGGAAGGAGAGCACACACTACAGAGGAAGTCAGCACAGCTGGATTAAACCAAAGCTGAGAAGTTTCCTGAATACAATCAAACACTTCAAGGTACCAGAGTAGCAGGGGCAGGGGTCTGGGGACCATGGTTTCATCGAGGTCAATTGGCTTAAAGTTTTTAAAGAAAATGTTCTGCATCCCATTTTGGTGAGTGGCGTCTGGGGTCTTAAAAGCTAATGCATGGCCATCTAAGATGCATCAATTGGTCCCAGCCCACCTGGAGTAAAGGAGAATGAAGAACACCATGGACATAAGGAAAGTATTAGCCCAAGAGACAGAGAGGGCCACATAAACCAGAGACTTCATCAGCCTGAGATCAGAAGAACTAGATGCTACCACCAACGACCGCCCTGACACAGGGAACACAATAGAGTCCCTGATGGAGCAGGAGAAAGGTGGGGTGCAGAACTCAAATTCTAGTAAGAAGACCAGACTTAATGGTCTGACTGAGACTGGAGAGACCCCAAAGGCATGGCTCTCTGTCATGAACTAAAACCATTCCCAAGGCCAACTCTTCAGACAAAGATTAGACTGAACTGTGGAACACAAAATGATACTCATGAAGAGTGTGCTTCTTAGCTCAAGTAGACACATGAGACTAAATGAGGAGCTCCTGTCCAGAGGTGAGATGAGAAGGCAGAAAGGGTCAGGAGCTGGTTGAATGGACACAGGAAATCCAGGGTGGAAAGTATGCTGTCACAGTATAGGGAGAGCAACTAGGGTCACAAAACTACGTATAAATTTTTGTATGAGAGACTAACTTGAATTGTAAAATTTCACTTAAAGCACAAAATATTAATTATTATTAAATTAATAATTATTAAATAATAGCTAATGTACGATAGCTGGCAGCGGTTACATTCCTTGAGGTGGAGAATAGGCTGTAGGAATCTGGTGGAACTTTCTATGTTTTAGTAGTATTTGATCCAATTTTAATGAATCCTTTTTTAAAACGCACAAGGTTTAGTATTAATTTTATGAAAATCAGAACTTGTTTTATAACTTATGTGCCAGTATTAGTTTTTTTGTTGATACTATTTAAACATAGATATAGGGGTTAAGTGGGGAAAGATTCAAGCCAGATTAACCTGCAGTTTTTGCTCCTGCTCAAGGAATGCTTATTTTAGGTCTTAACCAAAGCAAGACATTTTAGACTCAGGAATGCATTAAATAAAATAGTTCTTCTGAAAAAAAGGAACAACAGACAAAAACTGAGTAACTTTTCATTTACTTGAAGGATGTTTTTAAAGAATACCTAATATGCTGGACTAAATTTTTTATGTGACCACATAAGCATCATATATTGTTTGATTTACTTGAGTATAGCTTCCAAATTTAATATGGACATAAAAAACAAACAAACAACTTGTTCCATTCTTTTATTTTAGGGTTGGATTAGTAGAGTCTAAAATCCGTGTACTTGTTGGAAACTTAGAACGGAATGAATTTATTACTCTTGCCCACGTAAATCCCCAGTCATTCCCAGGAAATAAGGAACATCATAAAGAGTAAGTTAATTGTTCTTTTTTTAATACGGTGTTTCTTAAATAGCGTCACTTGACATATGCATTGTTAGGGAGCAGTTGTGAGATGGTGTGACAGGCATTGATGGGGGTGACACATTGTATGTTGGAGTGTGAGTTGGCCATTTGTTAAAACTGAGCACACACGGGTAGCCCCCAGACCCCAGCGAAAACTTCGTCATAATGGTTGGAGCGTCTGTGAGTGCATATTCATAAGTCATTTTCTAAGCCACTCTTTAGAACAACAGAGGATAACTAACCAGTGTTGTAGATTTCAGTTTTCAGAATTTGGCCAAACCACTGAACACTGTATTTATGCTTACATAGCGACCAAGTTTTAATTATTGAGTAGCCTTTGTAAAATTGTAAAATTAATGGAAATTCTTGAATTTTACCTTACAGCAACAATTACGTGTCAATGTGGTTCCTCGGAATAATTTTTCGGAGAGTAGAGAATGCAGAAAGTGTTAACATAGACTTGACGTATGATATACAGTCATTTACTGATACAGGTAAGACTTTCTCATCATGGAGCTGCGTTCTCTACCTTGACTGTACTCAGTACCGTCTGCCTGGGATCTGGCTGGCTAAAGTTCCGCGGCTGGTTGAATATGGCGCATCCATGCTGTACGACCATAGAGTACTATGCTGCTATTAAAAAAAGACAAGACGTGATGAAGCAATCTCTGAGTGACAGAACAGAGAGTATACTGTGCTACCCTGTATATGAATAAGGGGAAAAACAGCTGCATAGACTTGTCTCCAGAAGGATACATAGGTAAATAAAGAAAAGCTGGCAGAACTGGCTGTTTCTGCATTAGGGAACCCCAGCTGTCTAGGGCACAGGGGTGAAGAGACTTTAATGGATACCCTTGGCATTTTGTACCATGTGGGACATATCGTCTTGTTAAAACAAGAAAGACAGCTAAACAGACTCCGCTGGTGACTGTGCACGCACAGCCGGGTCTGCGGTCAGTCGTGAAGATGGCTGGCTCTTCATGTTTTCAGTATGGAAGAAGTATCCCGGTTGGTACCGGCTTGCTGGCTTGTTTCACCACTTGTGGGAATAGTGTCTTTCACATCTGGCTCCCTGTTAACATTCACCTGAAATACCTTAATACGTCTGTTAGACATTTTCTTAATAATCTAGATTAGGGTATATTCGTACTATGAATATTTTTGGTTTTGCTCATCTGAGCCCATGTGAATTCTTTTGAACGACCCCTCACATTTATTGTGAAAAATACAGATTGCTGGGCCATCTTCAAACCACTGAATCATATTCTTGGGGTGGAGCCTGGGAATCCGCAGTTTTGAACAAGCACTCCAGATGAGAAAAGCTGTCTGGAATGAAACCCAGAACCAAACCAAACCCATTGCTGTCAAGTCAGTTCCGCTCATAGCGACCCTATAGGACAGAGCAGAACTGCCCCACAGGGTTTCTCAGGAGCGGCTGGTGGATTTGAACTGCTGGCGACCTTTTGATTAGCAGCCGAGCTCTTAACCACTGTGCTCCTGGAATGAAAACAGATAGAAACTTTTCCATTTTAATTTGGACTCAAATTTTACAAAAAGGAGATGGATGAGAAGGTCTGTTTATTCAAGATTCTTAAAATGCCTCGTTACAAATGGGGAGTGAAGTTCACAATAGTCACTGCGCAAAAGCAGCCTCCTGTTCTCTCTGTCTTCAGTGGGTTTATAATCTGGTTGGGTCTCCACAGCTAAAATGCATGAAGGAATTTGTGTGATTCACTAGAAAGCACATCCCGTTTGGTAGAGGGCCACCCAAAAAGAGGGGAACCCTCCATGAAATGGGCTTCCAGAACCACCACAGCAGTGGGCTCACACATACCAAGGATCATGAAGGTGGTGCAGGACTGGGCGGCGTGTGGCCGTGTTACACGGAGCAGCGCTGTGCGTGGGCGCTGACTCAGCACAACTAAACAGTTGTGTGTGATAGTTAACAAAACTGACTTTCTTACGAGGTGTGAAAAGCACAAGCATGGGAGTTCAGAGGTGTGTGTATTTTGGCTCCTGGCAAGGTGTTCAGGGATGATGAGCCTCATTTCCCCACCCCTACAGTAAGGGTGTACTTCCAGATGGTTTCTGACGGCCGCTGGTCTGTGGTGGGTGTGGGCTACAGAAGTTAGAAGAAGCTTCATGGGAGAGGCAGAGCTTGAACTGCATTTTGGAAATTTGGTCTAAGAATCAGCTTAAATTTGGACAAGTAATTATGAGAAGATTGCCTTTTGGAAAATAGCAGAAAAGATTTGGAAGACAGGTTTTTTCATTTATTTTGTTAATGAAATCTGTCTGTGGGAAAGTCTTAGAGATCGAGTCAATAGACATGGAAGAACTAAACGATTTTCGAATGGGACTGTGAGTGGACATGTTTGAGAAGTATCTGTTCTGTACGGGGTGTGTGTGCATAAAAACCCAGCTCCGTTCACGTGCTGACATTCTCACAGTGTACAGACAGGCGAACAACATAAGCATGTTGAAGGAGGGGATGAAAATCGAAGCGACGCATGTGAAGAAAAAACAGCTTCATCACTACCTTCCGTCAGAGACTCTTCAGAAGAAGAAAAAGGTCAGTTTGTCATTTTTAACTCTCCAGTGTGGCTCCATTTAGGTGAATGATCTTGGGACCAACTTTGTGTTCTTACAGCTCCCAGACCTACTGAGAGGAAAGTGGGCAGGTAGAGAAAATTCAGTCCAGGACCAAAATCTGACCTTGGTTAATCACAGAAGATAATTTGCTTCTAAGTACTTCAGAATTGATAGCATCTTCATATTCTCATTCGCTTCTTGAACTCCACAAGCTTTCTCTTCTTACAGCAAAGCCTGTCTGATGTCAGTCGGAGTTTGGGTGGACTTCAGTCCAAGAGACCATCGCTGGACGGCAGCTGCTTGGATAGCTCCAGAGACACAGACAGCGGGACGCCCTTCACCTCCCCGGTGTCTTCAGTCAAACCTTCCAAGCCCGACAGTCCTGGGGGAGAAACAGAAAGGTCTGCTTCTCAAAACCGGCCGTACCGTCTTCTGTCAGTTTATTTGTGGATAATGTGAGCTCTTCTATATCTTTGTAAAACGCCTTTTTTTAACTGTTAGAAGGTTCTACCAGCTGCTAGTTGGCTTATTGCTTAGAAATATTTGACAGTTTGGGATAATCCTTTGAGAGACAGTTTAGGCTTTATGAACACATGGAACTAGATAGTACACAGACATGCACAGATTTTCTGTTATATTTTTATTTTACTTCTCACTGAATCCTCTGCCTTGTTCTCCCCTTTTCCTTCAACAAAATGTTAAAATAAGAGTGCTTTAAAGAGGTAATGTTAAGTGTTGAGAGCGTTTTACCAAGTAGTACTTAAGTCACTTCATGACAACAATTTCCTACTTTGAACAGGAGCAGTGCTGAGCCTGCCCCTGTGGGCGTGGGGAAGCCGCTCAGTGTCCCAGCAGCTCAAGGACTCTCTATTCCAGTCATCGGTGCCAGTAGGTGTCTAAGTTCCTGGCGTTACGGGTGCAGCTCTACGACTCTGTATTTGATTTACTAAAATCTTCCATTCTTTGTCTTTTCAGAAGTTGACGTCACAGTAAAAGCTGTGTCACCCCCAGCCGTGTGCACCATCCCTACAGTAGTGGGACGAAATGTCATTCCCAGAGTCACCACACCCCACAGCCCTGCCCAGGGGCAGCCGCAGCTCAATGGGATAGCGAATATAACCAAGAATGTTCTACCCAAGAGATCCCACTCCCCATCCACAGACGGCTCATCCAAGAGGTTGAAAGACATAGAAAAGGTATCACAGCTTCCTTGGTGATTCAGTAGTTGATCTCTAAAAAGTTAACTTAAAACAGTAACTAAAGAAACTCACAATTCTCGGTAACTATCTTAGTGTTCCATTAGGATCTGGCTGTTTAAAAAGAATATTTACAAACAAAACAAAACAAAGAATATTTACCCATACCCTGAAGGAATAATACTAATTTTTCATCCTAAATTCAAATTACTAATGTGTTTGAAAACTTGAATGATTGGTCTAAGTTTCTCCTTGACTTACCCAGACATCTTAACTGGTAACTGGGTAATGTACTTACTTTCTCTTGTTATGTTGATCTTCTCTGCCTCCAGTAGGTGGTGGTAAAACCGTATCTTACTTGTTAGAATCTGAATTGATTTAACCAGAAAGATCACCCAAACTATAGACATTAAGGGTGCCAGTTGAATTCAGTCTGATTCAAATTCTCTTCCCTGCTAACCCTGTTTGTAGTAGTTTATTGGTGATAGCCTCATCACTGATTAGCCTCCCAGTTTATATAGATTTTTTGTAAATGCATAATAACAACTCATTTTACTGTTTATATTGTAGTTTATTCGACTTGAATCAACATTTAAGGACTCTCGTGCTGCCGAAGACAGAAAGAGAAAATCAGCGGTAACTATATTAGTTGTGTGCTTCGAAATATTTACTTTAAAGAGCCGTGTGTTAGAAACATACTCTTAGAAAGTAGGTCAAATTAGATCTACTGTCAGGTTTTGGTTATGTTTTATTTCACATAGGAATTGAGTTCTGGCCACAGTATTTGCATATAGGAAAGAAATGCTCACTGTGTGTAATTGTTCTGCTCTTAGGATGCCATCAGAGGAGAGTCTATGCCTATCCCGACTATTGACACATCGCGCAAGAAGGTAATAAACAGTCTTACTTACAGGTGAAATATTGTGCACTTCTAATCTGCAGGTGCAAAAGCTTGTTAAGAGCCTAACATTGGGCTTGTTTTCACTCATCAAAACATAAACTGCTTCTCATTGCAGCCACCTGTTTCCCTGCCAGGGTAACCTCCCCAGGTGTACTGACCATTCTAAAAAAGACAGACACAGAATGGAAAGTGTCCTCAAGAGCTGCTAGAAAATATTCCTTTTTTTTAACATAAGAGTGAGTTACAAGAACTAAGGGGATATAATTACAAGTGCTAATGGAAGAAAGAAAGTTCTAATGTTTAATGAAATGACATAATGTTAGATTTTGCTTTAAAATAATCCAAGGATAAAAGTTAAAGGGGTAAACCAAACGAGCATGGCAAAGTTTCAATAACGGCTGAGCCTTGCTTACGCCATTGTCACAGTTACCTAGCCTCACTAAAAAAGCGGAGTTTTCTGAAAACGTAAATATCTCACAGGTTGAGTTAACAGCGTTCTGCTCTACGGATGTTTTACAGAAGCCCATTGAGGGATGTAATCTCGCCTGTACACACACATCTGTCACCCTTCCCACCCCGCTCCTTACAAGAGTTTCCTGTTTAGTAACTCTGCTCTTCCTATTTCTCTTTCACAATTACCGACTTGAAGGAGGACTGTTTTCTTGATCTATTTCTCAGTGCACAAGTGCGACTGAGTTAATATGAGTCCCCTTCTCCTGTACACACTCATACTCTGCCTTTCCTCGTTCCTCTGCTTTCACCTCTGACTTAAAAAGAAACGTTCCAAAAGTAAGAGGTGCCTGTGAACACAGATGCCATGCAGCACAGTCTTGAGTGTTTAGGTGCTAAGGTATTTGGAGACAAACTCAAAGAGTTTTGTGACCACAGCGATTTAGTAGTTGGATCTTCATTGTACATGTCTGTTTTTCCTTCTTTCTATTTTTTTCTACTAGAGACTACCCAGTAAAGAACTGCCAGATTCTTCATCTCCAGTTCCAGCAAATAACATCCGTGTCATCAAAAATTCAATCCGACTGACCCTTAATCGGTAAAAGCAGTGCCTCCCCACTTACGTGAATATGCAATCATTTAGTGGCATAGAAGCAGCCACTCTCTTTAAATAGAAGTGGCCGTCACACATAACCTGGTGAAAGTTACAGTCATCGGCCTCCTGACCTTGACCTGGTTTTGAACCCTTACACTTTGACCTGCAGATGCCGTAGCATTCGCTCACTGATTGCTACGGACACTTCCCCCAGGATCACCTGCCGTCAGATTGTCATCCGCGGTTGGCTTTGCGTTTGGAGGTTTTACTGCCTTAACTTTCAGTGCTTATTCTCTGTTCTGGGAACCAGTTCTTGGCCACTTGGACACTGATAAAAGAAGTCCTGAACTCCTTTTTCTTTTCTTTTCTTTTAAGTCTTACGTTGTAATCATTGTATAGAGCTAAAAAAGTTGAAAACAAAACAAAACAAAAAAAATTTCTCTTGTAATTTTCCAGTTGTTAACCCATTTCCTTTAGCATTGAAGCCACTTTGTGGAACCTGAGATAAGTGAATGTGAGGTATCTTTCCTGCTTCCGTCAGTCATGTAGATGTACTTACTGTCTATTCTGTTGATTTAAATTATTTTTTTCCAGATTGGCACATGGAATATTTAAACTCTCGGGTGTGTGCCTTTCTGTCCAGATGTCGCATAGTTATCAGGGAAGATTAGTCCAGTGATTACATACAAGAGTTGGGCACCATGAATTCTTTATACTTTGCCTCCCATGGAGGCCTCTGAAATGCATCTTTATTAAAAATCAAAATGTGACCAGGACTCTGAAGGTCTGCATGTGAACGTGAGGTGGTTACGTGCCCTGTCTCACACCATTCTTGCTAGTTGACTGGTGTTCTTCACTGAGAAGCAGCTCGTTCCAGCATCAAAAATAAGACAGCATCAGGTGTGAGACACTTGTATTTCTGAGTATAAAATAACCCGGCATGATAACCCCTCACCATCACCTTCCCCACAGCTTCACACCGTCCCCTCGCAGACGAGGCGTGCAGAGAGAAGCGGGGGGCTGTGCTGGAACGGGGGGCGTTTCTGAATGCCATTGTCAGCCACCATTAACTGGCTCAGGACCTGTGTGACGTTTATTTAACCGTCTGACTTGTCTTTTTTTACACGGCTTTTTTCAAGGCATTTCTTAATATTTTTTAAGTTTCATGACCGCATGCTCAGTTTATTAAAATCCATAACCATGTAATTCTTGTAATGTTTGATTCCGTTTTGTAAATGAAGTCGTATGTATTTTCAGAGTATTTTTGTATGTACTGTAAGATCCCATCTTTTCAAAGAGAAAACTTTAAAACCTTTGTTGTCTCTCTTTAGTCTAATTTTTAAAATACGGATTATGCTTGAATGATTCTTAAAATGGGAATGTACGGATTGCACAACCCAGAATGCCAGTAGATATTACCTTCTTCAGCTTTCACTCAGCATTTGCCAGGCCCGGTAGGGAAAACACAGAGTGGTAGATTTGAATATTGGTGGAAAAGTCCTGACTGTGTATTTTATAGGAGTCGCGGGACCCATCTGGCCCGTGGGGTAGTAGCAGTCCATGTCCTCTTGCAAGCCCCTTGCCGTTAAGGTGGAATCCTTGAACCCTGATTGTCAAAGAGCAGGATCTTCCTCTTCCCTGACCCCTGTGTCTCTAAAATGGAAATTCTAGAGTTTAACTTGTACAAAAGATAACATGAAAAAACTTCTTGGAAGGAGAGAGCAAGGAGAAATAATGGTTGTTCCATTATTCACTTTTTACATAACAAAAGGCAAAAATGAAATCCTATGACCAGGTTGTAGCTACCTTGGCAAAGCTCTTCTCTTAGCTTTTCCTTTATTAAAATATTTTGGGATTTGTTCTCCAGATACTCTACTCAAGCAAAAATGAATGATTATGAAAGGACTGAATAAATGTCACCTGACTTCAAACTTTGAAAAGTTCTGTAGTAAGGGATTTGATTAAATTCTGTATATTTGAAGTGTTTGCCTTTCTGTATTTAATCTCTTAGCTATTACCCTCTGCTTTTAAAGCAGTCTTCAGAATCTCTAAGAATTTTCTATAGATCCAGGTTTACCTGTTATATGAAGTAACCAGTGGTACCTTTCTTTAATAAGAAGAAAGCAGTGATACTTTGTACTGCAGGACAGACATTTCTCTGGGTGTACGCGTCCACTCAGCATGGGTTAAGACAATCGACGGTTCAACGTTAGAATCCTCCAAGATAACATTCTGCAACCTATTTGTTAACTGAGCAGTTGATTAAATGCCTTTGAGATGGTGGGTTGGTCAGAAATGAAGTGTTTCCTGTCCTGGACAATAAGGTAGAAAACATTCATTATGTTTTGTTACCACAGTATGGAGACTTCACTGTACCGGCTCCCAGTAAGTAAAAGAAGAAGGTGTGGTTTGGGATTGCATGTTACGTGCTGAGGTGTAAAGTACATGTGTTTGTATTCAAGTGTACCTAGAAATATATTTTATAAAGTCACATTACCCGTTCCTCAAAGTCTAGATACATGTTCATTTTCACAAGCATGTTAAATTTTAATCTGCTCATTTTTCAGTGACTCGCTATGAGGAATAATATACATCAAGGGAAAACGGTTAATCTGCTTAAGGGCTTAACCAATTTGAAATAGAGGATACATAGCTTAAAACCTTGTAAAACTGGGACAGAAGAATGAATTTTAAGACTGTGTTGGTGCTTAAAATAAAGAGTAACTTTGTCTTACTGTAGCAATTTAACTTACTATAGTGACGACAATGAAGTGAAGATGGGCGACGCCGAAATGGGCTAAACTTTACTTTCTGCAGCATCCCACAGTTTTGAAATAGGAGTTCCTGACCTGGGGATAACGGAGCCTTAGGGGGTCCTTTGCAGTTGTACATGATGATAATGTTTTTGAGTGTATGCATTTTTCTGGGGGGAAGGTGTATATATACCTTTCATCAGCTTCTCAAAGTGGTTCATGACCCTATGAAAGGTTAGGAACCACAGCTTTCCAGGACTGAATAATAATGAACTATTTGGAATGTCTTCCAGTGTGATGTTTCTGCAGTGTATTTCTGAAAACATACTGTGGCTCTCAGCTAGTAAAACGAGCTGATGGGGGTACTCTGGGACACTGGATTTCTCCCCAGGGTTCTTTATATTCTTCAGAAGTGTAACTGCGTCACTATTAGACCAGTGCTTACTGTGGGATTTACAAGTATCTTCACGTTAACTTAGATTCGTTAACGCAGTAAAACGTCTCGACAACTCAACCTAAAATGAGTACAATAACTTAGAATGATCATTGGAAATGGTAGAAAATAGAAGTAACTGTTAAAGACCCTGGTGCTTGGAGTTCGGTGGCATTAACGGTTCTCATTGTTCCTCCATGTCTGTAGTTTAGGCCGTGACAGACTGAGCAGACCAACAAATAAAAGAGCTGTAGTTGAAAAATAAATTTTTTGTATAAATAAAACTGCGTGTGTGTTACAGAATCACCTGTTAGATTTCCCAAAGCTGAGACTTCGTCATGGTGCTAGTATTAAAAAATAGTGTGGATGGTGGAAGGAAACACAGCTCAGTAATGGTAACTATTTCCTTAGGGTTTTTTAAAAGAATTGTACGAGGTCACATCCTTCCCAAATGCCCTATTTTTTTCTGAAATAACTTTTCTGACATAATTTTATACTTAAAGTCGGTTGACCATAAGATTACCATCAAGCTTGCTATAATTTCTCAACTATCGCTGCATTTCAGCAAAGATCCACGCAATTACCTTACACAGCACTTAGGCTGTCTTTGAGCTAAACGGTGCCACGTCACTGGACAGTGTTAAGTAAGCTGAATGCAGCTGCTGTTCCCGTCTGGCTAGATGTCTGTGTAGCTCACATGAATTGTCCCTGCCTTTCTGGATCGTCTTACCTCTTAGTTGTACGCATGAGCCTCATTGTTTGTGTGGAATAATCAAATAAACTTGCTTTCATAATTGGGTGTTGATGATTGATATTATTTGGAAATAACTCAGAAGTACCAGAAATTTTTATTTTTCAAACTTACAGCCAGTTTAGTCATTTACCACTCAGACTCTTCACTAGTCAGATACTTGTATCCACGAACAGAAGCTGGCAAGTGTTAGCTACTCCCCCACAACTTACTCCCCGCTTAATGTGAAAGTGAAGCTCACCTCGGTTTTGCCTCACCTGTTGTTAAGTGCCACTGAGTAGGTTCTGACACAGCGACCCTAGTGTAACACAACGAAACACTGCCCGGTCCTGCGCCATCCTCACAATCGTTGCTCTATTGGAGCCCACTGTTGCAGCCACTGTGTCAGTCCATCTTGTTGAGGGGCTTCCGCTTTTTCGCTGACCCTCTACTTGATGATGTCCTTCTCCAGGGACTGATCCCTCCTGATAGCGTGTCCAAAGTATGTGAGATGAAGCCCCGCCATCCTCGCTTCTAAGGAGCATTCTGGCTGTAATTCTTCCAAGATACATTTGTTCGTTCTTCTGGCAGTCCATGGTATATTCGATAGTCTTCGCCAACACCATTGAAATGCATTATTCTTTGGTCTTCCTTGTATTTTCTCCGTATATCATGATGTTGCTTATTGGTCCAATTGTGAGGTTTTCTGTTGTCTTTATGTTGAGGTGTAATCCATGCCTCACCTAGAATCATTTATTAAACAGTTACTGGCAAGCAATAGCATAATAGTTTATGCAGCCTGCTTTCTAAGCTTAAAGAAGTCCCAGCTTTCTGTCCTGTTAGGTGATCTGAGGACACCTGCATGAAAGGGTCACTTGGGGCAGACTGTGCTCTGGGGGCAAACTTTTGTCACACTCGCAACCAGCATCGGTTGACCCAGAATCCTCTGCTAATGAGCGGACACAGGTCTGTTTACCCATTAAGGCTTGAGGACTATCCCTAGAAGTGCAGGGTACAGGGTTTGCTGCATCCTTACACTTCTTTTAAGAATGGACAGTGACTCATTTTTAGTCAATTTAATATCTAGTACTGACTTTACAAATGAAAACCTGTTTCTCATACATTAAGATGATTAAAAGCTGCTCGTTTCACCATAGGAAACATATTTGACATTTAATAAGCCATTTAGCAAAGCCTCCTGTATTGACTGAGCTGGGGACGACAGGCAGGCTTCTCATAGTCACCTCGAACGTGTGGGCTTCCTAACTGGATTGCTGACCATCCCTGGAATGTGAATTTCTGATGGGGCTACTGATTGCTCCTAGGGTATGACTTAAACCACCACAGTATCACACTGAGCTGAAATGTTTTAAATAAACATTCTAACAGATTCTTCCTGGACCCATCTTGGCATCATGCAACCATAAAGAAAAAAAATAAAAAGCAGAAACAAGAATTGGGACATATGGATGGTATTCATTTTACTTTTTTTTTTTTTTTTTAATACTAATAATAGTGTTGGTCAGTTGGCCTCAGCTGGCTAATGGGCTTCAGCAGTCCCTAGAGGGTGACCTAGGGGTAAATAGAAGAATGGACAGGGGTATCTTAGTGACCAAGATTAGCTCAGGTGAGATTTATAAATCACTAATTCAGAAAAATCCCTTGTACACAGCTCTTATCAACATCGCAACATGGTCCAGGGACACAAAGATACTAGAGAATAAGGGCCCTATAGTAAAAGTATTACCACCTCCGGGAAGTTCTAGAGCATAATTATAAAAATATTTAATGTTTACTAAGCATTTATGATGTGTTCTTTAAAACTTTATGGTACTTAATCTTTATAACGACCCTACAAGGTAGCACTATTATTCCTATTTTACAAATGAGGAAATAGAGGCTTAGCAATAATAAGTGGACAGCTCCATATTGCATAACTATTAAGTGGCAGACTCAGGAAGTATGATTCAAAGTCCAAGTGCTCAATCATAGCTCCCACTTATGAAAAGAGCTAAATGCAGTGTGACTCAAGTTCCCACCACCCCGCACTCTTCCAAAAGATCAACAGTGCTCTACAAATTCAGATAGACGGATGGACAGAGAGACAGGCAGACAGCTAATCTCCCAGGATAACAGCTATGTAGCCTCAGTTATCAGTCCAGATTGGAGCAGGAAGACAGAGAGATCCAGGACAAATATGTCCAAGAAAAAACAAGATAAAAATTAAAGTTCACCTGATATGCTTGAACATAGAAGATATTAATACTCTATCGCAGAGTTTAAGAATGATCAAGTAAGTTTCTTAAAATGACACATGTACATTAAACTCTGGGGGAATCAAAAAGCTAAATACAAAGGAAATGTAACTATATTACAGGGCTCAGCTGTGAATATTTTCATAGTCATAATAATGTACATAGAGAATACCGAACTAGCCCCAAACTCTAACTATACTGGGCAGGTTGGGGGAGGGTAGGAGCCCTGGTGCAGTGGTTGAGAGTTACAGCTGCTCACCAAAAGGTCGGCAGTTGGAATCCACCACACACTTCTTGGAAGCCCTATGGGGCAGTTCTACGCTGTCCTCTAGGGTCACTATGAGTCGGAATCGACTCGACGGCAAGAGGTTTGGTGGGGAGAGGAAATGAGGGGGACGGGTCGTAAGAGCATGAAATCGTCATCTTCAGTGGTAGTAAGTAGAAAACCTCTAAAACTGAAAAATCTAGAATAGTACAAGCATGTTATTTAGACATACGAAGGTAAAAGGAGAAAAGTCTCAAAAAGTTGAAAATGGTTGTCTCTAGGGAACAGAGGGAGCCCTGTGGTGAAGTGATTAAGAACTCGGCTGCTAACCAAAGGGTCAGCAGTTCAAATCCACCAGACACTCCTTGGAAACCCTATGGGACAGTTCTGCTCTGTCCTATAGGGTCGCTATGAGTTGGAATCGACTCGACCGCAGTGGGTTTGGTTTTTGGGTTTAGGAAACAGAAATCAGGAATGGAGACAGGGAAGAGAGATTACTTTTTCCTTTTGTTTCTTTTATTTTTTCTCTTTTTTAAAATAAGCCTTGTAGAACTATTTGACTTTTAAAGAAGTTTATCAGCTATCTAAGCACTGTAGGGTAAGCGAATGTCCCACACTTTAGGGCAGATAGGCCTGTGTGGATACCTCAGCTCCATCTCTTACTGCTTGCGGGACCAGTTTGAGTTCAGTGATTACAGCTGACTGATCTGTAGAGGGGGGATATCAGTACCTACTTTATAAAGGTACAGTGAAGTGGTTAAGAAGCTCTGCAGTTGGGCTGCCTAGCCTCAGATTCCAGCTCTGGCACTTACTCACAGACTGTGAGACACTGCAGAAGTTACTTGATCTCTATGTGCCTCAGTTATAGCTTTTGAAAAATAGTGACTATAAAATAGAACCTACCTCAAAGATAAGTAGCCCTCGTGGTACAACAGTTAAGCACTCGGCTGCTAACTGAAAGGTTGGCAGTTTGAACCCACCAGCCTCTCTGCAGGAGAAAAGACCTGGTGATCTGCTCCCGTAAAGATCACAGCGTAGAAAACCCTATGGGGCAGTTCTACTCTGTCCTGTAGGGTCGCTATGAGTATGAATCAACAGCCCACAACAACACCTCAAAGAGCTGTTACATGGATTAAAGGAGACAATCCAAAAGTACCTGGCACATAAAACCAAAAAACCAAACCCGTTGTCGTCAAGTCAATTCCAACTCATAGCGACCTCACAGGACAGAGTAGAACTGCCCCATAGGGTTTCCAAGGAGCAGCTGGTGGATCTGAACTGCTGACCCCTTGGTTAGCAGCCAAGCTGTTAACCACTGCACCTCCAGGGCTACCTGGCACATAGCACAGTTTAACAAACAATGCTGAGGCACCATGAAGATGACATGAAATAGCATACTTCATGCACTATGCACGCTGCCTGATCCATAATGGGCACCCCCTTCTCCTAAAATACATAAGCAGAATCAGAAGGCCAGTGTCTGACTTCCCAGTCAACTGCAGTCACAGATCTATACCTCCCATGCAACAGTGGGGAGATACGTGGCCCTTGCCTGTCGCCAAGCCCCTCTCCAAACATATTCTCAGAACAGTTGTTTTATTAGGGGGGTTATGTAAGACTCATTTAATTCTTACAGAGTTTCCCTGGATTGTTCTTAGTCTACTTCAGGATTACAAACATCAGGCTGAGAACCAACCCCTTGATGAGAAAGCCTATCAAACCCAGAGAACAGGTGACGATCAATGTGTTATGGATGCAATGCAGCTTAAACAGGCATTCTCTGATTGCAGATCAGACGAGATACGTGAAAATGGCCACACATGGAGCACTGGCCACGGGAACACTCTAAAGCCACACCCACCCCCAGATGCACCTGTATTTCATTACTCCCACCTCTCCTGGGAGTGAGGCAAGACTGTCTAACCCAGATCCCAAGTCACTTCCTGCCAGGGCTTCACAAACAGTTCAAAGAACTTCTAAGTGCAGGTTCTTTCCAACTAGACTGGTTTCTTGAAACTCACAAGAAATCAAACACCAGAAAAGAGGGGATTTCTGAAAGCCACCCACTAGGATGGCAACTGGTACTTGGCAGTTTCAAATATTAAGAAAAAAAAAAAAAATCAGCGTTGATGAGGCAATATCTAATCTCCCTGAGCACAGGAAGTGAAGGCGATCTAGTCTGATTTGCAGGAGGCCCTTGGGTTGTACAAGGCAGCCACTCCTCCAGTAAGGCCCACTCACTGCCTGCTGAGAGGCCTCCTTTGCCTGCCTCCAGCTGAGCACCCTAGAGGGAAAGCACCATTAAATTCCCTGTGGGCTCTACAGCCAAATAGCTGCGCCATGGCCACCAGGTGAAGGAAATGGGGCACCAGGGAAGGAGGAAAGAAAGGATGAGGTCAATCTGACAAGGACAAATTGATGTGGCCAGTGAGAGATGGTACCATTGAGCTAGACACCCGGGACACAAACAAGAATTCAACTTGTCCCTACCCTGAAGGACTCCTCAGTCTAGTGGGAAGTTGGCTGACAAACACTGAGGTTACACTTCGCTGCGGGAGCACAGCAGAGGGACCCCTTAATTCTGCCTCAGTCAGGCAGGATGTCGGGGAAGAGTAACAGCTGGGTTGAATGTTGTAGGACAATTAGGAGTTTCACAGGCAGACAAACACCTGGGGGAGATGGAAGGGTGGAAAGAAATGCAGAGAGAGAAAACCTCACGTGCAAAGGGCAGTGGTAATAGGGCCGTGTGAAGGGGGTGTGGACGTGGTATAGGGCCATGTGAAAGGGGTGGGGATGTGGTAATAGGGCTGTGTGAGAGGGGTATTGGATGCATTTGGGGAAGAGGTATGAGAAAAGGCTGGAAATGTAGGCAGAGTGCCATGGGTGGGAGAGGGAGACAGAGGCAGGAAGACAGTGAGGTAGCCCCTGATATTGCCCAGCTAAGAGACGGGAGAGCAAACTAAGGCAGCAGAGAGGGGACACATTTTGAGCACTTTCCCAGATAGAATGAATGGAATCTGCTGACAAACTGAATTAGGTGAAGGGTAGAGGATAGTTCCCACCTTCCTCAGTTTGGAAGGCAGATTATATCATCACTAATCGATTTTGGAAATACAGGGGGTGAGTTGGGGAAAGGGTCATGAGTTCAGATTTCGTGGCATTGGATGTGAGCTGCCTGGAAGTTCATTCACGTAGAGATGTGCAGGATGCAGTGGGAAATACTGGTCGGGAGCCCAACTGTATGTCCAGAATTCACTGAGTGGCAGGGTCATCTTTAAAGATATCTGTTAGTCACAAAAAGACAAATACTGTATGACCTCACTTATGTAAAAAGAAAAGAACAGGTAAATGTATAGAGGCCAACATTTCTGAGTGGTCACCAGGGGCAGGAATGAGGGGGGAAAGGGAAGGGGTTATTGATTATGGAGTACTGGGTTTCAATTTATGGCGATGGAAAAATCGCATTGATTAAGGTAGGGTTGCACAGCCACTTATTATAAGTGCCATCAATAAGTTGTACACCTATAAAAAGTAGAATTGGCAAAAGTTTTATGACAGATATACAAGCAGTCCCTGGGTTACGAACATCTGACTTATGTATAATCCGCAGTTATGAACCAATCCCCTTAAAGCCTATTATATTAAAAATTTGAGGTACATACAATGGTTCGTAATAACAAACGGCAGCTACTTTGTGATGTGCATCAAAACATTATTATTATTATTACGTTAAAGATATTTTAGTGTAAAACATCAGAGAAAACAATGACGAAAACCTAAGAAGTCTTCACGATTGAAGTTTCAGAACAGGGGATGAAAATGGAAAACAGAGAAGACTGTGGAATATTTGCTGGCAGAATACTTCCCAAATATAATAAAAGACAAAAAGCTGAACATGCAAGAAGCTCAACGAATCCTATACAGGATAGACCCTCCCAAAAATTCACCAACACATATCATAATCACACTTGCCAAAACCAAAGACAAAGAAAGAATCCTGAGAGCAGCTTGAGAAAAACAAAATCACTTACAAAGGGGAAGTAAGTTCTGATTACTTGGCAGAAACTATGCAGGCAAAACGGCAAATGGGATGATATATACAAAACTTTGAAAGAAAAATTGCCAACCAAGAATAATATAGCCTGCAAAAACTCTCTCTCAAATACGATGGCAAAATTAGGACATTTCTAGATAAACAGAAATAAAGGGAATTTGTAAAATCAAACCAAATTTACAAGAAATATTAAAGAGAGTCCTTCGGTTAGAGAACCAACAACATCAGACAACTGGAGTCTAGGACACACGACAGCATCAGTCAGATACCAACCTAAGTAAAGAACTCTCAGTAATAAAACAAAGCTAAAAGACTTAAAACAGGGAAACAAAGACATCATTCTCTAAATGATGACAATGTCAAAACAATAAAAGGGGGAATAAACACTGTAGGTATAGAACTTTCAAAGGAAGAAGAAGTCAAGGTGACATCAAGTAATAAAAGACTGGTTCAAACTTAGGAAGATAAGGGTAAATTTCAAGGTAACCACAAAGAAAGTTAACAAACCCACTCATCAGAATAAAAAAGAAGAAAAACATAAAGTCTCAGTAAACACAAAATCTATAATAACAAAAGAAAAGAAAATCCACAAACAAAAGGAACTCAGCACAGGAAAGTAAGAGGAACAAATAAAACATCAGCACAACAATAAGAATAAACACAGCAATAAACTCATACCTATCGATAATCACACTGAATGTAAATGGCTTAAATGCACCTGTAAAGAGACAGAGAGTGGCAGAATCAGTAAAAAAGCATGACCCATCAATACGCTCTCTACCAAAGACACATCTTAGACCAAAGACATCAATATATGAAAAATCAAGGATGGAAAAAATATATCAAGCAAACAGTAACCAAAGAAAGGGCAGGAGTGGCAATACTAATCTCAGATAAAATAGACTTTAAGGCAAAATCAACCATAAAAGACACATAAGGACATTATGTAATGATTAAAGGGACAATCCACCAAGAAGATACAACCTTAATAAATATGCACCCTACAGTAGGGCTCCAAAATACATAAAACAAACTCTAATAGCACTGAAAGGAGAAATCGATAATTACACAATAATTGTAAGAGACTTCAACACACCACTCTTGGTAAAGAACCAAACATCTAGAAAGAAACTCAAAGAAGATCTAAAGGCCAAAATCAACCAACTTGACCTCATATATATATATACAGAGAGAGAGAGAGAAAGAGAGAGAGAACAGTTTACCCAACAGCAGCAAAGTATACATTCTTTTCCAATGCACATGGAACATTCTCCAGAATAGACTACATTTTAGGCCACAAAGGAACCCTCAATAAAATCAAAAACATTGAAATAATACAAAGCATTCTCTCTGATCATGAACCCCATATATGATAACGCCATAAAAGCAGAAATCAATAACAGGAAGAGCATCTTGCTTACAAACAACTGGGTAATAGAAGAAATCAAAGAGCAAATTAAAAAAATCCCTAGAATTAAATGAGAATGAAAACACATCACACCAAAAACCTCTGGGACACAGCGAAGGCAGTGTTCAGAGGTCAATTTATAGCAATGTATGCACATATCAAAAAAGAAGAATGGGCCAAAACCAAAATGCTAGCCCTACAATTCAAACAAATAGAGAACAGCAAAAGTGCCACAGCCACCAGAAGAATGGAACTAATAATGATTAGAGCAAAATCAAATGGAATAGAGAACAGAAAAACAATAGAAAGAATCAACAAGGTCAAAAGTTACAAATGAAATAGAGAACAGAAAAACAATAGAAAGAATCAATAAGATCAAAAGTTCGTTCTTTGAAAAGACCAACACAACTGACAAACCCACTGGACAAACTGACGAAAGAAAAACAGGAGAAGAAGCAAATAATCCAAATAAGAAATGATATGTGGGACATCACAACAGACCCAACTGAAATAAAAAGGATCATAACAGAATACTATGAAAGAGTGTACTCCAACAAATTTGAGAACTAGTGGAAATGGACAAATTTCTAGAAACACATTACCTACCTAAACTAACACAAGCTGAGAGAGAAAATCTGAACAGACCCACCCACAACAAGAGAAGAGATTGAAGAGGTAATTTAAAAAAAAACTCCCAATGACAACAACAACAAAAAAAGCCCTGGCCTGGATGGCTTCACTGGAGAATTCTACCAAACATTCAGAGAAGAGCTCACATCAGTACTACTCAAACTATATCAGAGCACTGAGAAGGAAGGTATATTCCCAAATTCATTCTATAAAGCCAGCATAACCCTGATACCAAAGCCAGGAAAAGACACCACAAAAAAAGAAAATTCCAGACCAGTATCTCTCATTAATATAGATGTAAAAATTCTCAACCAAATTCTAGCCAATAGAATTCAGCATCGTATCAAAAAAAATAATAGAACATGATCAAGTGAGAGTCATACCAGCTATGCAAGGATGGTTAGACATTAGAAAATCAAACAATGTAATCCACCACATAAATACAACAAAAGAATCACATGATCATCTCAATCGATGCAGAAAAAGCACTTGATAAAGCCCAACACCCATTCCTGATAAAAACTCTCAATAAAATAGGAATAGAGGGGAAAATCCTCTACATAATAAAGGGTGTCTATACAAAACCAACAGCCAACATCATTCTCAACGGAGGCTGAAAGCATTCTCCCTGAGAACAGAAACAAGGATACCCTTTATCACCACTCCTATTTAACACTGTGCTCGAAGTCCTCGCTAGAGCAATAAGGCAAGAAAAAGAAATAAAGGGCATCCAAATTGGAAAGGAAGAAATAAAACTATCCCTATTCACAGATGGGAAATCCTGGTGGCACAGTGATTAAGTGCTACGGTTGCTAACCAAAAGGTCAGCCGTTCGAATCCACCAGGCGCTCCTTGGAAACTCTATGGGGCAGTTCTACTCTGTCCTATAGGGTCACTATGAATCTGAACCGACTCACTGGCAATGAGTTTGGGTTTTTTTGATTCATTCACAGATGATACGATCCTATACATACAGAACCCCAAAGATTCCACAAGAAAACTACTGGAATTAACAGATTCAGCAGAGTAGCAGGATACAAAATCAACATACAAAAATCAGTTCAATTCCTATACACCAATAAAAAGAACTTCAAAAAGGAAATCAGGAAAACAATACCATTTATAATAGCTCCTAAAAAGAGAAAATATTTAGGAATAAATCTAACCAGGGATGCAAAAGACCCATACAAAGAAAACTACAAAACACTACTGCAAGAAACCAATAGGGACCTACATAAATGGAAAAACAAACTATGCTCATGGATAGGTAGACCCAAAGCGATCTACAAATACAAAGCAATCCTGATCCAAATATCAACCGCATTCTTTAACGAGATGGAAAAACTGATCATTAACTTTATGTGGATAGGAAAGAGGCCCCACGTAAGCAAAGCGTTTACTGAAGAAAAAGAACAAAGTGGGAGTCCTCACGCTACTCGATCTCAGAACCTACTATACCACCACAGCAGTCAAAACAGCCTGGTACTGATACAACAAAAGACACATAAACCACTGGAGCAGAATCCAGTTCCCAGATGTAAATCCATCTACCTATTGTCAGCTGATCTTTGACAAAGGACCAAAGTCCATTAAATGAGGAAAAGACGGTCTTTTTAACAAATGGTGCTGGCAAAATTGGATGTCCACCTGTAAAAAAAAAATGAAACAGGACCCATACCTCATACCATACACAAAAACTAACTCAAAATGGATCGAAGACCTAAACATAAAACCTAAAACAATAAAGATCATGGAATAAAAAACAGAGACGACACTAGGGGCCCTAACACATAGCAGAAATACAATACAAACCATAATTAGCAATGCACAAACACCAGAGGATAAACTAGATAGCTGGGGGCTCCTAAAAATTAAACACCTATGCTCATCAAAAGACCTCCCAGACTGGGAAAAAAAATTTGGAAAAAATATCCGACAAGGGTCTAATCTCTAAAATCTATAGAATACTTCAACACCTCAATAACAAAAAGACAAATAATCCGATTAAAAAATGAATAAAGGATATGAACAGACACTTGACCAAAGAAGACATTCAGGCAGCTAACAGACACACGAGGAAATGCTCACAATCATCAGCCATTAGAGAAATGCAAACCAGAACTACAATCAGATACCATCTCACTCTAACATTACTGGCACTAATCAAATAATAATAATAATAACAAATATTAGAGAGGTTGCGGAGAGATTGGAACTCTTGTGCACTGTTGGTGGGAATGTAAACAGTCACACAAATAGACATATGCACACCCATGTTCATTGCAGCATTATTTACAATAGTAAAAGATGGAAACAACCTAAGTGTTCATCCACAGATGAATGGATAAACAAATGATGGCACATACACACAATGGAATACGATAAAGAACAATGATTAAAGTGAAACATCTCACAACATGGATGAATCTGGAGGGCATTATGCTGAGTGAAATAGCTCAACCACAAAAGGACAAATATTGTATGAGACCACTATTATAAAAATCCAAGAAAAGGTTTTACACACAGAAAAAAGAAATCTTTGATGATTACAAGGGAGGAGAGAGGTGGGGAGAAGAAATCACCAACCAGATAGTAGACAAGTGTTAACTTTGGTGAAGGGAAAGACAACACACCATATAGGGAAAGTCAGCACAATTTGACCAAAACAGTCATAGAAGCTTCCCAGACCCATCCAAACGCCTTGAGGGACTGAGTTACTGGGCTGAGGGCTAGGGACCATGGTCTCGAGTGACATCTAGGTCAACTGGCATAACATAGTTCATAAAGAAAATGTTCTACATCCTACTTTGGTGAGTAGCGTCTGGAGTCTTAACAGCTTGGAAGCGGCCCATCTAAAATGCATCCATTGGCCCCATCCTCTCCAGAGCAAAGAAGAATGAAGAAAACCAAAAACACAAGGAAAATATTAGTCCCAAGGACTAATGGACCTTCAACCACAGCCTCCACTAGCTTGAGCCCAGAAGTAGATGGTGCCCGGCTACCACTACCAACCATTCTGACAAGGATCACAGTAGAGGGTCCCAGACAGAGCAGGTGAAAAATGTAGAACAAAATTCAAATTCACAAAAAAAGACCAGGCTTACTGGTCTGACAGTTACTGGAGGAACCCCTGAGTCTATGGCCCCCGGACATTCTGCTAACTTACAACAGAAGCCACTCCCGAAGTCCACCTTTCAGCCAAAGATAAGACAGGCTGATAAACAATAACACACTTGAGGAATGTGCTTCTTAGTTCAGTCAAGTATACGAGACCAAATGGCAACACCTGCCCAAAAGCAAAGACAAGAAGGCAGAAAGGGACAGGAAAACGGGATGAATGGACACAGAGAACCCACGATGGAAAGGGAAAGGGGGAGAGTGCTGACACATTGCAGAGATCGCAACTAATGTCACAAAACAATTTGTGTATAAAATTTTAAATGAAAAACTAATTTGTGCTGTACACTTTCACCTAAAACACAATAAAAAAATTTTTTTTAGGGATGTTTTAGTGTATCTGGAAGTGTTTCTTTAATGTGTTTATGCATAGAAAGGTACACAATATACTATATGCTAAGACAAACATCTGACTAACATTACATACAAACTGTACCCAACTGTTCCAACTTACGTACAAATTCGACTTAAAGACAGATTTAGGAACGGAACTCTTTTCTAACCCAGGGACTGCCTGTATTTACAACAACGGCAAAAAAAAAAAAAAAAAGAGTAGCTGCTGAGGCTGCTTATGCACAACCAAACACCTCATGGGATTTCGTTTCCGAGGTTTAGTGTCACGGTTTCATGGGATATTCCAGTTAACTGGCCTGATAACGTGTTTAGTGTTTCTGTTCTACCTCCTAGTTCGATCTACCTCCTAGACCAATCACAACAATTGATTGGTCTCTTTTAGCCTAGAGCAACAGAGGAAGAAGGAGAGTCAGGAATAGGAGGAGGATGTGGAATGTATGGCTAATTGCCGCCATGTGCCTCCATGAACAACTGCCCCCTTTGCCATGAGACCAGAAGAACTGGATGGTGCCCAGCTACCATGACTGAATATTTTGATGAAAGACAGTGTAGCAGAATACTGATCAACAGGGGGGAAATGCAAAACAGAATTTCAATTCTCATGTTATCAACATTTTCTGGAGCCATGGAGGCTTGATAAATCCCAGAAACTTTTGCCCTAAGATAATCTTAAACCTTAAACCAAAAGTATCCCCTGAAGCCTGGAGCAACAGAGGAAGAAGGAGAATCAGGAGTAGGAGGAGGAGATGGAACGTGTGGCTAACTGCCTCCATGAGCAACTACCTCCTTTCCCATGAGACCAGGAGAGCCGGGTGGTGCCCGGCTACCATTACTGAAATGTTTTGATCAAAGATTCTGTAGAAGAAGCCTGATCAAAAAAGGAGAAAATGCAGGACAGAATTTCAAATTCCCATGGAATCCAGGCTTTCTGGAGCCATTGCCTGAAAACTATTGTCCTGAGATAATCTTTAAACCTTAAACCAAAAGTATCCCTGAAGTCTTCTTAAAACCAAATAGTTTAACTTAACTAAAAAGAATGTCTGCCCTGAGCACTGTACTCTTTTAAAGTCTATCTATATAGGATCAAATTGACAACAGCAACTTGAAAGATCAGATAGGGACCTTAGGGGGCAACGAGCTAATGTTAACAGGGGAGGAACAGCTCAGAAAAAGACGGTGAGAACGGTCGCACAACTCGAAGACTGTGATCAGTGTCTCCGGACTGTACATGTAGAAACTGCTGAGCTGATGTATGTTTTGCTGTGTATATTCTCAACAACAACATAAATAAAAATTTTAAAAAAGGTATCTTAGGAGGAACCTCCAGTTCCTAGCCTCGGGAGACGGTTCTCCTGGAGGAGCCCCTGGCCTCTCTGCCCTCCTCTCTGGATGGTCGGAAGGGGAAGGAGCCGAGCATGCGCAGCCCCACCCCTAGGTCGGTGGGAGAAAGAGCTGAGCATGCGCAGCCCCGCCCCTAGGTCGGTGGGAGAAGGGGCTGAGCACGCGCAGCCCCGCCCCTAGGTCAGTGGAGACCTCTGCAGGGACTGTGCGGGCTGATCTTAGAGCAAGCCCACTAGGGGCAGACCCCAAGTCAAGGTCTCCAGCCAGCTTTATCAGTATAAAGTGAATGCTTTGATCTTTGTCTCTCTCACTCAAACTCACGAGAGAGAAAAGTGTTACTGAAACCCACTGTCACACTCCCAGCCATTTCTTTGTGTTTTGTTAGGCTGTACTTTTCCCTCTTCTGCATTCCAAACAGGTGGTCAGACCTGGGGCAGTTCCCTTCCTGAGATGTTTTTGCAGGCCGAAAAAGGACCCTAGTTGTCTATGCTTGGTGTCCTGGGCTGGCAGGGTGGGGCCTCTGAGAGCTGCAAGAGGAGAGAAAAGAGATTATCGCCCCGGGGGCTGGGAAGAGGGCGAATATTAGCAAGCCCAGAACGGGGTCTGAGGGCTGTGCTGTGTCCACTCGCTGGGGGGCTGACAAGTCCTCAAAGAGAATGTTTGATGGGTATAGTTAGGAAGGCTGGACCTCAGGCTCAGGGCACCTACTTTGCCAGAGTCCGCTGCTCCAAGCGGAGGACTCCTGCACTGAAGGGAGCCTGTGACTGGACCAGTAAGCCTGTCAGCAGTTATCAGCAGGAACTGGTCTGGGAAAAGACCAACGGCTTTGCCTAGAAGGGCCTCCCAGAGGTGGTAACTTTGGCACATCCCTGGGCACCTGGGTAGTAGGGGTGGGGCCATTCAATAATCACTGAGATTAATTTCTTGCCAGCTCAGTAGAATGAGGTCTCAGCATCAGATATAAGCTGATTTAAGCAAAGTCAAGAAGTGACTTGCCCTTCACATCAGGACTGGAGGGCTAAGATTCAGATCTGCAATAACAGTTATCAGAATACAGAACATACTCCTCCATTGAAGTGGGGATTCAGAAGCAGTGAGGCTGAGGAGTGTGAGCAAAGCCTGAACAATTTCAGTTTAGGGGAAAGTGAAGAAAGAGGTGGCTGAGGAGTGAAGTCAGCAAGGCTGGAGAAGCCAGAGAGGAGAGTTTCAAGTTGAAAGGTATCGTTAACACATTAAATGCTGCTGAGGTCAGCTGAGATAAAGACTGAGAGGTAGCCATGTGACCTGGCATTTAGGTGGTCACTGTGACCTCAGCCAGCAGGGCTGTGGAGGTGGAAGTGAATGCAGGGGATAAAGGTCACGTTCTCCAAAAGAGTACTGGGAAAGGGACGGGGAGATCAGACATCAGAGATGGGGGGGGGGCGGTATTTTTAACTTGGGAGATTTCTGAGCAGGCCTCAAAGGTGAGAGGAAGTGGCCAATCGAACAATGGCGAGTACTTCGCAGAGCTAGATCCTGCAGACAGGAACATTTGCATATGTTGAGGAACTAGCCCCAGAAGAGAGTAGGAACGAGGAGGGGAGAAGCTGTGGAAGGCAGCCCCTTAGATGGCTCCAATGATCCTTGCCTCCTATATTCACACCCTGTGCAGCCCCCTTCCCTTGAGTGTGGGCTGGACTTACTGACTGGCTTCTAACTACTAGAATACTGAAGAAGTGATCATATGTCACTTCTGATATTAGGTTATAAAAGGACCGGGCTTCCATCTTGGTGCTCTATCTTGCTCTCCCTTGGTTTGCTCACCCTGAGGGAAGTCAGCCGCCATGTTGTGAGGCAGCCCTATCTAAAGGGCCCACATGAGTGAAGAGCTTAGAAGAGGATCCTTCAGCCCCAGTGGATCTCTGAAATGACTGCAGCCCTGGCTGACAGCCTGACTGCAATCTTATGAAAGATCACGAAGCAGAGGCACCAACAAAACCACGCCCAGATTTCTGGCCCACAGAATCTGTGAGATAATAAATGTTTGTTGCTTTAAGCCACTAAATTTGGGGCTACTTTATTATGCAGCAATAGATAACCAATACAGAGGTAGACACGTTTGCATGCATCTGTGGGAGCATGTGCCTGAAAGCCTTCCACTCTTCTGTGAAGTAGGAGAGAAAGTTGAGAAGAGGGTCAAAGGTTTGGCGTGGCCATGGTGAAAGATGGGACAGTGAGCTGACTGAGGACATATAAAAGAATGGACCAGGACCCTCCACGGCTCACCCAAGGTTGGCAACAACAGAGTTAAAACTATTGCAATATGCAATTGAGGGATTTTTCTCCAGCCACCTTAACACCCCGAAATAGAAGAAGTGGAAGAGGCTGAAATAATCCAGGACTGGGAGTTTAGAAGATGATGAGGCAGAAAGCCAAAGAGACAAGTCAGCTGAAGATGCTGGCAAGACACGGGCGACAGTGATGGAACAGATGGGAACAAGAGGAGGTTAGAAGGTTGTGGATGGATGGGCAGGAGACGGCAGTCTCAATGAAGCTGATGAGCTGATGTGGTGGGCTGACAAATGAGAGAAACCAAAGGCCCCAGGCCTGTGTTCACACAGGAGCAATTCTGGGTGGCCAGAAGACTTGGGGTGTACCCATGGGTGTCGGCTGCTAAAATGAAGTACCTGCCACCAACTCCTCTATTCTGACTCACACCCAACTGAGGGCCCTCTCCCCAGGCACATGGGCCCTTACTGCAGCCACACGGGACCCTGACGGTTCTGCTCTTGTCATGTCTGCCCGGTTTGCTTTCCTTTCCACCCCCCATCCCTGTCTGCCCTTCATCTTTCCCCAACACATTCCTTTTCCACTCTCAAGATCCAGCTCCTATTCTGCTTCTCTGGTGCGGTCCTCACAAATGTCTCCGGTCTGAATTACTGTCTCCCCACCCGAGCCCAGTGCAGCTTGCCGTTCATCATCAGTAAGTAGATGTGGTTTTGCTCTCTCCTCTTCAGGTCGCTGCTCAAATGCCACCTTCTCCAGAATGCTGTCCCTGGCCTTCCTACACAGAACGGCGCTCCCACCATCCTGCCCCCCACGCCCCACTTTGTTTTTTTCCACGGCACAGGAAGCACAGGCCAAGATCTTTAGGTAGCTGATATTCCCAGCAGAGCGGCTGACTCGAAGTCTGTGCTTTGTACCGAACTGAATAAAGCAGGTGAGGAATCAGGCTGGAGATGCTAAGATCCAAAAGAAGCTGCGCGGACAGTAAGTGGGTGAGGAAGTCTGGGGCGAGAAAGGCAGTAGGAAAGAGCTCCCTTCCACCCAGCGCTCAGTCCCCTCTCATCTGCCTGCACTCACGACAGCCGTGCAAGGTGGAGCTTGCACAGCTTTGAAATCTATGGCTCAAAGGTTCAGACACTTGGCCATGACCTGTATCTACACTATTCCCTAGGGTCTCATCCACTCTCAAGACTAAATTCCATTAATAAGCTGAGGCCTCACAGGTTTCAGCTCCAGCCCAGGCTGCTCCCGGGTTGAACTCAGACATAATTCCCAACAGCCTACAAGGCATCTCTAAGAGACCTCTAACCGCCACATGGCCAGAAACAAACTCCTGGTTTCTCCCCAACCCGTGTGGCTCCCACTGCTGCCTCCATCCTAATAAATGCAACTCCACTTCACTAGTTAGGACTAAAAACTTCAAGTCCTCTCCTTCACTGATCTACTGCCGGTCATCCTATCAGCACACCCTGCCAGCTACACCATCAAAAGGTGTCTAAATCCAAACACTTCCTGCCCTCTCACCACTACCGAGTTGGAACCACCGTCCCTCTTAACTGGATGATTGCAATAAACTCCTAAGCTGTCTCCCTGCTTCCGCCCCAATCCCCGTCAGCCTGTTCTCAACACAGCAGCTAGAGAGATCCCCAAAGACGTAAATCCTGTCATTTCACTTCTCTGCTCAAGCCCTTGCAAGAGCGTCCCATCTCACTCAGAACAGAAGCAGAAACCCTCACCATGGCCTGCCAGGCCCTGCATGATCCATCTCCTGTCACTGCTCTGGTTTTTTCACAGCTATACTGATACATAATCCCCATACCATACAGGCAGTCGTATAAAGTGTACAATCCAGTGGGTTTTATATATTCACAGAGTTGTGCAGCCAACACCACAGTCAATTTTGGAGCATTTACATGACCTCAAAAAGAAACCTCGTATCCTTTAGCCTTAAAAAAAAAAGTCGCCAATAGATCGATTGTAATTCATGGTGACCCCCTGTGTGTCAGAAGTAGAACTGTGCTCCACAGAATTTTCAATGGCTGATTTTTCTGAAGATCTCCAGGCCTTTCTTCTGAGGCACTTCTGGGTGGGTTTAAACTGCTGACCTTTCAGCTGTAGTGCTTAAATGCTTGCGGTACGCAAGGACCTCCCCCAGCCTTAAGCAACCACTAATCTACTTTCTGTCTCTAGATTTACCTATTCCAACATTTCACATAAACCTCTCTGATTTTATCTCCTATTCCTGAAACTCCCTCCTCCACTTCTCTGCCAACCCCCATCCCCCCACATGCACACATCTGCCCCCTTGTGTTCCTCGAATACCCCCAACACACTCCTTCCTACGAGACTTTGCCCCAACTCTTCCCTTCGTCTGAAGTCCGTGCTCCCCAGATATCTGCACAGCCTCTCCAGTTTCTCTTAGGTCTCTACTCAAATGCTACCTTCCCAGGATGCCTCTCCTGACCTCCCTATACAACACAGCGTTCCACCACTCCTTCTCCATGGCACCATCATCATACGGTACTCCACTATTCCTTCTTGGTTCTCCATGGCACCATCATCATACGGTACTCCACTATTCCTTCTTGGTTCTCCATGGCACCATCATCATACGGTACTCCACTATTCCTTCTTGGTTCTCCATGGCACCATCATCATACGGCGCACCACTATCCCTTCGTTTTCCATGGCACCATCATCATACAGAGCTCCGCTATCCCTTCTTCGTGTTCCATGGTACGATCATCATACAGCACCCCACTATCCCTTCTTCGTTTTCCATGGCACCATCATCATATAGCGCTCTACTATCCCTTCTTTGTTGTCCGTGGCACCATCATCATACAGCACTCCACTATCCCTTCTTCGTTTTCCATGGCACCATCATCATACAGCGCTCCACTAACCCTTCTTCATGGCATGATCATCATTTATCACTCTGCTATCCCTTCTTCATTTTTCCATGGCACGATCATCATGTATTATCTATGTCTTTGTTAGCCGTCTCTGTCCCTGCCCCTCATTGGAACATAAGCTCCAGCAGCAGGGTTTTATCTCTTCTGCTCACTGCCTTACCCTCTGTGTTTTGAACAGCACCTGAAATACAGAGATACTCTAGAGATATTGTTGAAGGAATAGCAGGAACAGGATTTGAACACAAGCTGTTGGACTCCAAAGCCTGTACTCTTAATCCCGTTAGAGGATGAGAAGGATCTGAACAGGTGGCAGGAGGCACAAAGACCCAGTATCTATGCTCAGTGTAGTGGATGCTGAGGCATGTCGCCCCGATCCCCCTTTGGGACAGAGGTGTCGGCCAGCATCCGGCAGGTGCATCTTCTCCAGGGCTTGCCCTGGGCTGAGGAGTGCAGCCTCCCCTGAGGTCTGCCCTTCTCCAGGCAGCCTGCATCCAAAGTCTGGTCAACATGGGGCTATAAAGCCTGGCTAGGCTTCAGTGTCAAAGGCCCATCCCAGCTCAGAGCCCCTTGTAAGATCAGGTGAGGTCTCTGCATTACTGGCCTTGCAGGTCAACATCTCCCTCTGCCCTGCCTGTTTCCTGCCCTCCCCCACAGGGTCGCCCTCAGGAGCACTCCCCAGTGAACTTCCTGCACAGAAATCTCTGTCATAGAATCTCCTTCCTGGGAACTCTACCTGGGATGCTCGGAATTCACTCACCAGCTTCCCAGGGAGGCTGAGGAGTCTTTGAGGAACTGGGCACAGAAGAGACAAGCTGGGCTTCTAAAAGCCACACCCCATGTCAACTCATCTGGCAACCGGATGAACCGATCCTACCTGTGTTTGCTGGGCCCATCATATCCCTGTCAACAAAATAACATGGAAAGGAAGAGAATGTGGTGACAGGGACCCCAATCTCCTCCATGGCTTGGGGCAACACTCTCCTGGAAATAGCTCCACTTCTTGGCCTAGTGGGCCTGAGCCTGGGCTCCCTGCCAGTGCTGTGAGTACAGAATCTGCTGAGTACAGAGCTGAGCACATGATTCATGAGCCGCCAGGGTTCAATCAAAATTTTCTCCTAGCCAACCAGGAAATGCCAACCCCCAGGGGGCAGCAGTATCCCTGCCTCGAGTCTGGACAGGGACAGGCAAAAACTACTAGAATCATCCTTGCCTGTCAGCCTTTCTGTTTAATAGAAATTAGAAAGCGGTACCCTCCCTAGTGGAGCCCTGGTGGCACAGTGGTTAAAAGCTCAGCTGCTCATCAAAAGGTTGGCAGTTCGAATCCACCAGTCACTCCTTGGAAACCCTATGGGGCAGTTCTACTCTGTCCTATTGGGTCGTTGAGGTGGAATCAACTCGACGGCAACGGGTTTGATTTTTGGTTACCCTCTCTAGTGTGGGAGCAGCTTGAGGGCAGGTATCAGTTTTCACTCAGAATAATAAACGCCAGTAAGGTCCCTGGGTATCTATCTACTAACCAAAAGGCTGGTGATTCAAACCCACCCAGCCACACCACGGAAGAAAGGCCCGTCGATCTGCTTCCATAAATACTACAGTCAAGAAAAGCCTACGGAGCTCAGTTCTACTCTGTATCACATGGCATCGCCATGAGTCAGAATCGACTAGGCAGCAACGGGCTTGGTTTCTCATGTAGTCCCCACCCTTATTTACTTCAGGTTGGGCCACGTGACTTGCTTTGTCCAATGCGATATTAGCAGACATGACACAAGCAAAAGTTTAAAGAACAATCATAATAAAGGCCAGTGCTCATAGGGTGGTGACTATGTGCCGAGTTCTGTTCTCTTCACTAACATAATCCTCATAACGACATCAAGAGGTAGGTACCTTGACTGTTACTCCCATTCTGCAGATGAGGAGACTGAGGCACACAAAGCTAAGGAAAGGTTAAGAAACTTGCTAAGGCGCCACAGGCCAAAAGTGGGCTTGGCCATCGTACCAGGCTGCTAGTGTGTGTGACTCAGGGCTGAAGACAGTGCCTGCGCACGGTGGGGACACGCTGCCCCGCGGTCCTCAGGAGCAAGTGGAAAGGATGGCCTAGCACACACGTGGGTTAAAGAGAATGTGGGTTGAGAAGAAAGGCAGGGTTTTCTCCCACAGCCTCCCTTCTTCCTGCCTGGCGTCCAGGGGACCTGGCTCAATTTACTGGTGTCTTCCTTCTCTCTGGTACATTCATTCTTTCCAGATGTTTTACCTTCTTTCCACTTGCTCACAAGGGAAGGCCTGCTGGGGTGGAAACATCCCGCATGGGTTGGAGGAGAACAATGGGCCCCGACAAGCCGGGTGAGCCTCCAGTGTGGTGGCTGTATTGTGGTTCCCGAGCTTCCTCCGTTCGAGATCTGATCTCACTGACTTCTTGCAGGGCTGGCGATGGAGACATTCATCACTTCCTCCCTCAGCAACGGGCGCTAATAAAAGTCACTCTTGGTCTCCCGGCCACTGGGCCCCTGTGTCGATCACAGCAAGACAGCTATGGATTCTGGTGATTTACTGTCCTTTCTAAGTGCTGCTGTGTCCTTGTGCCCACAGACCCTGCCCTCCCTACACACAGGAGCTTAGCTGTTGTTCCCCCCGCCAGGCATCTCTGGGCAGTGCTGCTGATTCCTGACCTTACCTCCATGAACAGAAAGCCAGAGGATTCTCTTCTGGTCCAGATTTTGGAGCTATGAGGAGGTCCAGATTTAACCAGACCAGTGTCTCAACTTTTTATTTCATTATCCCCCCTTAAGGGGTCTTTTCAGATCTTTTTTTTCCCCAAATGCCCCTTCCCCTTGACATTTTAATAGCGCAGATATACTGTATGTCAGCACAGGGGAGCGCCACAAACCACTGCAATATCTGAGCTTCTTTTGCCCCCAAGAACCAGCTTTCACCTCCATGTAGTCAGTGTTTCCCCCACAGAGAATGCATGAGCTACACTCAGCCACTGAAAAACCCTGGTGTGTTCTTCCTTTTGGTGGTGACCGTGGACATCCTGCCCCAACGCTGTTTCTTACTCATGGTTGCCTAGAAACCCACACCTACCTCCCGCACTCACATCTGAAACCTGAAGCAATGTCATTCCTAAGAATTTACCCAAGAGATTTGAGGCATATGTCCACAAAAAGACAGAGCAACTTTATTCATAATAGCCAAAAACGGGTAACAATCTAAATGGTCTTCAACGAGAGACGAGATCAACATATATTCATACAGCAGACTGCTACCAGCAATAAAAAGGAACTCACCACCGCAACGATTAACAACGTGGGTAAATGAACCAACAGTGTGGATGGACGAAAACAAACACAGCAGAGCACAGTGTATGATTCCGTCTCTGAAGTTCCAGAGCAGACAAAACTAACCCAGGATAATAAAAGCCAGAATAGGGGTTACCTCTGGGAAGACTTAAAGGGAAACTGTCTTCTCTATCTTGACATAAGTGATGGTTACCCAGGTGTATACTTGGGTAAAAATGTGCGTGCTTGGGTAACAAGTCTAGCTATACACTTAGGATGTGTGCACTTAACTCTACGTAAACTACACCTTAAATGTTTAAACAGGTCCTTGAAAGCTCTTTCGAAAAAAAATTCAGCCAGGGGTACCTGGTGAAGATGCAAATCTCAGGATCCCTTCTAGGGACCCACCGAATCTTATCTGACCCCCAGGTAATTATGATGCAGCTGGTCCTGGAACTAGACCCTAAGGCACACTGGTCAAAGGTTTCAGCCGGGGGGTGTTTTTACTAGCTCTGTATTTGCACTGGATTGAGGAGCCCTGGTGGGCAATCTGCAGGAGAAAGATGTAGCAGTCTTCTTCCACAAAGATTTAAAGCCTAAGAAACCGTATAGGGCAGTTCTACTCTGTCCTATAGGGTCGCCATGAGCTGGAATCGACTCAGCAGCAACGGGTTTTCGGTTTGGTGGCACAATGGTTAAGCAAAAGGTCAGTGGTTGGAACCCACTCATCTGCTCTGTGGGAGAAAAGACCTGGCAATCTGCGCCCTAGACAGCACACACAACAACGTACTGGACTGAACTGTGTCTCCCAAAAAGATAAGCGCAAGTCAGTTCCTGGTACCTGTGAATATGAACTTACTTGGAAATAGAGTCTTTGCAAATGTAATCAAGTTAAGATAAAGCGATACTGGATTAGACCAAACACCCTAAACCCACTGCCGTTAAATCCATTCCGACTCACAGTGACCCTGTAGAACTGAGTAGACCTGCACCACAGGGTTCCCAAGGCTATAATTTTTTTTTTTTTTTTTTTTTGTACTTTAGATGAAGGTTTACAGAACTAGCTTCTCAAACAGTTAGTCCACATACTGTTTTGTGACATTGGTTACCAACCCCACGACATGTCAGCACTCTCCCTTCTCAACCTCAGGTTCCCTATTACCAGCTTTCCTGTCCCCTCCTGCCTTCTCGTCCTTGTCCCTGGGCTGACGTGCCCCTTTAGTCTCGTTTTGTTTTATGGGGCCGTCTAATCTTTGGCTGAAGGGTGAATCTCAGGAGTGACTTCTTTACTGAGCTAAAAGGGTGTCCGAGAGACATACGCTGGGGGTTTCTCCAGTCTCTGTCAGGTCGGTAAGTCTGGTCTTTTATTGTGAGTTAGAATTTTATTCTACATTTTTCTTCAGCTCTGACCAGGACTCTCTATTGTGATCCCTGTCAGAGCAGTCAGTGGTGGTAGCTGGGCACCATCTAGTTGTGCTGGACTCAGTCTGGTGGAGGCCGTGGTAGCTGTGGTCCATTAGTCCTTTGGACCAATCTTTCCCTTGTGTCTTTAGTTTTCTTCATTCTCCCTTACTCCGGAAGGGGTGAGACCAGTGGAGTATCTTAGATGGCTTCTCACAGGCTTTCAAGATGCCAGATGCTACTCACCAAAGTAGAATGTAGAATGTTTTCTTTATAAACTGCGTTATGCCAATTGAGCTAGATGTTCCCTGAGACCATGGTCCCCACACCAAGGCTGTACGTCTTTATGGAAGCAGACTGCCACACCCTTCTCTGGCAGAACAACTGGTGGTTCCAAACCGCTGACCTTTCGGTTAGCAGCCGAGCACTTAACCAGTGTGCCACCAGGGCTCCTTTCCCGGCCCTAAGTCCAATGTCTGCTGTCCTTATGAGGAGAGGGAGGCTCAGAGACACAGACATGCACACAGGGAAGGCAGAGGCAGAGAGTACAGTGATGCGGCTACAAGCCAAGGACCGCTAGCAACCACTAGAAGCTGGGAAGAGGCCAGGAAGCACCCTCCCTAGAGCCTCCAGAAGGAGCGTGGCCCTGCTGGCTTTTTGATTTCAGACTTCTAGTCTCCAGAACTGTGAGGGCATAAACTTCTGCTGTTTAAGCTCCCAGTTTGTGGTACTATGACAGGCTCCATTAGCTCCCTGGTTCATGTTTCCGTTCCCTAAACCCGAGGAACTTGAAGGGCATGCAACCGATGTTAACAACGTGTTCCCTCAGAAGCTGTGAGGAGTATAACAGAAACAGACCTCAGTGTCCTGAAGCTTGAGTTGAACCAACACGCCATCACACTAGACCCAGCAGTGAAGGCTGTGACTCCGGAGGCAAACAGGCAAAGAGAAGCATCCTCAGACCAAGCCGGGGTTGATGCTGCAAGCGAGCAGCTGCCTGGAGCCTGCTGCGTAGAAGGCAGAGAGTCAGATTTGGCCCCGATTCCGGTTCCCGCTGTTATCAGCTGCGTAACCTTGGGCAAGTTACCTGACAGCTCTGCTCATCAGTCCCTCCTCTGTAAGATGGGGACAGAATTCACCTCACAGGGCTGTTGTAAGGATTAAGAGAGGAAGCATGTAAGGACCCTGGGCCGTAGCTGGCACGCAGAAGCAGCTTGCTAAGTGCGGCTTTCTCCAGTTTCTCCCTTGCACTATCACAGCGCTCAAGACACCAGCCAGAATCCAAAAGGAAGTACAACACATAGACTGGCTGTTGCTGCTGCTCCCCGACATGTACCCCAGCCTGCGGCCAGCACCAAACTCCTCTCCAATGCCTCTAAGTTCCTGTCTGCACTAGCTTCCGCCGCTCGTTCACACGTGAAATACTTATTAGGCGCCTCTTTCGCGCCAAGCACTGTACAGGGGCCAGGGCTGGAGGAATAAACGAGATAGACACCCTCACAGTAGACGGGGTGGGCAGGACGAGCGGGGAGAACAAGCGCTGGGGGGACCTGTGAGAAGGAGTACGCAGCGTCAGGGGGCTAGGGAAGGTTTCCCAGAGTTCCCCTAAATAGAAGTTAGCCAGAAGGCCAAGTCACAGGATGAAGGCCCAAGGTGAGGAGAGGACCTAGCGGTGTAACGCTCTGGGCTCACTCTTGTGATCGTTAATGTTATCTGTCAACTTGGCTAGGCCAGGATTCTCAGGGGTTTGGCAGATGTAATGTAATCATCCTCCATTTTCTGATCTGATGTGAGCAGACAGTCAGTTGGAAGGGGAGTGTCCTTGGGGACATGGCCTGCATAGAACATATACGGATGTTCAGGCAAAGCTTGTGCTCTCTCGGTCCATCTCTTCATCCTCTGACCTCAGGTTCTTGGGACGTGAGCCAGCAGCCTGCCCTCTGACCTGCAGATTTGGGGTTCACCAACCCCTGCAACCACGTGAGTCAGGAGAAGCCTCTACCCTGCTGCCCGACCCACGGATTTGGGACTTGCCAGCCTCCACAACTGCATGAGCCATGTCCTTGAATTAAATCTCTCCCTGTATTTACATATGTCCTTCACTGGTTGGCCCCTTCAGAGAACCCAGCCTAGACACCTCTTACGGAGAATATTAATTTAAAACGCCACCATCTAGTGAACATGGTGTGTGTGCCAGGCACCAGGCCAGAGCCTGTGAGGAAGCCAGTCTTCTTCTCAGGGGGCTCATCATCTGAAACAGCCCCTCCCAAGCACTGTTGGCTGTCACTGAGTTGGCCCCCAAATCACAGACACCCCATGCACGACAGAACAAAACGCTGCCCAGTCCTAAGCCATCCCCGTGATCAGTTGTGGATCAGACCCCTGTGACCCATGGGGTTTTCACCGTCTCATTTTAGGAAGTAGATTGCCAGGCCTTTCTTCCTAGTCTGTCTCAGTCTGGAAGCTCCACTGAAAACTGTTCAGCATCACAGCAACACAAGCTTCCACTGACAGATGGGTGTGGGCTGCGCGTGAAGTGTACTGGCTGGGAATTGAACCTGGGTCTCCGACATGGAAGGGGAGAATTCTTCCACTCAACTACCACTGCCCTCCCCTGAAGCGCTCAAGTGTTAGAAAGCAGGGACTCGGCATTACACACGATTTGTACGTGTCCCGTGTTGCTAACCAACCGCTAGTCCTCAGAGGGGAGGGATGAGGTCTCAGGTGCCTTTACTATTTGCCCCAGGACCTGGTAAGTCCAAGGCTGAGTCCAACCCTAATCTGCCCCCTTCAAATCACAGTATCTGTTGAGGCTGTCCTCTCTGACGGCCAGTCACAGGGAACGTTTCACCAGTGACAGAAATCACGCTCCAGCTCGGGCGAGTCCGCAGCGCCTCTCTTTTTCCAGCTCCTCAGGTAGGATCCAAAGGCCCCCATGTCACTCTGTCATAAATCCGAGCTTTTCAGGAAAACATGTAATGATCTGAGGGGTTGGGTGTATGCTCTGGGGCCATGGGGGCGCTCAATGCGTGCTAGTAAATGTTTAACACCAGCGCCCCAAGGAAAAAAATGTCTGATTTGTAGCATTTGCCTATTTCCCTGGTTTAAATACCCTCACCGTGACCGATTTGAAGCTACCAACGTGATGTCACTGAGCATGGAGTTGGAAGAGATGCTCACAGTCAGCTCTTGCAAGTGGAAAGGAGCCGGCTCCAGCTCTCACGGAATCAGACACTACCTGGACACTGACAGACAGCTTTCCAGAATGACCTGTAGATCACCCCAGTAATGAACAATAGCATATTCTTAAAAGCCAAAAAGCCTAGTTTGAAACACCTTTCAGCACAAGATGACCCGCACTCAGAGGACCTCAGGGACCAGGGTTCTTCACTGGACCAGGCTTCCTTCCATATCACATCCCATCCTTTCTCTGCCTGGTCAGCTCCCACCCATCCTTCCACCCTCAGATGGAGCCACTCACTTCCTCAAGGAAGTATTCCCCACTTTGCCATCCCCCCAAACCAAAACCAGTTGCTATCGAATTGATTCTGACTCATGGAAGCTCCATGGGTGTCAGAGTAGAACAGTGCTCCATAGGGTTTTCAATCACTGGTATTTTGGAAGTAGACTGACAGGCCCTTCTTCCAAGGTGCCTCTGGGTGGACTCCAACCGCCAATCTTTCCAATAGTAGCTGAGCACTCAAACATCTACACCACCCAGAGACTCCTCCCCAGCCCCACCCCGGCCGAATCTCCCCACCAGGAGCCCTCAAAGCCCTGCCCGCCTCTCCTTCCTGGTCCTCATTAGTTAAGTGGACGTGTGGTTGGTATGATTATTGATTTGTATCTTTCTTTAAATTCTGAACTCCCAAGGGCAGGGCCTGGTCACATCAGTCCCTCCCTAGCACACGGTGGGACCAGAGAATACATCTGTGGCATCGTGACATACATAATGTGAGGAAGTGACCGAGCTGAAGGGGCACTGACAGGCGGCAGAGTAGAACCAGCTTTCAGGATCTCCCGAAGAGCTCTTTCTCCGTCACCTTCAGTCAGAGGGGTCAGCTCACTACCAGCTGACCTTTGCCCCGACTTTTAATTCTCATCTCCACTGTCAGTTTAGCCAGAGGTTCTGTAAGCCAGAAACTAAATCCGCTGCTGCTCAGTTGACTCCAGCTCACAGAGACCCCATGTGTGTCAGAGTAGAACTGTGCTCCGTAAGGTGTTCAGTGGCTGATTTTTCAGAAGCAGATCACCAGGCCTTTCTTCTAAGGCACCTCTGGGTGGATTCAAGCCTCTAGCCTTTCGGTTAGCAGCCGAGTACATTAACTGTTTGCACCACCCAGGGATTCCATCATCCAGTAAAGGTTTCCAGTTCTGATGAGAAGGCCCTCTGGCCAGATGCAGCCCTAAGGACTTGTGGATTTGCTAGCATGCTGTTTTGGAGAAGAAAAATGTACCTCTTCCTCAGGGTGCACAGCTCAGTGGTTAGCACTGGGGCTGGATTTCAGCCCTCACCAACTCCCCAGCTCAGCATCTCTGTGCAGTGCACAGCCTGCAGAAATGCTCCCAGCAGCCCTGCTGACCAGCCTCTTCCTGGCACCAGGAGTCGCCCTGGCCAAGGTCTCGGGCCAGAGAATTCTAGGCACAAGAGCAGTGCAAAGTCCCTGAGGCAGGACTGAGCTCAGCTTTGGAGAAATGGGAGGAGGCCAAGAGAAGCTCAAGGAGGCTGAGAAGGACTAGTGGGGAATTCAGGGAGGGAGGCCGGAGCTGGATGGGGTAAGGGCTCTGGGTTAGGTGAAGAGCTTATACTTTATTCTAAGTGTTTGTAATTTGAATGGAAATAATAAAATTGGCTAAAACAGGGGGTCGCCATTCTTACTGCCATCATCCATGGATGATGACTGCAGAATAGACCCTGCGGGGATGTAACAAGGCTGCCCCCCCCCCCATGATATGCAGGAGTTTGGGGATCAGGCCCTTTCCTAGGGAATGCAGGGCCTCAGCCAAACTACTTTGTGCACTCAACCTTCCCCGACCTTCCCCTCAGGTGAAATCAGGCTAAAGTAACACCAAGAATAGCCTTAAAGGGGTGGACACTTACGTTACAGCCACCTAGTCCCCCTCGTTTCTGTTGGGATTGTCCTTTCCCCGCTGCAAACACGTGACTGGAGTGGAGGCTCCGTGTTCCTACAGACCCTGCCCTAACCCACAGTCCTGATGTGGAAACAAGCCCAGCTAGGCCACCGAGAGTTCTTCCCCGGGATCTACAAACCGGGGACCAGAGAGCTGGGGGCTCCTTCCTCGTGCACTCACTTGCTGAACCGTCTTTCTCGGGGTGGGGTGGGGTGGTGAGCACTTTCTACAACACCGTGTCAGGGACAAAGGATACAATGGGGACAAAAGGAAAGGACACAGTCCCTGCCTCCAAGGAGCTCCAATCTAGTGGGAGGGACGTACATGAATCAAAAACTGGGGAAAGGACACAAATAAACGTCAACTTACCCCAGGGACAGGGACAGAGAAGAGGTTTGTGATGCTCCCAGCACGTGTGATGGGGGAGCTGATGGAGGAAGGCTCCCTGAGAAAGCGACGGCTGAGCTGAGCCCTAGGCACTGGGAATGTGTGTGAAAAGATCAAGCGACACCAGTGGGCGGGGTGAGGGTAAAGAGAGGAAGAGGGGCAGTGTGAACACAGAGGTGGGGGGCAGCGGAGCAGGCCATGGTGCTAGATAAGGATGAAGATGTAGGAGGAGGTATAAGGATACCTGTTAGGAATTGTGTGTGGCTTCCAGTTACAGAGACTTGGAATAAGAACAGCTTTAGTAAGAATAAGGGTGCTGTGGAGTCGATTCCGACTCTTAGCTACCCTATAGGACAGAGTAGAACTGCCCATCGGGTTTCCAAGGCTGTAAATCTTTATGGAAACAGACTGACACATCTTTCTCTCGCGTTAATAAGATAGAAATACATAATTTATCATCTAAATGTTGTCTAGAAATGGAAAGTAGGTGTATCTATCCCAGGCTTCTTCTAGCATTTTCTCTGCCGTTTTTAGTGCTGATTTTCCTCTTCAAGTTCTCCTCACTTCTCAAGATGACCGCGGTGGCACCGGCCATCACATCCATGTTCCAGGCAGAAGAGGAGGAAGGCAAAACTGGCAAAACTTCCAGCTGAGTCAGCCTTTCTTAAAGGACCCTCTCCAGGAGCCCAACTTAATTACTTCTGCTTACATCTCATTGTTCATCCCTGGCTGCAAGGGAAGCTGGGGATGTAGTCTTTCAGCTGGGCATATTGCCAGCCACTTCCAGGAACGTGAGAATTATGTTACCAAGAAAGAAGGCGGGGAGCTTCACATGCCTTTGAGATGCCCAAGAGGAGATGCCAAGTAGGCATCTGGATACACAGGTCTAGAGCTTGGAGAAAAGTCTGTGTTGGAGAATAAATTTGTGAGGCCTCTATGTACACACGGTGATTGAAGCTGTGGGCCTGGGTGAAAGCTGAGGGAGGAAGATAGAACCCTGGGGAACTCCAATATCTGACGGCCAAGTAGGGAGGCTGAGCCTGCCACAGCAACAGAGAAGGGGACGATGGAGCTGGGAGATGGGAGGCTGTGGCACCACCATCGCTGGAAGGAACCCTATCTGCAGGAAGAGAGAAGGAGGCCTCCTGGCAGAGAGTTAGACAGACAGGATTGTGGGACGGAGTGGAAGGATGTAGGAGAGATGGCTTCCCTGGTTCCCTCCTTCTGATGCCCTGCACTTCTTGTGATTCGGTTGTTGAACCTCACTTCCCCTTTTGCCTAATCCATTTTGAGATGAGTGTCTGTCCCTTTCAACTTGACTAACACAGGCAAGTTGAGGCCTAAAAGTGTGGAAAATAACTCCATCCATTGCCTCTTGTGGAGGATGAAGCCAGCTGATTGTAGATGGGCCTCAGCTCTCCTCAGCACCTGTGGTGTGCCCACTTTCGGATGAGTCCTAAATGGGAGCTCTCCATGTCAGAGCTTGTGTTTTCCTAGTGTGTGGCTCATAATAGGCGGTGTTGGTTTGGTGTTGTTGTTAGGTGCTGTGGAGTCGGTTCCCACGCACAGTGAAACTATGTACAACAGAATGAAACACCATCTGGTCCTGCACAATCCCCACAATCATTGTTATGCTTGAGCCCACTGTTGCAGCCACTGTGTCAATCCATCTTGTCGAGGGTCTTCCTCTTTTTTGCTGGCCGTCTACTTTACCAAGCTCCCAGCAGTCCCTTCTCCAGGGACTGATTCCTCCTGAGAACATGTCCAAAGCATGTGAGACCATCCTTGCTTCTAAGGAGCATTCTGGTTGTACTTCTGAGACAGATTTGTTCCTTCTTTTGCAGTCCATGGTATATTCAATATTCTTCCCCAGCACCACAATTCAAAGGCATCAACTCTTCGGTCTTCCTTATTCATCGTCCAGATTTCATATGCATATAAGGCGATTGAAAACACCATGACTTGGGTCAGGCATACCTTAGTCTTCAAGGTGACATCTTTGCTTTTCAACACTTCGAAGAGGTCTTTTGCAGCAGATTTGCCCAGTGCAATGCATCGTTTAATTTCCTGACTGCTGCTTCCATGGGTGTTGACTGTGGATCCAAGTAAAATGAAATCCTTGACAACTTCAATCTTTTCTCCATTTATCATGATGTCGCTTATTGGTTCAGTTGTGAGCATTTTTGTTTTCTTTATGTTGAGGTGTAATCCATACTGAAGGCTGTGGTCTTTGATCTTCATCAGTAAGTGCTTCAAGTCCTCTTCACTTTCAGCAAGCAAGGTTGTGTCATCTGTATACTGCAGGTTGTTAATGAGTCTTCCTCCAGTCCTGATGCCTCATTCTTCTTCATACAGTCCAGCTTCTCAGATTATTTGCTCAGCATACAGATTGAATAAGTATGGTGAAAGGATACAACCCTGCGCACACCTTTCCTGACTTTAAACCACACAACTGCCTCTTGATCTATGTACAGGTTCCTCATGGGCACAATTAAGTGCTCTGGAATTCCCATTCTTCACAATGTTATCCATAATTTGTTGTGATCCACACAGTCAAATGCCTTTGCATAGTCAATAAAACACAGGTAAACATTTTTCTGGTATTCTCTGCTTTCAGCCAGGCTCCATTTAACATCAGCGATGATATCCCTGGTTCTACGCCTTCTTCTTCTGAATTCGGCTTGAATTTCTGGCAGTTCCCTGTCAATATACTGCTGCGGCCACTTTTGAATGATCTTCAGCAAAATTTGACTTGCCTGTGATATTAATGATACTGTTCGATTAATTTCCGCATTCAATTGGATCACCTTTCTTGGGAATAGGCATAAATACAGATCTCTTCCATTTGGTTGGCCAGGTAGCTGTCTTCCAAATTTCTTAGCATAGACGAGTTAGCACTTCCAACGCTGCATTCATTTGTTGAAACATCTCACTTGGGATTCCATCCATTCTTGAAGCCTTGTTTTTTCCAATGCTTTTAGTGCAACTTGGACTTCTTCCTTCAGTACCATTGGTTCCTGATAATATGCTACCTTCTGCAATGGCTGATTGTCGACCAATTCTTTTTGGTATAGTGACTCTGTGTATTCCTTCCATCTTCTTTATGTTGAGATGTAATCCATACTGAAGGCCGTGGTCTTTGCTTCCTGCGTCATTTAATATTTTCCCTGTAGAATCCTTGAGTATTGCAACTCGAGGCTTGAATTTTTTCCTTAGTTCTTTCAGCTTGAGAAATGCCCAGCATGTTCTTCCCTTTTGGTTTTCTACCTGCAGGTCTTTGCACATGTCATTATAATACTTTAGTTTGTCTTCTCGAGCCGCCCTTTGAAATCTTCTATTTAGCTCTTTTACTTTGTCATTTCTTGCATTCACTTTAGCCACTCAATGTTCAAGAGCAAGTTTCAGAGCCTCTTCTGACGTCCATTTTGGTCTTTTCTTTCTTTGTCTTTTTAATGACCTCTCCCTTTCTTCATGTATGATGTCCTTGATGTCATTCCACAACTCATCTGGTCTTCAGTCATACGTGTCCAACCTGTCAAATCTATTCTTGAGATAGTCTCTAAATTCAGGTGGGATATGCTCAAGGTTGTACTTTGGCTTTTGTGGACTTGTTCTAGTTTTCTTCAGTTTCAACTTGAACTTGCATCTGAGCAACTGATGCTCTGTTCCACAGTCGGCCCCTGGCCTTGTTCTGACTGATGATATTGAGCTTTTCCATCATCTCTTTCCACAGATGTAGTCGATTTGATTCCTGTGTATTCCATCTGGCAAGGTCCACGCGTATAGTTGCCATCTATATTGCTGAAAAAAGGTATTTGCAATGAAAAAGTCATTGGTCTTGCAAAACTCTATCATGTGATCTCCAACATCGTTTCTATCACCAAGGCCATAGTTTCCAACTACCTATGCTTCCTTTTGTCTACAACTTTCACATTCCAATCACCAGTAATTATCAGTGCATCCTGATTGCATGTTTGATCAATTTCAGACTGCAGAAGTTGGTAAAAATCTTCCATTTCTTCATCTTTGGCCTTAGGAATTGGTGCGTAAAGTTGAATAACAGTTGTATTAACTGGTCTTCCTTGTAGGCGGATGGATATTATCCCATCACTGACAGCACTGCACTTCAGGATAGATCTTGAAATGTTCTTTTTGACGATGAATGCAATGCCATTCCTCTTCAATTTGTCATTCCTGGCATAGTAGACCATATGATTGTCTGATTCAAAATGGCCAATACCAGTCCATTTCAGCTCACTAATGCCTAGTTAGTTTAGTGAATAAGTATCTGTGGAATGAGAACCACCATGGTACGCCCATTGTTCCGGCACTCATGAAGCAACCGGCCTGGTCAGAGCTGGGATCCGTGAGTCATTCACATCCTTTCTCCTCCTCCACTCAATCACTCTCTCACTGACCCCTAGCCAGAGGCACCACGTCATAAATTTTCTAGCCACTGTGACAAGTATTCAGACCCAACAGAAACAGAGAAATAAACACCGATAAAGGCTCATTGTTAACTGCTCTGTTTTTGACCACAATATGTACCTAAAGGGCAGGGACAGCCTGTGTCCCAATGGAAAAGAAAAGAGTGAATTGTTATATAAATGACATTCTTGAATTTTCATGGTGATGAATCCACTAATTATCTGAACAATTCAACAAGTAGAAGTTGTTAAGCCAAATTCTATCCACTTTCCTGAGATGAACTGCAACATCAGATCTAGCCAAGTTGAAAAAAGAGATTTAAGTAGTCCGGACCAAAAAAAAAAAAACCCAAACCCGATGCCGTCGAGTCGATTCCAACTCATAGCAACCCTACAGGACAGCGCAGAACTGCTCCATAGGGTTTCCAAGGAGTGGCTTGTAGATTCGAACTGCCGACCTTAAACTATTGTCCACTTCTTGGTAGATGGATGGGGAATGGTGTGGGTGGAGAGAGAAAATTACTATCCAGTTCCATGTGACTTTATGCTCCCTGGATACTGGTGTGCAGTCCCGGTGGCACAGTGGTTAAGAGCTTGGCTGCTAACCAAAATGTCAGCAGTTCGAATCTACCAGCCACTCTTGGAAACCCTACGGGACAGTTCTACTCTGTCCTGTATATCGCTATGAGTCGGAACTGACTCAATGGCAATGGATTTTTGGTTTTAGATACTGGTGGAAACAAAGATATGAAACACACACACTTCTCAGACAACTAACTAAATCAGTGTGTTTATGTCACAGTCATTGGCAATCAGCTTCCTCGAAGTCCCTTTTCCAACCCAGTTCGATGTTCAAACGATCAACTCCACCAATGCTGGAAGAAAATATGGAAAATAATTCTCAGTCCTCATCCATTCAGCACAGGGGTCTTGGAGAGAGGCATTCTCCAACGGTAGCCAACCTCAGCAGCTCAAATATCATTCCATCCCTACCTACTCGCCGTGAGTCGGAACTGACTCTACAGCAACTGGGGGTGGTGGGGATCTACCCCCCTGAGAAGAAGCTAGCCAACTGGGATGAGATAGGAAATACGGGCATTTGACTCAGGAAGGGCAATATACAGTACTTTTCAAACTCAAATATTTTTATTTTAGGAAGTCTTGTTCGTGAGCAAATGCTAAGATTTCTCACTGGCTCAAGGTGTAATCTAACTGATGGGTAACTGTCCATGAGAGATTATCTGCTTTGGAACTATCTTACCACCATGCCCCATGTCTGGGCGAACTGTCGACACATTTCACCACTTTGAAGTCTTTGTTGCAAAGTTGACAGCAGAAAACCCTTTTCCTCTTCCCTCTTAAGTGATACAAAGCTGCTGTTTACTCTAGCTCAGTCACGCAATGAAACAAAACTCAGCTGCCTCTGAAGAAGTCAGTTTACCTCTTGAGTCAACTTGAGTTATTTTCAATTAATTAGTAATTGGAGGGGGAAAACCCTTCCTAATGTGCAACTTTCGAGAGTCTGTCATTCCCTGATAGAAAATGAAGAGTTTAATGGTTCATACTAACCCCTCTAGGCCAAAAATATGCCTCCAATTGTATGACTAGGTGGTCCATTATATGCTACCCACTTGTCCCCCCTGCAGGAGGGTGCAGGGTGCAGGCTGGGCCTCTATCCCAAAAGGTCTCCCTCAATCCCACCTTGCCAATGTAAGGTGCTAAAAACTCCAGAGCCCATGCCCCTTTAAAAGAGAATTCCCCTCAGAAGAGCAGTATCTTTACCTCAATCTGACTTACGGGTAGAAGGAGCCAGCAGGGGAAGGGCAGGCTTCCTCTGGCTGACATTTCCACTCATACTTCCTACTAAGTATAAAATCACTGCCTCTGCTCTTTCCTGTTGGGGCCTCCAAACAATCAGTGGGAGGGAGTTCTGAAAATTCTCTCTCAGGCAGCATGCAAGGTAGTGTTGGTTAAAGGCACACACACTGGGTTGAGCTGAGATCTGCAACGTACTAGCTGGTAACCTTGGGCAAGTTCTTAATCTCTCTGTGCCTCAGTGCCCGCATCTGCAAAATGGGACCAGTAATGGCACTCATTTTATTACCCAAAGTGGTAGCTATGATAAGGATGCTCTCCCTTCATTCTTCTCTTCTCTGATCCAGCTAGACTGAACTTCTTTTCAGTTCCCTAAAAAACTCGCTCTCTCTTAACCTGAGCCTTCTAAAATGCTATTCTCTCTGATTCGGACAATCCCTTTCCCCTACCTGGCCCCTCCACCTTCAGGCTACCACACTCAGGTCTTACCTTAGATGTTACTTTCAACTGGAGACCGTCCCTGACCAACCACTCAAGTTTGGGGTGAACGTCTGTGTAAAAGTTTCCACCACACCCTACATTTAGCCTAGCCAGCCCCATCGCACTGAACCGTACATGTCACGTTAGACTGTTCGCTCCCTGAAGGCAGGTCCTGTATCTATTTTGTCCAAGGACTGAACATGTGCAGTTTTGATAACTATTTGTTGAATGAAGGAATTAACCAACAAATGGATAGATGGACACATCTTAGACATAAGCTTACTAATACCAACTACGGAAATTCCTACACGCATTTCAGCGGACAGGGTATGAGAATGGAATTACCCAGGGAAGGAATCTCCGCTATAGGACACAGATTTAGCCGCCAGATGTTACTTACTTGACTTTTAAAAATTAATGGCATTTAATACCGTCGGCTCAAAAACTACTGGTTGACTGTTTCTTTTAAGCATTTTACAACCTTGCTCAGCCCATACCGAGTATCTGACCCCACATATGTAGTAGTAATGTACTGCCAGGATAACAATAGCAATAAGTTTCTTTTAGGTATTTCTCTTTTTATTTTAGCAGATGGCAAACAGGAAGGAAAAACAGGAATTGAATCTCCTAGCACGCAGTCATGTGTTTGTTTCTCAGAGCCTCGGTTACAGTGAAGGGTAAGTGACATTTAGTATGAAGCGAGTAACTTCGAATCTCAGTCCCTGGTGAAATAGGGTATTTCCATTTGGTAATGACTGCTCTAAACATGGCAAGAGTGTGTCGTCATTCTGCTGAACAGAGCTCCAGCCCAAAGGAATTTCCCTGGGAGCCCTACTTCAGCCACCTCCCTGGTCCCTGGGAGCCCTGCTTCAGCCACCTCCCTGGTCCCTGGGAGCCCTGCTTCAGCCGTCTCCCTGGTCCCTGGGAGCCCTGCTTCAGCCGTCTCCCTGGTCCCTGGGAGCCCTGCTTCAGCCGCCTCCCTGGTCCCTGGGAGGCGTGTGCTCATCTGCTTTTTGCCTGGTTCTGAACGTGAGGGCATTCTCATCACCCATGCTATTCAGGACACTGTCCTAGGCACTGAGACACAAAAGGCAGGAGGTAGATGTGGTAGCCATCCAGGGGGGCCAGAGAGGACCCAGGACACACAGATACATCACGGAGCCTGGGAAGAGCAAGGCTTGGCTCATGGAGTGGCCAACTGGACAGGTCAAGGAGCAACTGAAGGAAGCCAAAAAGTGGACAAACTGAGCTGCTCTTCCTACTGACAAGTGGACAGTGAAGCCAAGGAGCCAGCAGGCAGAAGGGTGTCAGGGAAGCACAGCAGAGGGGATGCACTTATCCGGGAAGGGAAAAGTAGGGAAGAAAGGCTGGGACACATACATGCGACAGGGGAACCCAACCAGCTGCCATCAAGTTGACTCCAACTCATGGAAGCCCTACGTGTGTCAGTGTGCTCCACAGGGTTTTCAATGGCCCATTTTTCAGAAGTAGATCACCAGGACTTTCTTCCAAGGCACCTCTGGGTGGACTCAAACTTCCGAACTTTTGTTTAGCAGCCCAGTGCCTTAACCAGTGGGAGACAGGAGAAAAACAAGATCAAGAAGGGGGAGTACACCTTGGGTGGGCAGAACTTTTCTTCCTCCTAGAAGCCAGGGGGGAGAGGGGAAAAGTATAGGGGGTTCCCATTGGAGATGGGCAGTCCAGGGACCAAATGCCAACACTGTGACTCGCAGGAAGTTAAGAGGCTTCTGTAAGCCCTAGTTTCATCACCTGCAAAACAGGGGTATCGGTACACACCTTGCAGATGAAGCATCTATACCACACCAGGCTAGTGCTTGCAACCACTGCATAACAGTAGCAGCGATTATTAGTATCGAGGCCTGGTAGCGCAGTGGTTAGGAGCTCGGCTGCTAACCAAAAGGTCGGCAGTTTGAATCCACCAGCCGCTCCTTGGAAACCCTATGGGGCAGTTCTATTCTGTCCTGTAGGGTCACTGTGAGTTGGAATTGACTCCACGGCAATGGGTTTAGTATTGTTACTCATCCCAGTAAAACAGGAGGTGCAGTCATCTGCAGAGGGGGAATAGGAAGAGAATGGTTTGGGGGCTCGGGAGAAGTGAGCGCAGTGGGAATGAGATGGGACACAATTAGAAGGGGACTAGGAGGAAGGCCAAGAGGCAGTGAAGGGCCGGCGGAGGTCAGAGGGCATGAGCTGGGGCGGCCCACAGCAGCTCTGAGGCTATAACCAGCAGGGCTCAGCAGCCTGGGAGTGGGATCCACGTTTTCAGCTCATGGACTCTTCCTGCCATCTTGCTGAACGAAGCAGCTGACTGCTCTGGTTTCAGGGAGGCTGGTCTTTGGATCGGGGTTTGTACAGCAAAGCACCACTCCAGCGTCTGTGGTTCTCCTGAAGTGACGAGGGCATTTCCAGGCCCCACTCTGCTGTTTCTCACACTGCCGCTGCTCTTGTTGGTCGATTCTGACTCTGCAGAGAACTGTACTCCATCGGGTTTTCAAAGCTGCGGCCATTCAGAAGCAGATTGTCAGGCTTTTCTTCCGAGGAGCCTCCGGTGGATTCGAACCTCCAACCTTTCAGCTAGTAGTCGAGCACTTAACGGGTTATGCCACCCAGGGACTCCTTTAGGGCCCGAAAAATAGCCCGTGTGTGTGTGCGCGTGTGCGTGTGTGTGTGCGTGTGTGTGTGGCAGAGGAGTGTTACCCAAGAAAGGAAACCCAGACGCATGGTGAACAGTGTTTTAGGAGCAAGATTCCGTGGTGAAATGCCTCGAGAAGTGACCCAATACTGTTCACCGCTCATTTCAGTCTAGCAACCCAAGCTGTCAATGACCTGCAGTACAAGGAATACCTCAGAACACGGTTTCTCAACTTTGGCACTACTGACATTTTGGGCTGGATAATTCTGTTGCGGGGCTGTCCTGTGAAATGCAGGATGTTTAGCAGCATCCCTGGGCTCTATCCACAAATGCCAGTAGCACCTCCCACCCCCACTTCTACCCCCATTCAGTTGTGACAACCAAAAATGTCTCCAGACACAGCAAAACGTCCCCTCTGGGGCAAAATTACCCCCGGTGGAGAACCGCTACCCTTGAAGGACAATGACAATCCTTGAAGAAAAGATCTTAAGGTCTACATTTCATCACCTTGAATTCTGCTGTGATGACCTCCCCTTCCAGCAGTTCTTAAAGGGCCTTCTTTTTCATTGTCAGATCCCCTCGTCGGGCAAGACACACCTAAAAGGTTACAAAAAGTAAATCTGAAAAGTGAGAGCTACAGAAATAGAGAGGGTTTCATCAGGCATGGATCCAGTTTTGTAGAGCCTGGGACTTGGACAATTTGGGAAGTGCTTTTCATAAGCAGTAATGCGAAATTATAAACAGAAGGTTAGCTCGATTAGTAGAGAACATATGCCTGGAGTATTGTGCCCTTTTACAAGATCACATACATAAGACCAAACTGACAACAGTAACTTGAAAGCACAGATGAGAAGATGAGGGGGCAGTGAGTCTGAGTTAATGGCGGTCAAACTGGGCAGAAAGGGCAGAACGGCTGACACAAAGTGGAGAATGTCACCAACATCGCTGAACTGAACGTGTAGAAACTGCTGAATGGGTGCATGTTTTGCTCTGTACATTTCCACCAAAAATTTAAAAAATGTTAAAAAAAGAAAAAATTGCAAATACAGAAATGGCTAGGGCCAGTCAGGGTTTGTAAGAGGCTGGAGCGGGTGAGGGGCCCTGAATCGCAGGCATCTCTGGCTTCACCGTGAACCTGCTTCTACACATCACACAAACCTGACTCTGCTCAACTTTCTTCTCTTGCCTAATTTTTATTTTTAAGAATACGATGCTAAATAGGAGCCCTGGTGGCACAGTGTTAAGTGATGCACCTGTTAACCAAAATGTCAGCAGTTCAAATCCACCAGCCACTCCTTGGAAACCCTACGGGACAGTTCTTTGTCCTGTAGGGTTGCTATGAGTCGGAATCGACTCAGTGGCAGTGAGTTTTTTTTTTTAATGCCAAATAACCCATATACGATATCTAATGTGTTTTCCTCTTGTAAGTAATTACTTAAGATACTGTCCCTTTTGTTTCTCTTTCCTACAAGTTATTGAAGATGAAACCGCACTGTTGTCTGCATGAGGAGTACAAAGATGACCTGATACTATGTCGAAGAAACCCTCTGGGTCTCAATTTCCCAGACAATATGGAAAACGAAATTATTCTACTTATTAAAATAGCCTTTCTTCAAATTCTTGTGACTTACTAAAAATGACCATTAGTATTTTCAGTTGGTTCCATTCTGGTTTTGGTCAGAGTTTTTCTGAACTTAGTTTCAGTAAGAATTTGGTGACATTTATCCTTCACTTCCTTTTTTCTGGTGCCTTCTGGGACTGAGGCTGAGGGATGTGTTTCTCTGGCTGGCACAACAGCTTCTCTCTTGGAACAGGATCAGCTGAGACCTGATGCTCCAATCAATAGCAATAAATCGTGTTTTGCTTTTCAAGTGCTCATATTTATTCTGATTAATGTTGCATGTAAAAGCCTGCTGTGAGTGTGGCTGTCAGCCAGACATTCTTGGGAATCCAACAAACAGGCTTACAGTCTAGTAGGGATGATGCACACAGGTGTATAAATAAGAACAGGAATAATACTGATAATGGTAACAATAAATTGCGTATGTACAATGTTCCCACACTGTTCTATGCACTGCACAAACGTTAACTCACAAAATGCATATATGCTAGAATGACGAATAACAAGCAGTGCCATCTGAGGCCGTGTGAGCTACAGCTATGGTGGGGAGAGGCCAGGAAAGCCTCATGAACTAGTCCCTGCAGGCGCACGCAGAGATGCTGGGAGTCATCACGTTGTTAGTTACCGAGGAGTCGATTCTGACTCACGGCGACCCCACGTGTGCAGAGCAGAGCTGCTCCACAGGGTTTTCAAGGCGGTGACCTCTCAGAAGCAGGCCTGTCTTGGTCCGTGCCTCTGGGTGGGTTTGAATTTCCAAACCTCCTGCTAGTAGTCAGGTTGTTAACATTTGTGCCACTCAGAGAGTCCTCCTGAATCAGCGTACACACACTTACTTCTTATTACTCTTCTACCTTCTCACGCAATGTTTGAGGCTACTTAAAATACAAAAAGAAAGAAAAATGGCCACACCAGAATTGTTAAAAACAAGAATTAAAACACATAGATGGATTTAAGGAAGGGAAGAGAAGGTTGTCTGAGAAAACCTGCCTAGAATATTTCTCAGCCTGGAGCTAAAAGGTAGCATCGAGAGTCCTGGCAATTTAGGGGGAGGGAGTGTCTCGACGCACCTCCTCCAGCAAACAGATGCTGTGCTCACGCTGAACTCTAACAACACTTAGACGGTGAATCTTTACGGGGGTGGGGGGGCTGGCTGTGTCTCAGGCTTCCATACCTGTGTTGTGAAGGTGAATCTGTGGGAGCTGAGAAGATCCCATCCAGGAACGCAGCTTTGTGGTGATCTGATCCTAAATCCGATCCTAACCTGACAGAAGGAGATGGCTTTGAAGCCCTGCTTTTCAAACTCTGGAGCCCTGGTGGTGCACTGGTTAAGATCTCGGCTGCTAACCAAAAGGCCGGCAGTTCGAATCCACCAGCCGCTCCTTGGAAACCCTATGGGACAGTTCTACTAGTTCTACTAGTACTTCTCGTGCAGACAGCAGTGTGGTTTCATCTACTAGTTTGACGAGGAGTTGGAACCGACTCAATGGCAACGGGTGGTGCAGAGAGTTAACGTGATCCACTGCTAACTGAAAGGTTGGAAGATCGAGTCCACCCAGAGGTGCCGCAGAAGAAAGACTTGACAACTACTTCTGAAAAATCAGCCCCTGAAACCCCTATGGAGTACAGTCCTACTCTGACACGCGTGGGGTCGCCGTGCGTCGGAATCGACTACATGACAACTGGTCACTGGTTCAAACCTTGATGTACATGTGAGTGTCGAGGATTCCAGAGTAAGGCTGGTCTGGGGCGGGGCCTGAGATGCTGCATTTCTAACAAACTTGGGAGGCAAAGGTTAAGAGCTATGGTTCTCAAACCTGAGCCTGCATCAGAATCGGGGAAGGGCTTGTTAAAACACTGACGGCTGGGCCCCACCTCCAGGCTTTCTGATACAGTAGTTCTCAATGGAGCTCAAGAGTTTGCATTTCTAGCAAGTTCTCAGGTGATGCCGACGCTGTTGATCTAGAACGACATTTGTAGACCCGCTGGCTTAGAACGTCTCTCATGAATGTGAAGGGTCCCGCCTGGGCTTTGGATGAAGGGGCAGGTGGCTACAGAAGTTAAGATGATACCACCAAGATGGGCTTTCAGAGCAGATACTTTGTTAGCTTAAACGAAGAGATCCATACGCTTTAGATAATGAAGACAAGGAGCCCCTGGTGGGCCATGGTGAAGTGCTTGGCTGCTAACTGAAAGGTGGGCGGTGGGAACCCACCAGCGCTCTGACAGAGAAAGATGTGGCAGTCTGCTTCTGTAAAGATGACAGCCTTGGAAACCCTCGGGCAGGTTTACTCTGTCCTACAGGGTCGCTGGAGCCCTGATGATGCAGTGGTTAAGAGCTCGGCTGCTAACCAAAAGGTCGAATCTACCACTTGCTCCTTGGAAACCCTATGGGGCAGTTCTACTCTGTCCTATAGGGTCACTATGAGTCAGAACTGACTAGAAGATAAGTTTTAGGTGCAGCGGATCAAGGGTTTAACACATTGTCTCGCTGGCATGGGGCACGGGCAGCAGAGATGATGTTTGATGTACAGCCGAAGAACTGGCCCCGTGTGCACTCGGGAGGGCGGGCCACGCCTCTGGACGCTGCTGTGGCCTGCAGAGATACCTGCAAGCAAGGCCAAATCATCCCTCAGGAAACACCTTTAGATCTGGACAAGCAGTCGCGAGAGGCCACAGTTCTGCTTCACAGAGCTTGGAGGAAACAACCAGAAGAATTTGAGAGCAAATGCTAACAATCGTCTGCCTCAACCGCAAAAGTACCTGAATATAGAACAGAGTTTACCAGCCCTGGTGCACAAGAGCAACACCTGGAGGCTGGGACCCAGCCACTAGGGGTGATTCAGCGGGCTGGGGAGAGGCCGGGTACAGGCATTCTTTTAAAGCCCCCAGCCGGGGTTGAGAGCTGCCGGTACAGGTATGATCTGAGGCAAGGCTGCTTCCTGATGGGGAAGATAAATGGAGAGTGAAAATCAAACTTCGCACAAAACACCTGTTCCCAGAATGGATCTCTGGAGGGTTTGCCAAACTGGCCAAATTGGTTTTGTGATACTCTTTAGAGTGGCAGTACTTAAATTTCAGTAAGCATCAGAATCCCCTGGGGGGCTTATTAAACACAGCCTGCTGGGATCCACCCCCAGAGTTTCTCAATCAGTGGGTCAGGGGTGGGGCCTGGGAATTTGCATTTCTACCAAGTTCCCAGGTGACCCTGAAGTTGCTGGTCCAGAAACCACACTTTGAAGTCACCAGATGTTTTAGTTGCTTTGCTATTAAGACCTTAACTGCAATGTAGAGGATGCTTATATTCGTATTTTCTACCTTTTCTCAACTTTTTTTACTGGAGCAAAATATACAAACAAAAATGAAAACACTGAAATTGCCCATAATCCCACCATCCAATTATAGTCACTATAAACAGCCTTTCCCGTACTTAGCAGATATGTCTGTATACAGATTTTTTTTTTCAGAAATTACAGCAATCATATGAGGAATATTTTCGCATTTATAGTCTTGAGGCATTCTGTGTTTCAAGGTCCATTATATCAAAATCTATGATACATTCTGCACTGAGTTGAAAGCTACTACAAAATTTCTTTCTTTTGATAGTACCTTGAATTTTAGGTATTCCGCATTTGCTGATGAGGTCAGTGCTTCCAAAAAAATTCTGAAATGATCTATTCCAAAGTGTTATTCATAAGTAGATGGACATTTACTAATACTCTGTGCCGCTGCCTGAGTTCTGCCTAAGAAATAGTCTCATTAACCTCCTCAGAACGTCTTCCCTTGTGACTTCTCAAAACCAAGGATCAGAGTGGCCACTGGCCGGTGTACCCAAACAAAAGGTCCACAGGGTACATTCCAGCGTGTCTATAATTCACAAGACAACGAACAGAGAAGCACGCCGGAGACACTCTGGATTTCTGACCCTGAGGGAGCAGCTGTGTGGCTGGGGAGAGGGAGAGAGGCAAGAATGGGGTTGTTAAACGCTACGTGACGCCGACCCTTCCTTGGAAATGTGAGCAGACATCACCTCCACACTTATCTCATGGCTGTGCTAGAGGCGCGGGCTCCATCCAAGTCCCCTAAGGTGAAAGCGTCTTCGAGGCCCTGCCTTCCTCCTCCTGGGCCCACATCTCTTCTCTTGGTGACCTGGGGCCACTGTCACCCCTACCCCACACTGAGGTTGCAACCCTTCTCTTGGATTTCTCCATCACCTCTGCTGGCCCTGCTCCTACAGATGACTTGCTCTCCAGGTGTCATGCAGCCCCTCCCTCCTGGACCAGGGACAAAGGGAACCCCAAGTCACACCTCTACATTCAACCTGTGGCCCTACACTGAGCTCCAACATCTCAGTGCTCTCCCACCTCAGGGTGAGTTCCCAGCCCACCTGGGGCTCTCCCGGAAGGTGTAAGGGGAAGCTTTCATACCCCTCCACCAGGCTTGAGAACCCTTTTTCCCAAAAGCTCCATCTCAGGTGATCCAATGGCACCAACGCCCAGGGGGAACGCCAGCAGGTCAGTTCTTCACACTCTCCCTGCCACCCTTGTTAGAGAGTTCCAGGCAGGACCTGCAACATGATCTGTGGGACCCAGCGCAAAATGAAAATGGGGCACTCCTTGTTCCACAAGCAGGAAGGAAGTGCTGTTAAAGGTACTGAAATATGCAGCTTTTCCTTTTCTTCCATCTCTCTCTCTTTCTCTTTTGCTCTGTCTCTCAATCTGTCACGGTGTTCCTTACTTGCTATTTAGTGCCCTACTCCCGCAGGCATGGGGACACTCAAAGGCCTTGGCAGCACTAGTCAGAGAGAAGAAGGCTGCAGCCCCCATCCCCAACCAAAAGCTCTCACAACCATCCCCCTCACACTGGGACCTAGTATTCTGACTCCAAAGTCAAACAGGAAAGGGAGCGAAGATACTGGCAAGAATGCTAAGCTAAAGGATTATGTATTAAAGGAAGACAGAAGATAAAACAACAACTAGACCACTACAGTAAAACGCAAACCTACAAATGAAAAAGACAAAACCTCTACAAAGGCAAATAAGAATAAGTGAAAGCTGCAATGACTATACTCAACAGCAAACGTGAAACTAAATCCAGGTATGGCGTCTGAAGGGAGGGTGGCTGGGGACAATCCCCGAAGGCTCATGCCACTGGTGGTGGCCTCCGGCCGCTGCCCACGTGAGAAGCCTGGGTGTTGGTCTCAGAGACGTGAACCGTGGATCATTCCCGCTTCCAGCCTTCTTCCCATGAGGCAGCCCCGAGGCCCGTCTGAGGCACACCCAGCCAGCATGCAGACACACAGCCGTGGGTATGTCTCCCTGGAGAGAAGGACATGGACCAAGGTGCAGGGCAGCCCTCTGCAGCCCTGGCTGGGCTCCTGAAGACGCCCACACCGGGGCCCCAGCCTAGACATGGGATCTCATCGGTCTGCGGTGGGAACCAGGCAACAGTTTTGTTTGTGAACTGAAGTAAAACACATACAAGTAAAAGTGCACAACTCATAAATGTACAGCTCAGTGAATTATCACAACATGTGTGTGCAGTTTACATTCACGTAAGGAGCCCTGGTGACGCCATGGTTAAGCGCTCGACTGCTAACCAAACTGTCAGCGGTGTGAATCACCCACCAGCTCCACAGGACAAACCCCTGGATCTGCTTCCGTAAAGGTCACAGCCCAGAAAGCCCAATGGTGCAGTTCTACCCTGTCACATGGTGTTGCTATGAGTCGGAATTGACTCAATGGCACAAAACAGCAACAAACCACCACTCGGGTCGATGCGCGCCCACACGCACGCACGCGCACACACACACACACACACACGCACACACACACAAGAACACTGCCAGCACCTGGAAACCCTTCTCATATCTTCTCTATAGCTACCCATTCCCTCTTCTCCAAAGGCAACCACCATCCTGGCTTCTAAAACTATAGATTTTTATGATTTTCCTGAATTTGTATCTTATGTTTTAAGGAAAATCTTTTATGTCTGGCTTCTTCCACTCATTGTATTTGTGAGATTCATCCATGCTGTGGATGTGGTTTGTAAATTTTCAGTGCTGTTCAGTATCCTACTATACATGTATACCACAATTTATTTGCCTACTCTACTGCTGATGGGCATCTGAGCTGTTTCCATTTTGAGCATTTACAAATTACTCTGCTGCAAACATTTTTGTAGGTGTCTCTTGGAGCACGTGCACACATTTCTCTTGGGTGTAAACCCTAGGGGTGGAACTGCTGGGTCAGAGGGTAGGTGTTGGCTCAGCTCTAACAGCTGCTGCCAAACAGTTTTCTGAAGTGGCTGTACCAACTTCTACTCCCCCAAACCACGTCTGTGAATCCTTGTGGGACAGCAGTATCTGTAAAGCTCCCTGTGAACCTGCTATGCCTCAGGGTGATAACCACTGGTGCTCTCGTGCATCCTGTGCTTTGGAGACGGCATGGTCTCACAAACGGCTGGGGTGTTGGAGGTATGGTGGATATAGTGAGACATTCTCACAACCACCCTGAGATACTTTTATTCCCATTTGTTAATGAGGACGTTAACACTCAAAGTTAGCAGACTTGTCAGAAATAGCACAGCCACATTGACAGTCAGGACCAAAACAAAAACCCTCAATTCCCATCCGTTTGCTTGTTCCAGCCAACAACACGGCCTTATTCATTAGGGAAAAAAACAGTTTCCATCGACTCACAGCAACCCCATGTGGTGTCAGAGTGGACTGTGCTCCACAGGCTTTTCAATGCCTGATTTTTCTAAAGTAGATTGCCAGGTCTCTCTTCCAAGGCACCTCTGGGTGGACTCATACCTCCAACCAACCGTGTTAATCGTTTGCACCACCCAAGGATTCCTCGGTCATTAGACGTCCAAAGTGTAGAGATTCTGGGCAAACCAGGTACCAAGCCATCTTCTCTGTCGTTAGCGCACTCTGGTCCCAAGGTTTAGGAAAAAAAGAAAGCAGAATGACATTTTCTTTCCCCAGAACCGAAGTCATGGTTGTGAGAAGCACACGGACCCTTCCTTCAGGCACCAGCAGGGGTGTAACACAATAAACGTGCCCCTTCAGTGCCTGGCACATTCAACAACCAAAGAGCAGTCAGTACTCTGGAGCAATATGCCCAGCTCTTCCCTATCCTTTCTGGGTGACCTCGGACAAGGGGCTCAGTCTCTCTGAGTCTCCATTTTTCTCATCAGTAAAATGGGAATGGTAATACATATCTTAAGTTTTGAGGAATGAATAATAAATATTTTTTAAAACCTGACATATAGCAAACATTCAATACAATGTAGATGTTGTTCATATTACCAGATGGAGCCCATTAGCCTTGTCTCTTCAATTTTCCCCTCTACTGGATCTTCCCCATCAAGATACAAAATGCAATTATTTCTCCCATGTTTAAACAACTCTCTTGACCCTACTTCCTCCTCGAGCTCACACTCCATTACTCTCCTTCTCTATACGGCTGACCTCCTTGAACAATCTGTCTGGACTCATCGACTGCAATTCATTGGTTCTTGAACCTATTCCAGCAGGACTTTCACCATTAGCATTCCACTAACGCGGCTCTTTTTACGGTCACCAATGACTCTGACCTTGCTAAATAAAATGGACAATTCTCAGTCCTCACCTTACTGCTCCATGGGCAGCACTGGGCACTGTTGATTACTCCTTCCTCCTCATACATCTTCTTCACTTGGTTTCTAGGACAGATGCCATGTTCTCCTCCTGTCTTACTGGTTGCCACCTCAGTCCTTTATGCTGGTTTTTCCTCCTCTCCCTGACTATTAACACTAGAGTCCCAGGACTTATCCCTCAGACTTCTCTTTTCTACCTACCATCTTTCCCTTGTAGATCTCACCATCTCTTGGTTTCAAATGCCATCCACACACTGACAACTCCCACATGCTCCTCTCCAGCCCCAACCTCCCCCCTACTCTAGACTCACATCTGACTGCCTGCTTGGCACCTCCACTGGGACGTCTAACAGAGATCTAGAACATAACGTGTCCACAAATGAACTCCTGACCTCCCCTCCAAATCTGCACCTCTGAAGGCTTTCCTCTCAGTTCATGGAGACTTTTCTCTAGTTGCTCAAGTCAAAACCCTTGGAGTTGGCTTCTTTCTTTCCCCCACACTCCACAATCCATTAGTAAATCTTCTTGGCTTTATTTTCTAAATCTGTCCAGAATCTCACCATCTCTATTGCTCCTACCCTGGTCTAAGATAATTTCCTCTCTTACCTGGATTATCGAGTCTCCTAACTGTTCCTTACAGTTTAATCTCAACACTGCAGCCAGAGTGACCTGGTTAAAATGCAAATCCGACTGTGTCTCTTCTCTGCTTAAACTATATGGTGGCTTCCCACCTCGTTCGGAGCAAAAGTCAAAGGCATGAGGTCTTCCCTGACCGTCGCCCACCCAAGCTCACTTTCTGATCTTCTGCTCTTCATTGTGCTCGTCCAGTCCTTGACTCAGTAACACGCACCTGCTTGTTGATCCCTAAACTCAAGAGGCATGCTGCTGCCTCACGCCTTTGATGTTCCCTGTGATTCCAAAAAGAAGTCCTGGTGGCGTGGTGGTTAAGCGCTCAGCAGCCAACCAAAAGGTTGGCAGTTTGAACCCACCAGAAGCACCACAGGAGAAAGACACCGCAGTCTGTTTCCGTACAGATTACAGCCTTACAAACCCTATGGAGCACTTCTACTCTGCACGCATGGGGTCGCCATGAGTTGGAATCGACTTGACAGCCACTAACTACAAACAAGCAGGCACAGAAGCCAGGGTGGAGCAAGCAGTGTGCGACTGGCTACTACCCATCCATAGTGCTGTGGCTAAAACTTCTGATGATCTGCTGCCATAAGATTACAGCCAAGAAAACCCTATGGAGCAGTTTTATTCTGTAACACATGGAGTTGCCAAGGGTCAGAAACGACTCAACAGCAGCTGGTCATGCAGGGGATGCCTCTCCCCAGGTACCACCCTGCACATCTTTATTTAAAGGTCGCCTTCACAGGGCGGCCCTCGCTGACCACCCAACATTACGCTACACCCAGTCCTTAAATTCTCCTGGCACTCGCACCACCTAACATACCCTGTCCTTATGTTCTCCTGGCACTCTCACCACCTAACATGCTCACACACAAACACATTATTGTTGTTGTTATTATTATTTATTTTGTGTATTGGAGCCCTGGTGGCACAGTGGTTAAGAGCTCGGCTGCTAACCAAAAGGTAGGCAGTTTGAATCCACTAGCCGCTCCCTGGAATCTCTACAGGGCAGTTCTACTCTGTCCTATAGGGTCACTATGAGTCAGAATCGACTTGACGGCAATGAAATTGGTTTGGTGTTGACACCTTGTTTATTGCCTCTTTTTCCCAGTAGAATGTAAAGGGCATGAGGGCAGGGTTTTGTCATTTCAGTTCACACCGATTTCCCTAGCTCCTGGAACGGTGCTTGTCTGAAATGGCATCTCAGAAAGTATTGGCTTAATGAATGAATTAGCCTCTACTCACAAACGAAAAACAAAACAAACATCCTTGGTGAGAAGCGATCCTGGGAAAATCCCCAAGAGTTCTTTGGCCTGAAAGAAAATGCACAGTTTATTTGAAGGGGGAAATGGTTTTGGTTTTCCCCATTAGTACTGAAAGTTCTACTTCACAAAGACAAGCCATGCCTGCCTCTGTAATCTCATCCTAATCTTTAACGACAACACAGAGGAGTGAGGAGTGGGTGTCGGGGTAGGGAAGGAAGAAGGCAGAGGGGAGAGGAGCCAGTTGAAGGCCATGAGGAACACGGGACCCTCAGGGACTGGACTTGCCCTGGGCCTTTTCCACCTCAGTAAGGTCCTAAAGCAGGCCTCTGCTGTATCTCCACTCTCTGGTCCCTCCTAGGGTCACCACTTCTCCCATCCCAGAACCCTATGGCCTTGCTGCATCATACATGGAGCTTCTAGCAGGCTGTATTACAGCCTCCCCATTTAAAATTTCCATCAGCCAATGGCATGTCTCCAGAAAGAAAAGAGGGCTATTTACATCCAGTGTAAATGCCATTTCTCCCATAAGCAGTGGGGGAGGGTGCCTGATAGGGAGTAAAAAAAAAAAAAAAAAAACGCAAACCCACTGCCGTCCAGTCTATTCCAACTCATAGCAACCCTAGAGGACAGAGCAGAACTGCCCCATAGGATTTCCAAGCAGCAGCTGGTAGATTCAAACTGCGACCTCTTGGTTAGCAGTCGAGCTCTTAACCACTGCCCCACCAAGACTCCTAACTCTCATTGGGTATACTTTATTTATGTATACATAATGTATGTATGAGGAACCCTGGTGGCACAATGGATAAAGTGCTTGGCTGCTAACCAAAAGGTTTGAACCCACCAGCCACTCCACAGGAGAAAGATGTGGCAGTCTGCTTCCTTAAGGATTACAGCCTTGGAAACCCCATGGGGCAGTTTTGGTTTTGAATGTATGGATTTTTTTATAATGGATGTATTTTTAATTGAACCACTAATCATACTCCCCAGTTCATGGCATATCATCATCATCTTTATATCATCGTGTAGTATAAGACTGTTCTTGTTTTATCTATGTATTTATTCCTTTCATTTTCTTTTTCCACTCCCCAATTCCCTACCCTCACAGGCAGTCCTACCTACCCCATAAGCAGTCATTTGAATATATTAAAGAGTATTTTATACATAGACGGGGCCATCCCGGCACAATAGCCCTGAGTCTCAGCCATCCTGAAATAGATCATTCCTCTGCATAGACCTGTTCCGTCTCTTTGAAGTGAATGTGTCCTCCATGTCCAGGACAAGAGCTAGCTGGCCCCCTCCTAGACTTCAAACGAAGAACAGAACTACATGAGAACCTCCACAAAACACTATTAACTCTAGAATGGACTTTTGCAAAGATCAGCTGACCATGGACCCCAAGTAAAGGAAGTGGAAAAATCTCATTAGATGTTATTTTCATCTATAAATAATTCAGTCATATTTTGCTTTTGTTGTTGTGAAGCCTATTACATTTTTTATCTGCTAAAAAAAATTGGCATAAGTGTTTATAGGTGGGTAGAGTGATATGTCTAAGCTATGTTATTCTCAGAAAGCAATCTGTTTTAAGTTTCTGGCCACTACACGTACAGTAGTTTTGATGATCGCATTTTCTCATCAATATTCCACTTCTCTCTCCTATTTAATCATTTCCTAAGAATAAATATATTTGTCATTTTGCTTACTTTTGAACACCAGAACTACAGGCAGATTTTCACTGACTTAAAATTGTTAACTGACTCTTAATTACAGTATCCAAAGTTTAGATATTTAAAATCTGACTGATAGGATTGGATTGTTTGGGGGGGAGGGAAGGGGTGTTAAAAAATAACTTACATATCTAAATTATCCTGAGGCCAATTAAAATAAATTTTAGCATTAATACTGATCTTTTTCTTCAATAACAGATTTAAATCTTAACATAAACTAAATGTACCTCCATTGTAATACAGGTAGTCCCCAACTTACGACTGGGTTCCGTTCCTACGACTCCCTTGTAAATCAGTTCTGACGTGAGTGGAATACCTCTTTTTTAAAATTTTTTTAGGTTTCATTATTATTGCCTTTTATTATCAGTATCTTTATAAATCCGATCTCTGTCGGCAACTGAACATCTGAGAATGATAACATCAGCAAATTACGCACAGCAACAATGCACGTAGTACGTATTACTAACCGTAAGATGCTAAAAAAAAAAAGATGGTTTTAAGTGCAATTTATCATAACTCAAATACATTGTAAGTCAGAGACTACCTGTGTGAGTTTTTATTTGCTGAATTTGGCTAGTACTAAAGGAAAACAAACATAATTAAGAAGGAAAACCAATACTAAGAGATTTATGAGATCGTTAGCAAAACTGTAAAACATTTTCTTCCAAGTCCACTTATTTTTGTTTTCCAGACATGTGGGTGTATGATAATAAAAAAACCTGTTGCCATCAAGTCAATTCCTACTCATAGCGACCCTACAGGGCAGAGAAGAACTGCCACATAGGGTTTCCAAGGAGCGGCTGGTGGATTCGAACTGCCTGCTGACCTTTTGGTTAGCAGCTTGAGCTTTTAACCACTGCAGCACCAGGGTTCCATATGATAAATCGTTTAGGAAATTTTAAGAGTGTGGTGTCAGCAAGGGGAAGCTTATTAAGACATCTTTGATGGTAATATTTCTATGATAGTTGGGAATGGTTTAATGGGAAGAAGTAAGATATTGTAAATAAGATTAAGTCTGTGGTTATAAAAACTACGTCTAAAGACCAGCTATTAGGGAATTTGAGCTCTGAGAATGGTGATGGACGGTAGGTGAGAGACCCTCTCCCATCCTGGGAATCAGAGACTGAGTTGTCACCTTTGTAGGCTCCCTCCCTCACCATTAACTGTAAGTGTGCGTCCCTGAGGAGTGAAGGGTTTGTCACTGTCTAAAGGAAGATTAGGATCATTGGATCCTGCGCTGCTTACCAGATCAAGATTTAAGTACTTGGTCAACTGAAATGAAAATAATTAGGGACTAAAGAATACAGACAAACTCTTGAAGTGAAGAAGCACTTTTGTTGCTTTTGCCCTAAGAGAGGTTAGGAGTAAACTCTGATCTCGGAGCTAGCAGCGCTAGCTTCTAATCTTGACTTTCACCTGACGATGTGACCAGCCTACTATCCTTCATCCCCTCTTGTGTACCAGCGTCCTCCCCACCCAAGGCCACTTAGCTCACCTGGCGATGCTGTGCAAATTAGAAAAAGGTGCTCCGGGCAGACAGAGCCCGCACCCACAGTGCCTGGCCTGGAGAGTTGGGCCTGAGCTACCTCGGCACAACCTTCCCATGCATATGTGGCTGATCTTCCTCATGAGTTTTCAAACAAGCTTTAGCCTCCCTCATCTTTTAAAACACTTCCCTGGACATCTCTTTCCAGCGACTGCCCTAAATCTCAGTTCCCCTTCACACTCTTCACTAAGGTCACTAGTAGGTTCCATGTGGCTGAATCTAAGGGACAGTTTTGGTTCCTCATCTCACATGCCCACTCAGAAAATTTTGACCCTGACGATCACTCTCTCAAGATCCTCCCACCCCGTCCTCTGTGACTCCACACCCCGGTGTCCTTCCTCACACCCAGTCCTCTGTGACTCCACACCCCGGTGTCCCTCCTCATGCCCAGTCCTCTGTGACTCCACACCCCGGTGTCCCTCCTCATGCCCAGTCCTCTGTGACTCCACACCCCGGTGTCCCTCCTCATGCCCAGTCCTCTGTGACTCCACACCCCGGTGTCCCTCCTCATGCCCAGTCCTCTGTGACTCCACACCCCGGTGTCCCTCCTCATGCCCAGTCCTCTGTGACTCCACACCCCGGTGTCCCTCCTCATGCCCAGTCCTCTGTGACTCCACACCCCGGTGTCCCTCCTCCCCTGGCCTCTGACTCCACACCCTGGTGTCCCTCCTCCTGCCCCACCCTCTATGACTCCACACCCTGGTGTCCCTCCTCCTGCCCCGCCCTCTGTGACTCCACAGCCTGGTGTCCCTCCTCCTCCCCTGGCCTCTGACTCCACACCCCAGTGTCCCTCCTCCCGCCCCATCCTCTGTGACTCCACACCCTGGTGTCCCTCCTCCCCTGGCCTCTGACTCCACAGCCTGGTGTCCCTCCTCCTCCCCTGGCCTCTGACTCCACACCCTGGTGTCCCTCCTCCTCCCCTGGCCTCTGACTCCACACCCTGCTGTCCCTCCTCCCCTGGCCTCTGTGACTCCACACCCTGGTGTCCCTCCTCCTCCCCTGGCCTCTGACTCCACACCCTGGTGTCCCTCCTCCCGCCCCATCTTCTGTGACTCTACACCCCTGGTGTCCCTCCTCCTTCTCTCTGGCTCCTCCTCCTTTAATCATATTCAAATGTGAGGCTTCCTCAATCCTCAGTCCTGACCTCCTCCTCTTGCAGTTCTAGAATCTTTCATTTGTGCCAGTGACCTCAAATACTATTCCTGCAACCAGGGAAAACCTTCTTCCTCCACCCTCACGGCCGCCTCCTCCCTCCGCCCTCACGTCCACCTCCTCCCTCCGCCCTCACGGCCACCTTCTTCTCCGCCCTCATGTCCAATACCGGAGTGGCCGGTAGTGAAGCACCACTCCTGCCTGTCTCCCAGCCACTTCCTGCTCTTCTCCAAAGATGAGTCAATGATGTGGCTGGGGAGATGGAAGGACAGCTGCATGGGTTCCAGAGAGCCACGCCGGGCATCACGGCTGGGTCTGCACTCTCAGACCAGACTCTGCTTCTGCTGGGGGAGGCAGTGGCTGGGGACACTCAGTCCAGGGGTATGGTATTCGGAAGCCCAGTGTGGCTGCAGATTCCCAGCTGCATTTTCCAATCTCACTTTATCCGCAATAAAGTTGATAAACTGATCCCTAGCGGTGCTCTGGTTCTATTTCTCAGTTGGTTCTGAACTCAGATGAGGGGGGTGTGATTTCCCCGCCCCCCACCCCAAGCCCCACACATGGATGCAAACTAGGACAGCTAGAAGAACAGGCACAAAGGCAGGACTCTGGAGACCTAAGATACCCCAACAGAGAAGGGTGCTTCAGGTGTGGCTAGGACAGAAGGCAGCAGCACCTCAGGAAGGACAGGCCTTCTAGGTCCTGGACTTCTTTAGGAAGCAGCAGTTGACAGGTGTCACAGGGTCTCAGCAAACCCAGGACTATGCAGCCTTGGTATGCACAGGCTGTGGGGCCTTCTGCAGCAGTGAGACCTCTGCAGGTGCGCCTCATCTGGAGATCAGAGCAGTCTTCCGTCAGGTGAACAAATCACTTACTCTTTAGTGGTTGAGATGATTTCTTGCTGCTCCTACTAGGTTTCTCAGGTAGGGACAGGCCAAAGGCAGCCAAGCTCCACGTGGAACTTCCTGGAAAGACCTGTGGTTCTCAAACTTGAGTGTGCATAAGAGTCACCCAGCAACCTGGTTAACATACAGTTTCCCAGGCTTCCACCCCTGATTCAGTAGGTCTGGTGTCTGGGGTAAGATGAAGTTGCATTTCTACCAAGTTCCCAGGTAATTCTGATGTCGCTGGTCTGAGGAACTTGAGAGCCACTGGGTTAGAGTGTGCTCGTATGTGAGGTGGTGGAATCCGCCAGCCTCTCCTTGGAAACCCTATGGGGCAGGTCTACCCCGTCCTATAGGGTTGCTATGAGTCGGAATCAACTTGATGGCAGTGGGTTTGGTTTTTGGTTTAGTGCCTTAAGTGCATTAAACCATCTGCCTCAAATTCTCTTCCTCTTTTTGTAATGTTGAATGGAATCCAGTTTTAGAGCTAAGCAGAGAACTACGGGGGAATTAACCTCCTGATTCCCTGTGAGTTGTCTACAGATTCCTAGAACCGCCCTTGAGCCCCACTACGTGGCTCAAAGTTCTCTCTAGATGTTACTGAAGCCTGACCATGCCCTTGATCAGAGCCTCAGACTTTGAGGTTCAGCCACAAAGGTTAGGAGCTTTTTTTTTTCTTTTTTGATTCTGTCAAATGTTTGCTGATTGAATTCATAGATTATATGACTGATATGATGAAATAAGTGTCTGCTATGAAATAGTTAATATATACCCAAAGTGAAATGGTCAGTGATGAAACCTCAGCTTATTCTTCTTCCTCTTCAACGTACTCCTTCAAGAAAGAAAAGCAGCATGGTTGGAAATGACCCAGGTACTGCGGTGCGATGGACCACTTTTATATGGCCTTTCTCGCCATGGTCTTCTAACTCCCACCAAGTGACTAGGTGGGACTATACAAATAAGGTGCTTGTGGCCCACCAAGGGGATTGGACAGCTTGTTAATAATGCAAATAAAGCTCATGGCATCCATGTAGGGGTGGGGCCATGCAAATAAGGTCTATGGAACTTTAACGAAGGGATAGGTCAGTTTTGCCGCTAGGCTTAAAATGAACCATCCCAGAAGCAGGAAGGAGAGGATCTCACCACCACCAAGGAAGAAGAGCCAAGAGCAGACCGTATCCTTCGGACCTGGGATCCCTGTGCTGAGAAGCTCCCGGAACCAGGAGACTGAGAGAGAGACTGAAAGAGCTGTGACACTGACCATGGCGAGAAACGGTGGCAGAGAAATGGGGGCAGGAGCGACCTGCCGGAGACCCGTGGTGGGCTTCCTGGCCCACAAAGTGAGAAAGCTGAGTGCCTTGGGGCAGGAGGCTTGCTGGTGGAGTGGGTGCCTCCAGGCACTTGGTGGAGCTAGTTTGCTGACCCATGGAGCTCGAGTTGAGCGCCTTCGAGCTGAGGCTTACTGGTGGAGCGGGGTGCCTCTGAGCACTTATATGAGCAGAGCTAAAAGAGCACTGTAACACTTGCCTGAGCTGGGCAGAGGCCACAGGGCCAGAGAGAGGTGTACCTGCGGGCACGGCTGAGAAGAGGCTGTCCTGATCGAAGAACTGTATCCTGAGCACTCCTGAACCTGAGCTGTAACCTGTTACTTCCCTAATAAACCCCATAATTGTGAGTATTGTCCGTGAGTTCTGTGTCCACTGCAATGAGTTATCAAACCCAGCAGAGAAGTAGAGTGCCGTGGGAGGGACACTCGGTGTCAGAATTAGTAAAGATGGCAGAGAGGGTAGACATTTCTGACCTCTGCATCACAGGAATCAGCCTTGGACTGTTGATCTGGCTTCTCCTTCCCCCTTGTGAAGTTAGCGGTAGTCAGACACCTTTGCCACGCCATTCTTACAGGTTATCTAAAGTTTTTGTTGTTGTTACTTTTGTTTTCCTAAATGGTATTTATGTGTAAATTCATCGGCCTAGAATGTAATAGAATGCTATCAAATTGTTGTTGTTGTTAGGTGCCATTGAGTCGGTTCTGACTCATAGTGACCCCATGTGCAACAGAAGGAAACGCTGCCCAGTCCTGCGCCATCCTTACAATCGTTGCTTTGTTTGAGCCCACTGTTGCAGCCACTGTGTCAATCCATCTCACTGAGGGTCTTCCTCTTTTTCACTGACCCTCTACTTTACAAAGCATGATGTCCTTCTCCAAGGTCTGGTCCCTCCTGTTAACCTGTCCAATGTATATGGGATGAAGTCTCGCCACCTTCGCTTATAAGGAACATTCTAGCTGTATTTCTCCCAAGAGAGATTTGTTCGCTCTTCTGGCAGCCCATGGTATATTCAATATTCTTCACCAACACCATAATTCAAATGCATCAATTCTTCTTCGGTCTTCCTTATTCACTGTCCACCTTTTGCATGTATATAAGGCATGGCTTGGGTGAGGCCCACCTTTCAAGAGGTCTTTTGCAGCAGATTTGCCCAGTGCAATATGGTATTTGATTTCTTGACAGCTGCTTCCATAGGTGTTGATTGTGGATCCAAGTAAGATGAAATCCTTGACAACTTCAATCTTTTCTCCATTTATCATGATGTTGCTTATTGGTCCAGTTGTGAGCATTTTTGTGTTCTTTATGTTGAGGTGTAATCCATTCTGAAGGCTGTGGTCTTTGATCTTCATCAGTAAGTGCTTCAAGTCCTCTTCACTTTCAGCAACCAAGGTTGTGTCATCTGCATATCACAGGTTGTTAGTAAGTCTTCCTCCAATCCTGATGCCACGTTCTTCATATAGTCCAGCTTCTTGGCTTACTTGCTCAGCATACAGACTGAATGAGTATGATGAAAGGATACAACCCTGATGCATACCCTTCCTGATTTTAAACCAAGCAGTATCCCCTTGTTCTGTCTCTTGGTCTATGTACAGGTTCCACATGAACACCATGCTATCCAATTTAATAACATAAATATTTCACTGTCTAACCACTACTTCCAAAGGTATTCTGGGTATCAAAATTTTCATTTCAGAAGTTTTTCACTAAAAATACTGAAGCTGAAGGATCAGTAAATTAAAATGCTCCACTCTAAGATAGAAGGTGAAGCAACAAAAGTTTTGCCTAAATACGGATATGTGTAATCGGAATAGCTCAAACGTCAGATCCAGTTGGGACAACATGGTAAATTCAACAGGAATTCAACAGAAATGTTCACGGGTTGCCCGTCATGTGAGGTATTCGGAAGGTACATGAAAACTGAAAACAACAATGTCAATACAATTGAATGAAGACATTAATAAACCCATCATTCAGATCAGCAGATACTCTTGTAACTGAGTATCTGGGAAATGGGGTGGGGGGATATACAAACAAGCAAAGGCAGCAGATTTCCTTTAGGAGATGTGAGGTCCACATATTGTAGTCACAGGTTTGGTTTTACTGAATAATTCATGAAGATGTCTGGTTGGTTTTTTTTTTTTTTTTGGAGAGGGGGAAATGTGATATTTTTATTTTGTCATTTTTAAAGCTTGCACGAATTTACATATTAAATCTATGCCATGTATCTTTTTTTTTTCAGAAGATGAAAATTTAATAGGAAAAAATAAGAGTTACAAAAAGATATACAATGAAATTTAGGTCTCTCTTCTCCCTCAGTCCTCCAGCAACCCAGAGGTAACCATTGTTACTAGCTGCTTGTTATTAGCTCAGAAATATTCTATGCATAATAGTTTTTTTAAAAGAAATAATAGCAAACTACATACACAGTTCTGCACCTTGCTTTTTTGAGTTAAAAATCTGTAACTTAAAAATTGTTCCCTATCATTATATGAAACTTTTTTCATTCATTTTTTCCTAAAGTTTTTTTTTGTTGTTATTGAGATGACACATAGCAAAACATACACCAATTCAACAGTTTCTACATGTACAACTCATTCACACTGATTATATTCTTCACATTGTGCAACCATTCTCACCCTCCTTTTCTGAGTTGTTCCTCCCTCATTAACATAAACTCACTGCCCCCTAAGGTTCCTATCTAATCTTTCAAGTTGTTGTTGTCATCAATTTGATCCCATACAGATAGTTCTTAAAAGAACATAACGCTCAAGGCAGACCTTTGTTACTAGTTAAGCTAAACTATTATTTGGTTTTAAGAAGACTTTGGGGGTATTTTTGGTTTAAGTTTTAAAGATTATCTCAGGGCAATAGTTTAGGAGTTCATCCAATCTTCAGGGCTCCAGGAGGTCTGGGGTCCATGAGAATTTGAAATTCTGTTCTCCATTTTCCCCCTTTTGATCAGGATTCTTCTATGAAATCTTTGATCAAAACGTTCAGTAATGGTAGCTGGGCAACATCCAGTTCTTCTGGTCTCATGGCAAAGGAGGCAGTTGTTCATGGAGGCAATTAGCCACATATTCCACATGCTCCTCAGCTGGGAGCTTTTATTTTTTTTTTGGTTTCAATTGTCCCTGGTTTTTTTTTTTTAATTTTATTGTACTCCAGGTGAAGGCTTACAGAACAAATAGTTTCTCATGAAACAGTAGTAGACATGTTGTTTTATGACATTGGTTAACAACCCCACAACACATTAACCCTCTAACTTCTCAACCTTTTTTTTTTTTGGTGAAAATACACATAGCCAAAGATACACCGTTTCAAAAATTTCTACATACACAGTTCAGTGACATTGACTATGCTCTTCCAATTGTGCTGTTATTCTCACTTAAGATG
>NW_004443941.1:1418241-1422929 GCF_000243295.1 Trichechus manatus latirostris | reverse complement strand
AAAGTTAATGATTAGTTTTTCCATCTCTTTGAAGAATGTTGTTGGTATTCGGATCGGGATTGCGTTGTATTTGTAAATTGCTTTGGGTAGAATTGCCATTTTCACAATGTTGAGTCTGCCTATCCATGAGCATGGTATGTTTTTTAGCTGGGAGCTTTTTATCAATGAACAGATAAAGGAATAATAAACAGATAAAGGAATGGGCGTTCTTATTTTATAGGAGACAGGCCAATGCTTAAGCAATAATGCAGTTATTAGTAAAACCAAAGGCTAGGAAGAAACAGTAAGTGGCCTGTGCCTGGAACATGCTGTCTCTAAGTATGAAGGAGGAGCTGGATTGGTTTAAAACGAAACCTTGACCTTGAAGTCAGCATGAGAACAGTTGGAGAAAGATAAATAAAGGAGCCAGGATGATAAATGAGGGGCAAGACTGGGGTCCAGCCAGAGACACATCGTGGCTGTTGGCAGCCACTGTCCATTTGGATTGGTTGGCTGTGGGCCTTACCACTAGGGCCACATAAAGAGAGGAATTTCCTTAGGGGAAAGGTTTGATGATGGAGGTCAGACTAGTACAGCACCAAAGGTGAAAGGAGATATGCTTGGACCTAACTACTCCCGAGGAGGGCATCCGAAACGCTCTGTTTCAGTTATCACTGGACAGAAACGGTGACTGGGGTCCAAAGAACTCTAATAGAGCCAGGCAAGATTTCAGAACACACTGGAAAAACGATAACCCCCACCCCCAACCAGGGAGCAGAGCTCTAGGAAGCTTGTGAGAAGCTCCCTCTTAAAGGGTCAGGTAAGGAGTCAACAACAAGCTTAGCTGAGGAATCACCCTTCAAAGACTGAGAAGGCTACACCAGGTGGTCACACAACTGGGGCCAGACCTGCGGGAGGAGGCCTGGGAAGATGAGGGTAGAAGGGATGTAGTGCCGTCTACCAGTGAGTCTGCAGGTGACCCAGATCTTACAGGTGGGGAGGCGGGCATGGCATAGGCCTTGAGGGAACATGCCTGGGAAACCTCCCAGGGGTACTTTCAGGGAAGGCACAGGAAGATGGCATGAGCTGTAGGGGAACCAGGCAGGACAATGGTAGAATGAGTCCAAGCCTGGGTTAGATGAGAATTCCACAGTGTAACACCAGAGAGGAACAATCGCCCCCCAGAGATAAAGGACGGCAGGGTTTGTTTAACTGCCACGTGTTTTGCAAACGCAAAACTTCTTAACTTCCGACTGCTCACTGTGGTGGACCCCACAGGAGGGAACCTTAAGACTATATTAGAAAAACAAATATCCCAACCCAAAAGCAAAGGGGAATAAAGAGGAAAAACACTAATCAACACGGCAAATGGTGCTGGCTGACAGGTGATAAAGAAGGGAACAACCAAATTACGAAGCAAGTTAGAATGTTTAAGGCTTGGCTGAGCCTTCTTGAAAAGAGAAGTGGAACAGCAGGCGCAACCGGGTCATCAGAGACACGTCTCACTTCACAGAAAAAGCCTGACAAGAGGAAAGTTTCTGCTGCCTTTGACGCAGCTCCAGCACCCAAGGCAGAGAGCAGCGGTGCCCTGTGGAACAGCACGTGGCAGAGATGTTTGTCCTCCCCAGGCCCCGGGGAAGAGCCTGAGAACTACCACGACAGACAAACACACGAAGAGCCTTCTATGTACAGGCGCTGTGTAGGTACTCAGAGTACAGCAGTGAGCAAAACAAAGACCTCTGCCCTCGTGGAACTTATATTCAGCTGCAGCCTTAGCTGAGGAATCCCACTGCAAGTGATTTTCCAGATTAAACAACTGAGGAAACTGCTTTGGAAGGCAGGTTTCAATTGTCTAAAAAATCCCAGGCAAGAGGCATTGGCTCACAGGGACTCACAAGAACCTCTAATTAAATATTCAAAGATTTTTCAAGTCACAACCTTGGTAGCTTGAAATCTATAGTGGCAGTATTTACACCAAGGAAATTGGCAAAGGCTACAAATCAAGACTTTGTTTTGTTTTTTAGACAGCCTCTTTCCCAGCACACAGTCGCAGTGGCTGCTCTCAAGAGGCTGTGGGTCTGTGTCCTCGGTCTGACAGAACATAGGGAAATGGGAATCAAAGACACAGGACGGGGAAGAGAGGAAGTGCCAGGAAATCTCGGTGACTGGAGACGGGCACCACTGAAAATTTCTAAACTTTGCAAGAGGGTGGGAACGTTTCAATCTCCACATATGAAATGGTCACCCCAGGCCATAAGCAACCTCTTGATGAAAGACTTCTCCCAACAAAGTACGAAGTCCACAGGCCAAGAACTATGGAAAACTGACACAGACTGAGAGGCATTAAGAGAAGACTGACATCCAGAAGATTTTCTCTTTTCTTCCCTGTTTTTCTCTGTCTTCCCTCCTTCCCTCAGACACTGCTGGGCCTCTGCTAGGGTCGTTAGCTGGCGCCAGTACCGCGTGCGCAGTACCGCGTGCGTGCTCTGGGGTTTGGAGGACTTATTTTGTTTGGTAAGCTAGACATCTGTTATGCTTTCTGGCTGCCCATCATCTGAATTTCCTCCCCGCTTAAGTCTCTTTATGGGAGACCCAGGCTCTCTCCTTCTGTGGAAGCAGGAAACACCTCTTACTCACTTTGCCAGCCTCCTTGCAGCCACCTGACTAAGGCTCAGGCAGTGAGTCGTGCCCACCCCGGACCAGAATCAGGAGACAGTGATGCACAAACACAGGCCCAGCAGAGAATCCCCCCGTGCAGTGAGTCCACACCAGACCAGTTCTGTACGTCAGACTGCTCTAAGCCAAGCTTTCCCGTCTTCCCTGCATCTCCCCCAACTGCCCAACGGATTGACAAATTCCTTCTCTGCTGAAGTCAGGCGGAGTTGGCTTCTGTTGCTCACTACCTGGAATCGGCACTGATCCAACTGGTCTGACTGCTGCGGGGCCAGAGACTTGCTCCTGTTTTCTAGGTGTCTTGGGCGTGGGGCTGCTCCTGGGATAATCTTCCATAACCTGTTAACCCTTTGGGCTGTAAAAGTGGAACACTCAAGACACTTGGCTGTAGCCCCTGCAGGAACCCCACCCTCCCCAGGGCTGAAGACGGACAGGATGAGCGTTTGTGCAGTTAACCGCAGACATTAATGTCTGTGGTCTTTACCTTAAAAGAGCAATATTTGGTCTGGGAGATTTTATTTCTCCTTGGGAATGTAGTACTGTAATACATCTAACATGGTGCAAACAGTTAACACCCTCAGCTGCTAACTGAAAGGCTAGAGGTTCAAGTCCACCCAGAGGCACCTCAGAAGAAAGGCCTGGCAATCTACTTCCAAAAAATCAGCCATTGAAAATTTTATGGAGCACAGTTCTACTCTGACACACATGGGGTTGCCATGTGTTGGAGTCCACTCAAGCAGCTCGTTTGGTAACACATTACCGAGAAAGAGGAAAAAACCTGACAATTAAACGCTGACATCATGCTTCCTTATCACTGAAAAATGTTTATTTTATACTTATTTAATAAGCTCACTTAGGCTTATTTGGACATAGATTTCTATCATATGTTGCACTTGTGCATACGTAAAGAGAAAAATATAAGCAAAAGAACTTAAAGCTTTCTTAGAAGCTCTTTCCGTTCACAGTCCAAATATTCTGGATCACTTTTGTTTTCAAAGTTGGAAAAGAGCTTTTACTGAATATCCCTTTACTTTTCTCCTCTGAGAGGTAGCTCACACATAGTCTATAACATGCCCTAAACACAAATTTTTCTACAGAAGACCTCCATTTTAAACATATTCCAAAAGGCAGCTTCTCGTTTTGGAATAATTTTAGAGTCAGAACTAATACAAAGAGTTCCCATGTGCTCATCACCCAGCTTCCCCCAGTGTTCTCAATCACTTTTATGGAGATATAATTCGCATACCATAAATGTCACCTCTTCACAGCATACAATTCAATGGTTTTTAATATATTTGCAAGGTTGTGCACCTATCGTCATTACCTGTTCCAGAACATTTTCATCACCCTAAAAAGAAATCCCATCTTCCTCAGCAGTCAGTCCCCACTCCACTTCCCCAGCTCCCCAGCCCCTGGCAACCACTCATCTTCTTTCAGTGTCTATGGTTCCATCACTCTGTAACTCAGAATGGCCTGTGTCTCTCGGGTAGTACCACTCTGTGTGTCACCAAGGGCACTGGGGATAAAGCATTTTACAGGGGAGTGCTCCACTTGTGTGCGGGGTTTGCCTCCAAGCTGCTGACATCAATTCTGCAAGTTCTGATGTACACGCCCAGGCTGTGACAACACCGTCGCGTCGTATCTGCTGATGAGGTTGTAATATGAACCCCAATTGTCAATGGGGTTAAAATGTTGAAAAAGACGCACATCTGAGCATCAGCGACATACTGTGACAGAAGAAAAGTCCATTCTGTTCAAATCTGGGACAATTTTATTTTATTGGAACTGCCTTATTGTCAAACATTCTATCGTCTTCCAATGATATCGCCATTTGATCCCATTACAGATCTTCGTGGAGCCAACTGGAAAGCGGCTGAGCAAATATGGCGTGGAAAACAACAGTACTGAGTTCTCGCCCTAGGAGAACAGTGGGACTTTGGGGATCCCATTTCAGAGCTTCCTAGAGCAAAGGCTAAACTACAGTCAATGGTTTGAAGAGGAACCCAAAGGAGCAGTGGTAGCTATGGGAAAGAAGG
>NW_004443941.1:1390388-1418141 GCF_000243295.1 Trichechus manatus latirostris | reverse complement strand
GGTTACTGACTCCTGAGGGTGGGGGCGGGACCACGGGTCTCCTCTCCTCCCTCAGGGAAGTTCACTGCTAGGACTCGTGGAGCAGCACTTCCTGCCCCCTCCCGCCCTCCCTGCCTGTACTGGTTCTTTTCTAATTTTATCATGGTATAGGTGAACGTTTACAGCTCAAGTTACTTTCTCAGTCAAAAATTTATACACAGATTGTTTTGTGACATTGGTTGCAGTCCCCACAATGTGACAACATGCTCCCCCTTTCCACATCGGGTTCCCTGTGTCCCTTTGTCCAGTTCCTGTCCCTTCCTGCCTTCTCGTCTTGCTTTTGGGCAAGGGTTGCCCATTTGGTCTCGTATGTTTGACTGAACTAAGAAGCACGTTCCTCACGTATTACCGTTTGTTTTATAGGCCTGTCTAATCTTTGTCTGAAAGGTGGACTTTGGGAGTAGTTTCAGTTCTTAGTTAGCAGAGTGTCTGGGGGCCATAGTCTCGGGGGTTCCTCCAGTCTCTGTCAGACCAATAAGTCTGGTCTTTTTTTGTGAACTTGAATTTTGCTCTACATTTTTCTACCGCTCTGTCTGGGACTGTCTGTTGTGGTCCCTGTCAGAGCGGTTGGTGGTGGCAGCCGGGCGCCATCTAGTTCTGGGCTCAGGCTGGTGGAGGCTGTGGTCCACGTGGTTCTTTAGTCCTTTGGGCTAGTATTTTCCTTGTGTCTTTGGTTTTCTTCATTCTCCTTTGCTCCAGACCGGATGGGACCGATAGATGTATCTTAGATGGCTGCTCGTAAGCTTTTAAGATCCCAGACGCTACTCACCAAAGTCGGATGTAGAACATTTTCTTTATAAACTAAGTTATGCCAATTGATCTAGATGCCCCCTCCTCCCCGCGACCATGGTTCCCAGCCCTCAGCCCAGTAACTCAGTCCCTCAAGGTATGTGGATGTGTCTAGAAAGCAGCTGTGACTGTTCCTTGGCCCAGCTGTGATGACTTCCCCCTATACTGTGTGCTGTCTTTTGCTGGTTATTTTCTGTTAGCCCATTCTCCACCCTTTCCTGTCCTGCTCTGTGCCTGGGTGGGCTGACAGCTACAGACTGCATTCCCTGGTCACCCTAGTCCTCGGCTTGGCCCATGGTAGGAAGTCAGACAGTGGCAAGAGGGACTATGCGGAGTGTTTCTCTCCTTCGCCCCAGCCAACCCCACCGGGCAGGTTAGGCCCCCAGTTTTGGCCCAGCTGCTTTCCAGCCACACTGCTGTTGGGCAGCACCTGGCCTGGCTACAGCTCCTTCCCCTCGTCTCCACTAGGACTTCCCAGTGTCTACTTCCTGGAGGCCTCCTTTGTAGGTACCCTCAGCCACACCGACACCTCTGTAATTAATCCTTCAATTACCTCTCTGAAAGCACCATTTGTTTTCTGCTAAAACACCCAGAAACATTCAGTCCTTCCCACAGGGGCAGTGACTTACAAGGAGCCTCAGGATGCCCAAGTTTGTCTGTTTGTCTCTCTCTCCTTCTGGACTGATCGACCTACAGTGGGCACCCAGTCCTCTAGCTACACAACATAATCTTACCTGGCCAAGTGCTGTCTCTGCGATAGGGGCTCTGCAGTCTGAGGTGAGTAGGTTAAATTCTGGGGGAGATATTAAGAAGTCCAATTTTGTCTATAGATTAAAGCTATATTCTACAATCCAGCTTCACCAATAAATAGGGTGACATTTTGATCCCTAAGACCTGTGTTTCTCAGCAGGTTCTGAACTCACGGGGTAGGGGACATTACCCATTGGTCCCCTTAAATCCCAACAGCAGCTGACTTCAAGTCAACCCCAACTCATGGTGACCCCATGTGTGTCAGAGCAGAACTGTGCTCCACAGGGTTTTCAATGGCTGATTTTTCAGAAGTAGATGGCCAGGCCTTTCTTCCAAGGTGCCTCTGGGTGGACCCGGACCTCCAACCTCTCAGTTAGCAGTCAAGCGTGTTAACTGTTTGCAGCACCTAGGGGCTCCAAATCCCAACAATCATTCTCAAACTTCTATCTCCAGCTCCAGACCCATATAGATGGCTGCCTTCTTGCCGTTTCACAGGTTTTTCAGATTGAACACACACACACACAATTCCTAACCTTCCTCTTTCTACCCCCAAACCTGGCTCTTCTAATGTTCCCTACTTCATTCCACGGTCCATTCAGCTGCCAGTGCCAGAAACGCAGAACTCACTCTGGACACCTTCCTCTTCATCACCCCATACACAAGAACTTTTAAGGACTGCAGCCCTGTCTATAAACAGGTCATCAGTCCATCCACTTTCTCCAACGTCACCGCTAATACCTCGGTACAAGCCACCATCAAACGCTGTCTGGACCACAGGAACAGCTTCCATCACATGGGCTCGCCTCCCTCCCGCCCTGCCCTCCAGACCATTCTCCACGCAGCGGCCAAGACCTTTTACATGTTGTAAAAATCAAACCTGATCACAAGACCATCCTGCTTCGATGTCAGGCCTCCCAAGTGTTCCTGGGATGAAGTCGCAGTGCTCTCACCAGGACTTACAAGGCCTGTAGACCCAACCCTTGCCTCGTCCAGAACAGAATCGTCCTCACTCGACAGTGCAGACACCCTGACCTTCTTTCTCTCTGTACCTGGAAAATGCCTTGCTGCGCCCCACCTCGGGCCTGCAAACCGTCTGCTCTCTGCCCCCACAGCCCAGTTTTCACTCTGCTCACTGGGTACAGCCATCCTGCCCTGGGCTCGGGCCCTGCACGCGTCCTGCGGAAGCCTCGTGACAGTGTTCGTGCGAGAGCTTGCTCGCTGGCTGCCTCCTCCACCAGACATGCGGCTGTCAGAACAGGGACCGTGTCCGCCTCGTTCACCCAGCCTGGCATCCGGCGCTGGCGCAACAAACATCTGTTCAATGAACAGACAAATGATCCTGGGCCAGTCATTTTACCACCCCGAGCCTTGGGTTATTCATCCCAAAATGAGAGGAAGCCATTAAAGAGGAGATCCTTGAGACAACTCTGCTGCCCCCTCCATCCACGGTCCACTGGGAAGCAAAAACACACAATCAGGAGTGGATTATCCAATAGGTAAGGTAAGCACGGTGCTTACCCTGCTTACCAGGTCATCTGTGGTGAACAATTCCACATTTATTTCACCACATCAAACACTCTGCTTCTAGGTATGGCTGGCCTCTGTCTCTCTCCCAACCCCACAGCAACCTCCTACAGAATCAAAGCTTCTTTTCAAATTTACAGTCCCTGACAGGGACGGATGACCCGGTCAGCAAGGTAAGCACGGGATCACTTGTGCTTGCTTACTAATCTGTAGTGAACAATTTCACATGGGTTTCACCACATCTTTGATGAAACTGTTCACTACAGACGATCTGGTAAGCAAAGTAAGACCGTGCTTACCTTGCCTATTGGCTAATCCGCCCCTGTGGACACCAGGCTGGAGGGCCAGAAAGCATGTCCACTTCCCAGGGTTTGCCGCTCTCTCCCGGGTGTGCTGAACGGCAGGCCGGCCTTACGTTTCTAGCTGCCCATCTAGTGCACAGCAGACAATCAGTTAAACCCCCAAACTTCACCCCACTAAGATGCCCCTGACTCTGACCGAACAACTAGGGATGGGGCTTCAAATCACGAGCTTTATTATAAGGGTTACAAACCGTGTATTATATCATTTTTTAAAGTGGAAACAAACTGAAGAGACAAAATTTAGCCTCTTTTCTAGGACCTCAGATATCTCATGTACTTCTAGGAACTGAAAAACAGCTAAAAAGCCTTCATCCCAGCATGACATTCCTGACAAATGTACCTCTTTTTTCCTAACAGTAACTGACATTGTAAAATGAAAGCACTACCATCTGGTCCGATCTGCAGCCAGTCACGGGGACGGCACAGGACTTGCAGCCGCCCTGCGTTCAGTTACGCACAGAACTGAATGGGGGCCGACTCCACGGCAGCTACCACCACCACCAACTAATACCTAGGGGCTTCCGAACAACAAACACCAAGTCCACCGCCATCAAGTCAATTCCGACTCACGGCAACCCAGTGTGTTACAGAGTAGAACTGTGCTCCAGACAGTTTTCAAGGCTATGACCTTTTGGAAGATCACCAGGCCTTTCTTCCAAGGTGTCTCTAGGTGGGTTTGAACCACTAACTTTTTGGTTAGCAGTGGAGTACCTAGCTGTTTGCACCACCCAGGGATTATTTTTTAAAAAAACCCACTGCCGTTGAGTCTATTTCAACTCATAGCAACCCTACAGAACAGAGAAGAACTGCCCCATAGGGTTTCCAAAGAGCGGCTGGTGGATCTGAACTGCCGACGTTTTGATTAGCAGCCAAACACTTAACCACTGCGCCAACCATTCAAGGGTCTTAAAAATAACAAGAAATAGGAGTTCAAGTGTTTGGAATGGTGGAAACCATGAAGGCAGGTGCTATGTGCCCCAGGTTTCCAGGTGCTCCCCGGGGTGAGAGCTGAGCTAAATCTTGGGCTCATCAACAGCATCACTGTCCTAAGAGATACACTAGAAGCCAAGCGCCCTCCAGGGCTCTCGGCCCCGGTCCACTTGATGGGGAACTCACCCTGGACACCGCCGCAGTTGCCTGTCAGTTCTGACTCATGGCGACCCCGTGCGTGTCACAGTAGAACTGTGCTCTGTAGGGTTTTCAGTGGCTGATTTTTTTGGAAGTAGATCGCCAGGCCTTTCTTCCGCCTTGGACACCAGCCTTTATGAATTTACATACAGCAGGGATTGGCCAACTATGGCCCAGGGACCAAATCCAGCCCACTGCCTAGTTTTGTACAGTCCATGATCTAAGAATGTTTTCTGCAGAAGGATATTTGGAATCCATTCAATGATAAGAAATACTAACTCAACCTCAATTAAGCAAAATGCAATCCTCCAGATGTAATACCAAAAAAAAAAAAAAGGTACTCAGTTATTATATTTTTAATTTCATCAATAAAAACTTGTAGCAGTTTGTTTTCCTTGGTTCTTCAATTATCTACATTAATACCCCTGGCCTTGCCCCTTGGCCCACAAAGCCTAAAGGATTTACCATCCAGCCTTTTACAGGAAAAGTCTGCAGCACTCTGGCTCCAGAGGCATCTCCGTGTCATCCCTCATTTGGCCAGGGAATTTCTAAGTGTCATGGATTGAATTATGTCCCCCAGAAATGTGGGTATCAATTTGACTGGGCCATGATTCCCAGCACTGTGTGGTTGTCCTTCATTTTGTGATCATAATTTTATGTTAAAGAGGATTAGGGTGGGACTGTAACACCACCCTTACCCAGCTCACATCCCTGATCCAACGTAAATGGAGTTTCCCTAGGGTGTGGCCTGCACCACATTTTATCTTACAAGAGATAAAAGGAAAAGGAAAACAAACAGAGAATGGGGGACCTCATACCACCAAGAAAGCAGCGCCGGGAGCAGAGCGCATCCTTTGGACCTGCGAGTCCTACTCAAAGAAGCTCCCAGTCCAGGGGAAGATGGATGACGATGAAGACCTTCCTCCAGAACCGACAGAAAAAGCCTTCCCCTGGAGCTGACGCCTGAATTTGGACTTCTAGCCTACTAGACTGTGAAAAAATAAACTTCTCTTTGTTAAAGCCATCCACTTGTGGTATTTGTTATAGCAGCACTAGATGACTAAGACACTAAGCATCAGTGAAAACACTCTAATTATGACAAACAGACTTGATTTTCATCTGTTTTATCTTATATAAACTTTTCTGTGTCATCTTTTTAAATAACACCTTTACTGAGATATAATTCACACACCACACAATTCACACATTTAAAGTGTATAATTTAATGGCTTTTAGCATAGCCAGAGTTGTACAACCATCACCACACTCAATTTTAGTGCATTTTCACCACCGGGAAAAGAATCCCTGTGGCCATTAGCAGTCACTCTCCCATCTCCCCCCGCCCTCCAGCCCCAGGCAATCACCCATCTAGTTAACGTCCCTGTGCTGTTGTTGTTGGGTGCGGTGCGTCGGTCGGTTGCGACTCATAGTGATCCCGTGAACAACAGAACGAAACACTGCCCAGTCGTGCGCCAGGCTCACAATCATTGTTATGCTTGAGCCCACTGCTGCAGCCGCTGTGTCAATCCACCTCGTTGAGGGGCTGCCTCTTTTTCACTGACCCTCTACCAAGTATGATGTCCTTCTCCAGGGACTGATCCCTCCTGTCAACATGTCCAAAGTATGTAAGACATAGTCTCGCCATTCTTGCTTCTAAGCAGCATTCTGGTTGTACTTCTTCCAAGACAGACCTGTTCATTCTTTTGGCAGTCTATGGTATATTCAATATTCTTCACCAACATCACAATTCAAAGGCTTCAATTCTTCCGACTTCCTTATTAATTACCCACTTTTGCATGCATGTGAGGTGACTGAAAACACCATGGCTTGGGTCAGGCCCACCTTACTCCTCAAGGGACATCTTTGCTCTTCAACACTTTAAAGAGGTCTTTTGCAGCAGATCTGCCCAAGGCAATGAGTCTTCTGATTTCTTGACTGCTGCTTCCATGGGTGTTGATTGTGGATCCAAGTAAAATGAAATCCTTGACAACTTCAATCTTTTCTCCATTTATCGTGATGTTGCTTACTGGTTCAGTTGTGAGGATTTCTGTTTTCTTTATGTTGAGGTGTAATCCATACTGAAGGCTGTGGTCTTTGATCTTCATCAGTAAGTGCTTCAAGTCCTCTTCACTTTCAGCAAGCAAGGTTGTGTCATCTGCACAACGCAGGTTGCTAATGAGTCTTCCTCCAATCCTGATGCCTCACTCTTCTTCACATAGTCCAGTTTCTCGGATTATTTGCTCAGCATAATGTCCCTATAGAGATGGCTTTTCAGGACATTTCATACAAATTTTCCACATTACTTTTTTACATTTTCACTCGCGTTCCTTCAATACTTTAAAACAAGAAGAATTAACACCAGAGTGTGAGCCTCAGGAGGCTCTGACTTCTCTGACATGGCCTCTTTCCCACGTCATGGAATTTAGCCCACCCATGTCGCCCCACTGGCTGTGCTCTTTGCTCTGTCCCATGTGGATTAAAGATGTTCTGGATTTCCCCTTACAGAAAGGCTAAGTGACTGAATGTTCCAAGGCCAGGAAACTGGTGCCCAGTGTCCAGGGGTCCTAATCCTCCCAGCTTGGGGCCTCCAAGTTGCTAAGTTGTGACATGGGAGGAATCAGCCCAAATATTTTCATAGACTGTTGGTAATATGAATCTCTGACATAGGACGAAAAACTGGTAAAATCACTTAACAAATTGCCCCTGAGAATTATGGCATAATATTTAAACATTTCGTATCAACTAAAGTTCTTATGGAGCCCGGTGGCCTAGTGGTTAAGAGCTCGGCTGCTAACCAAAAGGTTGGTGGTTTGAATCCACCAGCCGCTCCCTGGAAACTCTATGGAGCAGTTCTACTCTGTCCTGTAGGGTCACTATGAATCAACTGGACGGCAATACTTGACCTCACCAGTTAAGCATTTGAGTTCATTATTGGTAACAGGTCCTCTGACTAGAAACCACCGCTTCACGCTGCTTGTCAGAGTAATTAGCTATAATGACTTCTAACGGGCCCTTGGGTTCTCTCCTTACTTATTCAAGAGCCACAGCATTTAAATCACCTCATGTGTTCTAGTTATTGCCTGCTGCATTCCAAACAACTCCAGTTTACTGGCTTAAAACAACAACAATCATTTTATTCTCTCTCGTGATTTCTGTGGGCCAGGAATTCAGGAAGGGGTCCCCTAGGTGGTTCTGGCTTACGGTCTCTCAGCAGTTCAGTCGGACGACGGCAGGTGCTGTGGGATGGCCTGGCCAGGCATCTCTCTCCTCAGGTCAGGGCCTCTCCACACGGTCTCCCTGTTGGGTCTCCCTGATGGGTTCCTCTGTGCTTCTTCACAGCATGGTGGCCTCAGGGTGGTACAGCTTCTTCATCAGTGGCTCAGGGCTCGAGGGCAGTTGGCCAGCCAGCCAGGTAGAAGCCACATCACCTTTTATGATTTAGCCTCAAAAGTCACCTAGTGTCACTTATGCCGTACCCTAATGGTCAGCCAGTCACTGAGGTTTGGCTCAGTTTCTGAGGGAGGAGCCACAGAATCCGCCTCTGGACGCAAGGAGGGTCACGGAACTTGCAGAAACGTTTACAACTGCCACTACCTACGCAGAACGAGGTTCCTTCTCTGGTTTATGCAGTTACTCTGGGAAGAAACATCACTTCTCCTCTCTCTTTACATTCGTGTTGTTTTCCTCCTCGTTTCATGATCCTCTTAAGAGTTTCTAAAAATTACAATTTCAGCTCTAAATATTTTGCTTGGTACTGACGCTTTGTGTAAATAGACCAATTCTTGAGTCAGGCCCCAATATTTCCAGCTGCTCTGCTCTAATTCTGCCTACTTCCTGTTTGTTGCCTTTTATTTCCTGCACTTCCTGTCAAAGGGCTTTGTCCACCGAGTTGTAAACCACCACTCTGGCCTAGGTACTGTGTTCTGTTTCTGAACCTCAGTGGTCTTGAGCAAGAGGACGCATACGGTAACTATAATACAGGAAGTGAAAATTAAAATACTGTCTTAACTTAATACTGAGAGAAGAATTAAATGCCCTCTTTAAGGAAACAGATATTTTAGGGAGGACCATTTTCCAGGAGCTTAAACCTCAAAGTCAGTTCACCTTCTCAACAGTGAACTGCTCCAGCTCCAAAGGTCATAATTCCAAGTGATAGCAGGCCTGGCTAGGGTTCTTTTACTGACAGTTGTGTATCTCCCACGGTGTTTGGGGCTGAAATAACAGCAACCTCAACTCAGCCCATAAGGGGATATTTATTATTTCACATAACAAAAAGTCTGAGGTGAGATGACTCCAATTTAGGAACCAACCATGTCATCAAAAACTGAGATTCCTTCTCGATTGTTCTGCTCTAGTATCTTCAGCATGTTGGTTTTATTTTTAACTACTGGTCTTAACAAGGCTTCTAAAGTCAGCTGTCACATGCAGACACAAGTTCAGTGTCTCTGGGTGTCTCTTTTCAGGAATGAAAAACCTATTCCAGAAGCTGCCTAGCTAATTTCTCCTCATGTTACATTGGTCAGAATTGTATCTTTTGCCCACTCCTGAACCAATCCCTGGCTCAAGAATGGGATTTGTTGTCTTTAGCTGCCATTGAGTCCATGCACAGCACGATTGGACCGTTGTGATCCACAGGTTTTCACGACTGGACGGTTGTGATCCACAGGTAGACTGTCAGACCTTTCTTCATAGTCACCTTAGTCTGGAGGCTCGGCTGAAACCTATTTGGCATCACAGAAACATGCAAGCTTCCAATGACAGACGGGTGGTGGCTCTGCTAGAGTTGCACTGACCAGAAAGCAAACCCAGGTCTCCCACTGAACCACCACTGTCCCCTCAAGAATGGGATTGCCATGACTGATTTAGAGAAGCACACACATTTGTAGCTGGATGGAAGTTACCCAAACAAATCAAGGTTCTGTCAGAAAGGAAGAACGGGAGAAACAATTGTTCGTTTGACAAGGGTCTTATAATATTTAGAGTTACTATAATGCAAAGGGAGAACTCCCTTCCCTGGAATCCTGAGATCGCCGAATGGCCCCGCAGTGAATACAGTTGCTCAACACAGAACTCTGCAAGTTTTCTTCACCTCTGTCTCCCAAATGTGTATTTCCTGCCAACCAATCCAAGCCCATTGCTGTCAAGCCAAATTCCAACTCACAGAGACCCTGTAGGACAGAATAGAACTACCCCACAGGGTTTCCAAGGGTGTAATCTTTCTCCCGCGGACTGGCTGGTGGGTTCGAACTGCCGACCTTTTGATTAGCAGCCAAGCGCTTAACCACTACGCCACCAAGGCTCCTCCTTTATTTCCCAAAGCCGCTACCTTAATTCAAGCCCTCATCTTCTCTACCCTCCATTATTATGATCATTTTCTTCTAATCTTGGAATTAAGACTAAGTGTGTGCCTCTGGTCCTGCACTCCCCTTCCCTCCATCTTCCACTCTGCTGAGAGGGTGAGCTTTCTCTCATGGATCACCCAGGTGTTCTCACTGGGACTCACATGCTGGGATAAATGAGTTAAACACCACTTCCACTGTCCACCTCCTCACTGACATGAGTTAACTTACATGGTGAATGTAGCTGCAGAAGTATGGAAGAGGTCTGGTGCAAGGATGCTCAAGAGATACATGGGAAAGTAAGGACAGTGGAGAAGATGGGGTGGTATCTGCTGCTACCACCAGTCTGATGATGGTCTGGAGTGACAGTGGAGAAGGGGTCAGGGCCAGAAGATAAAGGAACTGTACTCATGACAGAGTCTGTGAGACTTTGGGCACAAGCAATCCTTTTTGGGGCCTAAGTGACAAAAGGTGAGACAGTGTTGGGCAGAACAGGAAATCTTCTGAGCTCAGCAAAGCAGGAGGGAAGACCCAATGCCCCACTGCGTCCTGCTCCCCCTCCCGTTTCAGCACGAATCACCTTGTACTGGAATGGCAGGTCTGTGTGCCCCCTGGACTCTAAGGTCCTTTATGCTGGGACACAACATGATTTGTCCTTTATGTTTCTACTGCCTAGCACAGTGCTCGGAATGTAACAGGTACACAATCATTTAATACCTAATACCTAGAGATGATACACTGTCACTCCTATAAATACTAGGGTGATGCAATGTTTACCCATTTATGCTTCATTAGGTATTTACTGCACATCTACAATATTCAGGGCAGTGTACTAATCACCATGGAGAATAAAAGTTAATAAGATACAGTGGATGCCTTCAATGAAAAAACAGAAGGATGATTCTCATTTTTCCCACAGAGACAATGGCCTGAGGACTTTTGGAAAAAGGGCATGAAAAAGGACAGCGAGCCTGGAGGCCTAAGCACTCCACACATCAGCATTTTTATTCGTAAGACTACGGCTACTAGTCAGCTAAGAAATATGTTCATATTGGTTTATGTCTTGGACCGTATTTTTTAATTGCGGTATATACATAGGTAACAAAACATCTGCATTGTAAGTCTTCACACGTACAGTTCAGTGGCATCAATTATGTTCACCGCGTTCATCGGCCGTCACCCGTATCCATTCCCAAACTATACCATCGCCCTTAACGAAGCTCAGTGTCCTCTAGACACTGAGTCCCCCTTTCTGCCCCCTCCTGCCCACCCTTGATAACCACTAATCAACTCTGATCTCTACACACCTGCCTATTCTAGGGATCATTTATATGAAATATTTTTCTTCTGTGTCTGATGTATTTCTCTCAGCATAATGTCTTCAAGGTTCATCCATGTTGCAGCGCGGATCGGGACTTCATTTCTCTTTATCTCCACTGCAGGTGCACACCACCTTCTGTTTATCCATTCGTCTGTTGATGGGCATTCAGGCTGTTTCCACTTTTTGGCTATTGTGAGTAATGCTACAATTAACACCGGTGTAAAAGGATCTGTTTGCACTCCTGCTTTTCATTCTTTTTGATCTACACCTAGAAGGGGGATAATTACTGGACCATATGGTGACTGTTCAACTTTCTGAGGAACTGCCACGGTTCTGCACCATTTTACACTAGCAATGGATGAGGGGCCCAGTTTCGCCATGGCCTCACCAACACCCGTTGTTTTCCATTTTTTTAATCATAGCCATCCTAGTGGGTGTGAAGTGATATCTCACTGTGGTTTTGATTTGCATCTCCCTAATGACTAATGACGTCGAGCATCTTTTCACGTGCTTGTTGGCCATTTGTATATATTCCTTGGTGAAACAGATTATATTCTGAAAGGCAATGTGGCATAGTAAAAAAAAGACCCAGACTAGGAGTATGGAGGTCTGGCTTCCAGTCTCAAGTCATCAGCTAACTAGGTGTGTGAACTTGGGCCAAGTACTTGAACTTTCTGTGTCTCAGTTTCCTCATGTATAAAATGGAGCTAAACTAAAAGATCTAGAGGGTTCTGTCCGACCTTAAAATTTAACTCTCCTGGGTTGAGATGTATTAGAGACATTGCGTGGCTTTAAGGGGACAATGACAATGACTTCATCACTAGTTCTGAAAAATGCAAATTCTACCTCTGAAAAAGTCATTATTGGATCTCATGTTTGTGAAAAATCAGATCATCACTGAAGATACAGAAACCAAGGCAGTATACTGTGTCAAACTTCCAAGCAGTGCTATACACGGAAAACTACAGCATATTTAATAGGGCCCACACAATATAAAGAAGCCCAGGTGGCACAGAGGTTAAAGTACTCAGCTGCGAACTGAAAGGTCGGCAGTCTGAATCCACCAGTCACTCCTCAGGAGAAAGACATGGCAGTCTGCTTCCACAAAGATTTACAGCCTTGGAAGCCCTATGGGGCAGTTCTATTCTGTCCTATAGGGTCACTGTGAGTCGGAATCAACTTGACAGCAATGGATTTGGTTTTTTGGTACACGATATTCACATAAGATTAAAAGAAAGAGACTTTTTAAAAAATGAATGTTTTATGACTGATTTTTGAAATTTTCATTTCTCTGGGTGTTCGCTGAACTTATGTTTCGGTTCCTTAAATGAAAATAGCTGAGTGGGGCAGGTTTCCTCAGAGTTGTAATTCTTACTTTAGAAACTGTCCCTTTTCCCCTTTAATTTGCTCTAGAAATGGTGGCACACGGTCTCCTGCTGGATAGGGAGGATACCAGGCAAAATTGATGACAGGATCTGGGCCTGCGGCCACACTCCAAACTCTTCGTGAATTTTTGAAATTAATCTATATATTTCCATTTTCGCAACAGTCATTCCTGCTATATCATCAGTTTCGCAGATTAAAAATCTGGGACTTTTTTTTTCTGACTCCTGGTTATCCAGCATTCCCCATATCCAACAGGTCACCGAGGCGTCTCTTTGAAATATGTCTTGGTTATTGTCCTTCCTCTTTCTTTTACTTTGTTTCCACACGCGATACCCTGGTCTGTCTGAGGCTCACGGTTGTTTAACCCCTTGGTGGAGGCTTTATATGCTACCAGTCTGATCCTCCTGACACGCCACCTCCATCACAGCGTGCCCTGGTTTAAGAACCTGCAATACTTCTCCAAGGCTTCTAAGACCCAACTACTCCTCCTAGCACTTTAAACCCATTACCTGATTTTAACCTTACTTCCTCTGTTTCTTAATATATAATCCTATCAGTATAACGTTAACTGCTGTAACAAGAGACCCAAAACGCAATGGCTCAACAAAGACAGAAATTCGTTTCTTAATTAGTGCCTGTGTTCCTGTCTGCACCATGCAATCATTCAGATGCTTTCCATCTTGTTTCTCAGCCATACCTGCCAGGGCATTCTTCTCAACTGTGGAGGTGAATCTGGATCAGATGATGTCTTTTTAGCCTGCAGGAAGTCAAAAAAGAGCAAATGAAATGAAGCAGGCTGTCTAGGAATGGGTGGGCACATATCAATATCTACTCAAGGGGAGCTGGGAGTTGTATGCAGTTGGGCAACCAAGTATCAGGCTACACAGAAAACAGCAGTAGTCAGCTAGCACTGGCTGCCTCACACGCACCGCTTCCATCCTCCTGGTCTCTCAGCACTCTCTCTGCGAAGTCTTCTTCCCTTCCTGCCACTTAACTACGTGACATTCACCCTGCTTAAGCATCACCTCCCTGAGTGAGCACCGCAGCCAGTTCCAAAGAATACTGCAGGATGCTGAGGAGACTGGAACCGTTCCCCAACTATTAAAAACTGATCTCTGGATCCCTAACCCCTTTCTTCTACGAGGTGTTTTTCCTCCTTTTACTTTTGTCTTTTACAACCTCTTAAATTCATGGAAGTAGGGTCCAGAGGTCTCAAACAACTAATGTGGTAAGTACACAGAGAGGCGCAGGTTAAGGTGGCCCATAGAGCAGGTGAAACTCACACACAATGGTTGGGTCCAGCCACTGCAACTATTTGTCCTTAAGAAATGGAATGAATACCTTCCTCGCAACAGCCAGCTGAGCAGTCACTTTGCAATACTCGAGCTGGGACTAGGGTGCAGTCTTGCTAAGGCCTAATTCTTATAAAAGAACCTTGTGGCTTCAAGTGATGTAAGGTATCTGCATAAACTGTATAACAGAGGAAAGGGAACCCAGATAAAGGAGGCATCAGAGAGATGCAATCTGGCAATATTTACCTAGAATTGTCTGAGGGAGAGACTCATTGAATCTGATGCATGGGATATTCCTGGTTATTAGAGAAATGTAAAAACACCTTTTTGTGCATGCTGAAGTATTTAGGGGGACACATACCAGTGTCTACAATTTATTTTGAAATACATCAAGAGAAATAAAGTAGATTAATGAATGGATGGGTAGATGGAAGGAAAAATGGCTGGATAGGTGATAAGGCAAGTAAAGCAAAAACAAAACAAAAACCCGTCAATTGTGACTCACAGAGACCCTATAGGACAGAGCAGAACAGAATAGGATTTCCAAGGAGCAGCTGGTGGATTCAAACTGCCGACCTTCTGGTTAGCAGCCTCAGCTCTTAACCACTGCACCACCGGGACTCCAAGTAAAGTAAGGGTGAGGTGTATACAGATGTTCTCTGCAAAATTCTCTCAACTTTGCTGTATGTTTGAAAATTTTTTATAATCGGAAAGGAAGAAAAAGCTTCTAACCTTTTCAAGTGCTTTCACACGTCAAAACTTTACGTTAATTACCTGTCCTCACAACAGGCCTGTGAGGGAAGTATTACATGATTTCCCCCATTTCACAGAGGACCACAGGCACAGAGAGGGTAAGTGACTTGCCTGCTCTCCACTGTGAACAAATCAAGGTTTGTGGGCCTGTAAGGCCAGGGCCCTCAGTTATGGGGCAGAGACGATTCAACAGACTTCTTTTCACAGCCTCCACTAAACATTACTCAAGACCCTTACTCACTTTGCCCTGAACGCTTGCTCACCAGGCAGTCTTCTACTCCTTCCTCAACGACCTGCACCTGGGAAAGGAGCGCCCTCGGCCTCGTGGATGAACTTCACACTGCTCACCAGGTCTCTGACCAAACTCCAGAGCTGAATCTGGTTCTCACCTGGTAGAGAAAACAGGTGTCATCCAGGTGTGATGCTAGGTTTTCACACTCATCCCTGAATTGTGTGCCCTCAGTTCTGGCATTCACCTGAAGGTGGCATGCCTTTTCCGTCCAGCCTGCTGCACACCTGGACTCCTTGATGGGTGCGGATGGATCCGGGGCACCCCGTCACCTCCAGGTGTTTTCCTTAACCTCACCTGACACGATCCCTTGTGTTTCTGGCCCTCCTCTGCTATCTCGGCACTTGAATTTTAAAATCGACTTCTGTGTTATACAGTCACTGGAGTAGTAAGAACACACTCAATAGTATAATTTTCAATTACAAATGCAATTTTTACTTTTGGCTGTGTCATAAAGCGACAGCGGTAAAATTTACTGCCAAAAATACTACTGCATGGCCCCCAGACACCCTTTTAGCTCAGTGGTAAAGTTACCTTCGAGGTTCACTGATCAGCCTGTGAGTGGACAGCCCAGTAAAACCATGAGAGTAACGAGGTACAGGAGTCCAGTGACAAGGCCCAGAAGGCAGAAGGGGAGTAGTAAGTTGATGATAGGGAACACAAAGTAGAGTAAGGATATTGTTGATGTGTTGTGAGGTTGTTAACCATTGTCATAGGGCAACATTTGTAGTAACTGTCAAATGGGAGACTATCTTGTCCTGTAAGCCTTCATCTTAAGTGAGAATAACAGCATAATTAGAAGAGCGCAGTCAATGTCACTTAAATGTGTATGTAAAAAAAATTTTTGAAATGGCATATCTTTGGCTATGTGTATTTTCACCAAAAAAAAAAAAAAGGTTAAGAATTTAGAGGGTTAAAATGTTGTGGGGTTGTTAACCAATGTCATAAAACAGCATGTGTGTTACTGTTACATGAGAAACTATCTGTTCTGTAAGCCTTCACCTGAAGTACAATAAAATATTAAAAGAAGAAAAAAAAAAAAAAATACTACTGCAGTTTTTATGGCATTAAAACATAAATACTCCAAACGAACATCTCTGCGTATACAGGTTCCAGTGGGATGAACGGGTCCCCTGGGACTTGGATTCTTTGGTGGAGTCATCAGTGGAACATGGTAAACTGAGGACTCCAGCAGAGTAAAGGATGTCAAAGCGAGTTGGTGGCCAGAGCTCTGGAGACAGGCAGGGACAAATGCAGCTTCCAGGGCCCTTCCACCACCTGCTGAATTGGAATTTCAGGGCATGGGGCCAAGGAATCTGCACTCCAAACAAGGGCCTCAAATGATTCTTATGACCGCCAAAATTTAAGAACCACGATTCTAACCTTTATGGATGTTTTAGACATCTGGTGGGGTGGTCAGGGATTCCAGAGACCCTGTGAGGGACAGTGCGGCACAGCCAAGAAATGCCCCACGTTCTCGGGGCTTCCAGATGTTTACATGGGTAAAAAGCCTAGGACACAACTGCGCTTTACATAGAAACTGGGCATAGTTTTTACTTGGTTTTAATAGAGGCTGAATTTTCCAGGAATACAACTACTGTGTCAGTCAAGGGAATATACTTTTATTCAGAGACTAAAAAAAAAAGACAAAAAATCATGACTCTGACGACTCACCATTGCAACACTAGGATCAGGCCGCATTTGTGGTTTTGGATTCACAGGGACTCGACGTCCGGGCGAAACCATCAGACAACTTCCTTGTTTAGGGCAGTCATGCCCAAACATCGACTGGCTGAATTCAATATTATTTTATTACAAATTGCTTTCTTTTCATTTCTCCTTGATATTGCTGTTACAGCATTATTCTGATTTGTTCAAAAAGATACATGTGAGGTAGATTATATCTACCACTCTTACTTCAGGCTAGTAAAGGGGTGTTACAAATGTACGCTGTAAAATGGGGGGCACTGATCTGACAAGGTCGAGAACCACTGCTCTTGATACTAAAGAACATGTCTTAAACTTATAAAATCTTTTCTTCTTCATAATAATTCAGATGCCCAAGAAGTCACAATCCTACAAGAAACAAATAAGCCTAATGAGTAAATGGATGTGTCTGGATTTACGATCGCAGAACAATATGAAAGAATGAGAGTAAGAAATAAAAAGGGAAATCATTTTTTAAGAGTTTTTTTCTTCAAAAAACAAACAAGACAGCTGCCATTAAACTAAACAGATGTAACAAAGCTTCGGAATAAAATCAAATTTTGTGGCTTCCCCATAAGATCAGAAGAGCTATCCAAATGCAAGGTGCACAACAGACTAGACGCTGAAGACCACACAGGGTGGGTGGTCAACAACCCGACCGGGCCTGAGGGACACAGGTACTGATCCTTCGTCAGGAAAATCCGTTTAGCGTTTGCTGAGCCCTTGCTATGTGCTGGCTACTGGAAAGAAGAGAATCCCTGCTTTCAAGGATTTTAGTTCCTAGGGGAGTAAAGCACTTGAACAGACAGCTGTAATTCACTGGGGTGAGCAGGATGGCAGACGTGTGCCATTGTTACGTGCACAGAGAAGCAGTATCTAGCTAGGGAAATTTGGAAGGCTTTCTGTAAGCTGCATCTCAAAGCAAGAGGAGGAATAAACCAAGAGAAGGTGTGTCAGAAGCAGGAAGAAGAGGGCAGCCCTAGCAGGGCCTCAAGGTACAGCTGGGCAGGTTGCGTGGCTCTGGCGGGGAAAAGCATCTAAAAATCTAAATTTCTTTAAACTGAGGTATAACATATAGTAAAGTGCATGAGTCCTTACACATTAGCATTGCTCAGTAAATGTTTAACATGTGTAACCCACCACCCAGATCAAGATACAGAGCACTCTAGCTGCTTAGAAGTTTCCCAAAAAGCCCCAAAACCCAAACCTGTTGCCGTTGACTCCAACTCCTAGAGACCCTATAGGAGAGAGCAGAACTGCCCCACAGGGTTCCCAAGACTGTCATCTTTACAGAAGCAGACGGCCATGTCTTGTCCAAGAAGCAGCCATGGGTTCAAACTGCCATCCTTTCGGTTAGCAACCGAGCACTTAACCTCTGCTGCACCAGGGCTCCTTTATCCACCCCCAGAGGTACCCAATATTCTGAACTCTCTAAGATTACAGCCTAGAAAACCCTATGGGGCAGTTCTACTCCATCACATGGGGTTACTATGACATCAAAAGCAACTCAATGGCACCTAACATCACCCTAATTACTTTTATCTGTTTCTGGACTTGATAGAAATAGATTCGTATTTCAAATAGTATGTAGTTTGTGTATGTCTTTTTCCACTTAAAATTGTTTGTGAGACTCATCCATATTGTTGTGTAGGAACAGTACATTCTTTTTCATTACTGGGGAGAATTCCATGGTACGACTATACCACAGTTTACTAATCCATTCTACAGCTGAGGTTTCCAATTTGGGGCTAAAATGAATAAGGGTGCCTTCTACATTCTGATCCATCTTTTGGTGGATATAAGCACTTATTTCTGTTGGGTATTGTGATGATTAATGTTATGCACCGATTGCATAGGCTATAATTCTCAGTGGTTTGGCAAATACTGTGTATCACTCCCATTTTGTAATCTGATGTGTACAGCCAATGAGTCAGAAGAGGAATCTCCTTGGGGGTGTGGCCTGTATTCATTATATAAAAACGAATGTTCTGGCAAAGCTCTCTCTCGATCCTGTATTCATCTCATCATCCTCTGATCTCTGGTTGTTGGGACGTGAGAAGCCAGAAGCCTGCCACCTGACCTGCAGATTTGGGGATTTCGTCAGCCCCTGCAACCACGTGAGTCAGAAGCCTCCAGTCTGCTGCCTGACCCATGGATTTGGGACCTGCCAGCCTCCACAACTGCATGAGTCATTTCCTTGAAATAAATCTCTCTCTATACATTTATATACACACTTCACTGGTTTTGCTCTAGAGAACCCAGCCTAAGACAAGTATATACCCTCGGTCACAGGGTATGTATACTTTAGCTTTAGCAGATGTTCTCAGTTTTTCCAGGTGGTTGTGTCCATTTATAATGCAGTTTTTTAACTGTACTTTAGATGAAGGTTTACAGAACAAACTAGCTTCTCCTTAAACAGTTAGTACACACATTGTTTTATAACATTGGTTAAAAACCCCGTGACATGTCTACACTCTCCCTTTTCAACCTTTGGTTCCGTATTACCAGCTTTCCTGTCCGCTCCCGCCTTCTAGTCCTTGCCCTGAGGCTGCTGTGCCCCATTTGTCTCGTTTTGTCTCACGGGGCTGTCTAATCTTTGGCTGAAGAGTGAACCTTGGGAGTAACTTCATTACTGAGCTGAAAGGGTGTCCGAGGGCCACACCCTCAGGGTTTCTCCAGTCTCTTGTCAGGCCAGTAAGTCTGGCCTTTTTTTTTTGTGAGTTAGAATTTTATTCTACATTTTTCTCCAGCTCTGTCCAGGACTCTCTACTGTGATCCCTGTCAGAACAGTCAATGGTGGTAGCCGGGCACCATCTAGCTGTACTGGACTCAGTCTGGTGGAGGCTGTGGTAGTTGTGGTCCATTAATCCTTTGGACTAATCTTTTCCTTGTATCTTTAGTTTTCTTCATTGTCCCTTGCTCCTAAAGGAGTGAGACCAGTGGAGTATCTCAGATGGCCGTTCATGGGCTTTTAAGACCCCAGATGCTACTCACCAAAGTAGATCGTAGAACATTTTCTTTATAAACCGTTATGCCAATTGAGCTACATGTTCGCCAACACCATCGTCCCCACAACCCCCAGCCCAGTAATTCAGTCCCTCAGGGAGTCTGGATGTGTCTGTGGAGCTTCCATGACCTTGCCTTGTACAAGTTGTGCTAGCTTCCCCAGTATTGTGTACTGTCTTACCCTCCACCGAAGTTACCACTTATCTATTGTCTATTTAGTGTTTTTCCATCCCCACCCCTCCCCTCCCTGATAACCATCAAAGATTGTTTCCTTTTGTGTGTAAATGTTTCATGAGTTTTTACAGTAGTGGTCTCATACAATATTTGTCCTTTGTGATTGACTTATTTCACTTAGCATAATGCCCTCCAGATTCATCTATGTTGTGAGATGCTTCGCAGATTCATCAGTTATCGTCACATAGTACTCCATTGTGTCTATGTACCATTGTTTATCCATTCATCTGTTGATGGGCATCTAGGTTGTTTCCATCTTTTTGCTATTGTGAACAATGCTGCAATGAACATGGGTTATGCTTATTCATGTGACAGCTCTTGTATCTGTAGGATATGTTCCTAAGAATGGGATTGCTGGATCATATAGTATCTCTATTTCTAGCTTTTTAAGGAAGCAACATATCATTTTCCAAAATGGTTGTACCATTTTGCCTTCCCACCAGTAGTGTGTAAGAGTTCCAATCTCCTCACAGCCTCTCCAACATTTTTTTTTCTTTGATTCGTGCCAGTAATGCTGGGGTGAGATGGTATCTCATTGTGGTTTTGATCTGCATTTCTCTAATGGCTAGTGATCGTGAGCATTTCCTTATGTGTCTGTTAGCTGCCTGAATGTCTTCTTTGGTCAAGTGTCTGTTCATTTCCTTCGCTCATTTTTCAACTGTAATCTCACAAAACTTTAAAAGAACTCCATTTACTTCACATTCTCATCAACACTTGGTATTGTCCTTTTATTTTAGCCAAACTGATGGAAATATAGATGTCTCATTGTGGATTTTATACACATTCCCTTGATGACTAACGATGCTGAGCATCTTTTTATTGCTTACTCTCCATTTGGCTATTTCCCTCTGTAAAGTACCTGTTCAAGTCTTTTGCTCGTTTAAAAAACTGGGCTATCTTTTCCTTATGAGTATTATTATGATGACATTAATATTGTACATATGAGTGCATCAGTTGGGTTCCTGGAAAGCAGATGCCAATACGGAATTAGAAGCACAAGAGACTTACTGGTGGAACCCTTATGAAAGATAAAGAAAGAGGGAGAAGGAGCAGGCAGGGAAAGCCTTCAGATGCAGGTCTGACACCTGTGAAAAGAATGGGGTGGGAAGGAGAGCTGGGTAGAAAGAGAATCAGACTAAGTTGCAGCTCTGAGAAAGTCTCAGTCGGCCTAAAGATGGCCCATGGAGTCCTGCACTGGCCAGAGTGAGTGAGCCCTTGTGCCACCCCTGTGCTCACAGGTGACTAGGTGCTTTCCAGGAAATGTATGGCTGTGACTCAAAGCTGAGGCAGATCTCTCTTGGAGACCTGAGCAGAGTATCTCCATGGATGTCAGAGTTCTTTATCCGATGCGTGTACTCTAAGTATCTTCTCCCATTATGTGGCTTGCCTTTTCACTCTCTTAACCGAGTTTTTTTAATCAACAGAAGTTTCTTCACTTCAATTACATTCAATTTATCTACTTTAATGTTAATAGTGCTCTTTATGTCATGTTCAAGAACTCTTTGCCTATCCCAAGGTTATGGAGGTATTCTATGCTTTCTTCTAAAAGTTTCGTTATTTTACCTTTCATGCTTAGGTCTATAATCTTTTTCACAAATAAATTTTTGGTACTGTGTGAGGTTGGGATCACGCTTATTTTCCATATGGATATCAAATTTGTCCTGGCATCATTTATTTAAAAGACCTCCTTTTCTCCACAGAACTGCAGTGGAGACTGTTGTAAAACAAGTGATCCTATGTGTATGGGTCTGTTCCTGGTCCAGCACACTGATCTATTTGTCTAAACACATGACAGCACCACATTATCTTAAGCTCTGTAGTTTTATAATAAATTTGGATATCTGGTAGTATAAGCTCTCTAGCTTTGTTCTTCAATGTTGCTTCGCTACTCTAGGACTTTTGCATTTCTCTATATATTTAAGAATCATCTTCTCTATTTCCACAAAAAAATATTTTGAGGTCTCAGTTAGGATTCATTAAATCTATAGATTGGAAACTGACATTTAACAATACTGAGTCTTTCAATCCTGAACACGGCATGCCTCTGCAGAGGAGCCTGCTAGGCAGAGGGGAAAGCGTGAATAAAGGCAAAGAGACAAGAAACAGCAAGGTTGTGTTATGAAGCTACGAAGTCATTCAACGCGGTGTGAAGTGCAAGACATACGGTGCAGAAGATGAGGCCAAAGAAAGGGCAAAGGCCAGACTATGGAGGGGTTTGTAGGTGATGTCCAAGAGTTTGGATCCAAGGCTAGTAGGAACCACTGATGGGGTTTTTTTGTTTTTGTCAACTGTGCTTTAGGTGCAAAGTGTACGGAGCAAATTAGTTTCTCATTAAACTACGGATACACAGACTGTTTCACAAGCCTGGCTGCCAGCCGCGTGGTGCGTCAACACTCTCCCCTTCTCGACCGCGGGTTCCCCATTTCATTCGTCCAGCTTTCCTGTCCCTTCCTGCCTTCTCTCTGTTTGGGGCTGGCATGCCCATTTAGCCTCGCATATATCGTTGAACTACATGTGTTATTGTTTTATAGACCTGTCTAATCTTTGGCTGAAAGGTGAACTTCAGGAGTGACTACAGTACTGAGTTAAAAGGGTGTCCAGGGGCCATACTCTCGGGGTTTCTCCAGTCTTTATCAGACCAGTTAGTCTGGTCTTCTTTTGTGAGTTAGAACTTTGTTCTACATTTCTATTCAGCTCTGTCCGGGACCCACTGTGATCCCTGTCAGAGCAGTCGGTAGTGGTTGCCCGGCACCATCTAGTTGTGCTGGACTCAGTCTGGTGGAGGCTGTGGTAGTCGCGGTCCATTAGTCCTTTGGACTGATCTTTTCCTTGTTTCTTTTTCTTCATTCTCCCTTGCTCCAGATGGGATGGAACCAGTAGACATATCTTAGATGGCCACTTAGAAGCTTTTAAGACCCCCGACGCTACTCACCAAAAAAGGATGTAGAACATTGTCTTTATGAACTGTTATACAAACTATGTTAGCCCTAAGATCACAGTCCCAAGCCCTCAGCCCAGTAACTCGGTCTCTTAGGGAGTCTAGATGTGCCTATGAAGCTTCTATAACTGCTTTGGTCAAGTTTGCTGAATTCCCCAGTATTGTACATGACCCTACCCTTCACCAAAGTTACCACTTATCTTATTGTCTAGTTAGTGTTTTTCCCTCCCCATCCTTCCCCTCCCTCGTAACCATCAAAGATTGTTTCTTTCTGTGTGGAAACCTTCTCGTGAATTTTCGTAATAGTGGTCTCATATAGTATTTGTCCTTTTGTGATTGACTTATCTCGTTCAGCATAACGCCCTCCGGGTTCACCCATGCTGTGAGATGTTTTATAGATGCATCATTGTTCTTTATCACTACGTAGTATTCCATCATGTGTATGTACCACTGTTTATCCATTCATCTGTTGATGGACACTTAAGTTGTTTCCATCTTTTTGCTATTGTGAATGCTGCTGCAATGAACATGGGTGTGCCTATGTCTACTGGTGTGGCTGCTCTTATTTCTCTAGGATATATTCCTAGGAATGGAATTGCTAGATCGTATCGTATTTCTATTTCTAGCTTAAGGAAGTGCTGTTATCATTTTCCAAAATGGTTGTACCATTTTGCATTCCCACCAGCAGCGCTTAAGAGTTCCAATCTCCCTACAGTCTCTCCAACATGTTATTTTTTTTTTTTTTATTAGTACCAGTAATGTCAGGGTGAGATGGTATCTCATTGTAGATTTGATTTGAATTTCTCTAATGGCTAATGATCACATTTCCTCATATGTCTGTTGGTCACCTGAATGTTTTCTTTGATGAAGTGTCTGTTCACATCCTTTGCCCATTTTTCAATTGGATTATTTGTCTTTTTGTTGTAGAGGTGTTGGATTTTCCTATACATTTTAGAGACTAGACCTTTGCTGGATATGTCATAGCCAAATTCTTTTTCCCAGTTTGTAGGTTCTCCTTTTACTCTTTTGCTGAAGTCTTTGATGTGCTTAAGAATTTAATTTTTAGAAGATCGCAGTTATCTAGCTCATGTTCTTGTGTTTGTGTGCTGTCAGGTATGGTTTGTATCCTATTTATGCCGTATATTACGGCCCCTGGCATCGACCCTATTTTTTCTTCCAAGATCTTTATAGTTTTTGTTTTTATATTTAGGTCTTTGATCCATTTTGAATTAGTTTTTGTGTATGGTGTGAGATATGGGTCCTGTTTCATTTTTTCACAGATAGACATCCAGTTTTGCCAGTACCATTTGTTAAAATCACTGTCTTTTCCCCATTTAATGGACTTTGGGCCTTTGTCAGAGATCACATGACTGTAGGAAGGATTTCTATCTGGGCTCTTGATTCTGTTCCATTGGTCAATGTGTCTGTTGTTGTACCAGTACCAGGCTGTTCTGACTACTGTAGCTGTAAAGTAGGTTCTGAGGTCAGGTGGTACGAAGCCTCTGACTTGGTTGTTCTTCAGTGACGCTTTACGTCTCTAGGGCCTCTTTCCTTTCCATACAAAGGCAATGACCAGGTTTTCCATCTCACTAAAGAACGTTGTTGGTATTCAGATCAGGATGCCACTGATGGTTTTAAAGCACAAGAGTGGCTGGTCAGAGAGCATTCATACAGATGACTCAAGCAACAATAGGTCTGAATGGTTTCAAGGGAGACAAAAGTGTAGACAGACATAATAGGAGAGTATTCTAATAGTTCAGGTGAGGTATGATGCTTTGAACAAGGGCGGTGGCGGTCACGATAGAGCGGGAACGGGTTCCTATTTGATTGGTAACTTCATGGGGTAGGTGGGAGGATGGTGAGAATAAAAGGAGTTGAAGATGGCTCCAAACTTTTAGCCCATGTATCTGGGTCCAGAAAACGTGAGAGGAAGAGTAGCTTTAGGAGAGATACTGGGTAGGCTGAGTTTGGGATACCCTTGGGACTCTCAGAAACCCTGGTGGTATACTGGTTAAAAGCTATGGCTGCTGGCCAAAAGTCAGCAGTTTAAATCTGCCAGGTGCTCCTTGGAAACCCTATGGGGCAGTCCTACTCTGTCCTATAGGGTTGCTATGAGTCAGAATCGACTCGATGGCAACGGGTATGGTGTAGGGGAGTCCCAGTGGATATGTCTAGCAGACAACTGGATATAAAGGTTTGAAGCCCAGGGAGAGGTCCAGGCTGGATATATGGTCCTGGGACCATAGGTAACATCATGAGAATGGATGAGATCACCTAGGGACTGCGTATGGGTTGAGAGGCACAAATATTATACATCCTTCCCTCATCTTCCCTCCTATCCAAACTTAACTTTTTCTAGCTCTTTGTCTTCTTCAAGACAGTACTGCTCACTGCTATTTCTTAGGCTAAAACTATGTAAGAAATACTGTGCTGACTGGTATGATATTTATTACCACAAATCTCAAAGGGGAATTCAATACAGCCAGGAATGCCTTCTAAAGCTCCTGTCAGAGACCATGTTTTCAGTTTCCCCTCTTCCTCGAACATTCCCTCTTCACCCTCCACTATCAGCTGAACTTCACCTTATACCTCATTTTTTTTAAAGGCAACTTGACTGAGTACCTTATCTTTGTACCATCAAATATACCGGGCTCTGTGCATCTGTAACCACCCATTCTGTCTTCCTTCTTTTAACCACAGAAGAAATGTCTCCATTCCAATTTATGTCCAACTCCTCCAACTGTGCTCTGGATTTCATCTCTTCTCCCTTTTTCATTCATGTAATTAATCCCCTTTATCTCCGTCATCATCAATTTCTCCTTCACTACTCAATCAGTTGACCCATCAATAACATTAAGTCCAAGGAACACCTAAAACCATATTCCTGGAGATAAGACTATGAACAAACACATACAAAATATTTTCCATTCCTATTTGTCTCTCATTCTCCTAATGGATTCTTAAACATCTGTGCTCACTTTGCCCTTACAGCTCTGACACTTTGAATTATAAGGATAAATAAAATCTAAAAAAAAAAAAAAATTTAAATAAAAAATTTCTCTGGTGCCAAAAAAGACAGAGACGTTTTCCCCCTCCCTTTTCTTTAGAAAATTTGATTTGTAAATGTTTTCTCTATCTCTTTGAGAAACATGTGAATCCTTAAAAAAGCTAAATAATCCTCTTGCCAGTTTTGATCCTAAGGTCTTTCTTGGGGGCCTGGAGCCATTTCTTTGAAATATGAACATCAAGGAGTATGGCACCAGGTCTCCCTGTCCCTGCTTAGCTCCAAGATATAACTTCCTATTGTTGAAAGGATACAAAAACTTTTTTTTCTTTTCCTTCTGGGTAAGACAATTAACAGGTATGTAACGGACTGTATGTATCCGGCTACATAAAATGGTGAAATTTTTGTCTTTGTAAACTCTTTAGCAGATTGCCTGTGATGCGCATCACAGTATGACTTAACGTTTATTCAATAATAAAACTGCTACAGTCTTTTATATAATTTGTAAGAGGAGATGTGGGGGTTGACAGATTTTAATTTTCCAAACGGGGTCCTCCTGTTTAGAACACTTACTGCAGGCTGATATTCTCTATTCCAGCTCCACGCTTATTTGAGGCAGTAAGAGAAAAGTGGACTAACTCAGAACTGAAGCCACTCCCAAAGTCCACCTTTCAGGCCTAGAAAACAAACAGTAACACATGTGAGCAATGTGTTTCTTAGTTCAATCAAGTATAGAAACCAAATGGACAACACCTGCCCAAAAGCGGCGGCCAAGGCAGGAAGGGACAGGAAACCGGGGCAGGAAAACTGGACGAATGGACATGGAGAACCCAGAGTGGAAAGGGGGAGAGTGCTCACATATTGTGGGGATTGCAACTAATGTCACAAAACAATTGGTGTATAAAATTTTTCAATGAAAAATTCATTTGCGCTGTAAACTTCCATCTAAAACACAATAAAACTTTAAAAAAGAGCGAGAGTGCGTTGAAAGAGCGCGGAGGTTTGGATTTAGACGACCACAGGTATACACTGTTTTTCCTTCTACCAGCATTCTAGCCTTTGGTCAAGTTACTTAACTCTCTGAACCCCGAATACCTCCTCTATACAACGGGGATAACAACACTTCACAGGTGAGGTAAAGTATCTGACACACACAGGAGGCTCTCAGCAAAGAAATGGATTCCTCTAACACTAAACGCCTTTCTGTTACCCGTTTCCTCCTGGGTATCTCTGTCAAATCCCACTTCGGGTCGCCAGGAGTCGGAGTCAACTCAACGGCAACCGGTTTTTCGCTAAACACGTAATGATGCGGCAACGGTTACCTACAGCACGAAATCGCCGCGCAGACCTTTTGAATTTAAAAGGTTTTCGTAGATGAAGTAACGTAAAGTTAATAGACCTCGCAGCTTAAAGAGAAAGGGGGAAACCAGGCTGCGGGGGTCCCCTATGCAAATAAAGAATCACAAATGGAGACCAGAGACGCCGGCCACTGCCGCACTTCCCTAGCTGGCGCCCCAGGATGCGCCGCCACACGGCCGGGCGGGGGCGGCCATTTGCATGTGCGAAAAATCGGGAAAAAGGGGAAGCACCTATCGAAAACCCCGGCCCACCTCCCCCCAGCCGCCCGGCCCGCCCCAAAATGCTACTGAGCCGGCCTCCCCACGTCACCACTCCCTCCCACCTGCTTGTGAACTTTAAACGACGCTCCGCAGAACAACCTGGAGGAGGGGGATTTCTCAACCGGCCTGCAGCCTCCGCACGCGCGGGACCGGCACCTTCGGCTCCCGGCGTTCCCTGCGCTCCCCAGGATCCAGCGCTCCCGGCTCCCTAGACTGGCGTCGCCGCCCCGAGGCCACTCCGTGGGCGCATGCGCGGGGGCGGGGCGGGCGCGT
>NW_004443941.1:1372570-1390288 GCF_000243295.1 Trichechus manatus latirostris | reverse complement strand
GGGCGCGCGGGCGCGCCGGCCGCCAGGAGGCCCCGCCTCCCGCCCCCGGAGCAAGGCGGCGGACGTCAGCAGCGGGAAATTCCCCTCCTGTCGGCCTGGCTGCTTCTCCGCGGGGCGGGTGCTCGGCTCCCACCGCGTTCCGGCACCCTGGACGGGCGACGCCGGCTGACCGGAGCGCGAGAACTAAGGAGGTGGGAAGGTGTGAGCCGCAAACCCCGAGGAGGGCGGGAAGGAGGCGGAGGGCCTGGGAGTGGTCAGGGAGACTGGAGGTCCCGCCGGCAGAGGTCCGGCGACCGCCTGACTGACGTGCTACCTGGCTGCGGCGCTGTCCGGCCCGGACGCTTGGAGCTGCCTGCGGGGCGGCGCGGTGAGCGGAACCATGGCCTCTGGTGAGTGTTCCTGGGGGGAAACGAGGGCCGGGGCCCCCGCGGCAGTGTCGGGGGCAAAGGTCGCCCCGGGACTGCTGCTCCGGGTTTCGGGGGCTCTTGGTCTGCTGAGATTTGGCCGCGGCACCTTCTGTCTTTAAAATCGCGCTGTTTGGCAAATTGTCAGCCTTTTGAAAAGTTAGCTGGTTGAGGCTTTGCGTGCGAAATCAAAACCACGCTCTGTAATTTGATCCCGTTGTAGTAGCCGGCACCTTAGAAATTCCCAACGGCTTGACTTAGGATGAGGGAAGTGATCGTCCAGAGGAAGGCCCGGAGTTGGCGTGTTTTGGGCTTGATGTGTGTGGAAGTGGTGCGCGGGGTTTTAGAGCAGAGCGAGGCGCCTTCGGGTCCCCCGGAACCCCGGCCGTCGAGCTGACCCCCGACAAGCGCCGGGAGGCGGTCGCGGCTGTCCTGACGGTCGGACGCGGTGTGGCGCGGCGGGAAGTGTCGTTTTAACCGGCCCGAGGTGGGAATGCTGCCTTAACGGAGTGGACGGTTTTCATGGTGAGAGAAGGTGCACGCTTTGTAGAATACCGAGAAGCCGCTTTGTGTTTCCTTGGTTGGAAAGAAGGGGCAAGGTTTTTAGAGCGCTCGTGCTTTTAAATGACGGCTAGGAAGGAAAACAACTTCCTCTGCCTTGCGTGAATGTTAATTTTTAGTGGATAAGCGCCTGCTCTCTGGCTCTGCGGGGAAACGGGTTCACTGAGACGCAGCCTGGGGGACGAGGGAAGGCGTCTGCTCGGTACAGCCGGGGTTCAGGTGGGCCAGATACCCCAGGGTGAATCGGGGGGACCGCGCTGGAAGTGGACCTGCCCCAGAATTTTGGGAACGGGGAGGGGGCGCCTTCAGCAGACGGAGCAGCTGGGGCACGTTAACTAATGCTGCCCCGGGGGGCTGGTTCGTGTGCACCCCCGTCCGCCCTACTCCCTGCTCGGGTGACCCTCACTAGAGGCTGATACTACAGAAGAGGAAGTAGAAAGCATCAAGATCTTTTATAAAGGGTTGAACAGAACAAGGCCGTCGCTACTACCGTAGCCTGAAAAGGAAATAGGGGTGTTTCATATGACATTTGATTTCAGTTTGTCTTTGTGGTTTTCTAGTGCGAATACAGACATAGTTTAAAAATCTCAACTTTCCCTTTACCCACTTCAGTGACCCCAAACTTTCAGGTAATGGTCTAAATTCATAAATTCAAAGCGTATTTAGATTAAAAGTGTAAAGATGACTTTTAAATATTTGGTTAATTTATTGGTTATCAGGAAGACATGTTTTATGAAAGTGGTAAAGAATGACAAGCATTATAAGTAAAAGAAGATCGGCCTGCTGTTAATTTAACGAAACTTTGTTAATTTACTGCATGAATATATTGTATTCTAACTCTTGCAAGGGAAAAAAAGAATTCATTATTTCTATACAGAGTAGTGTTCTAAGATCACATGATTTTAAAATGTGATACAATTTAAATTTTTTTAATGACACTGTATCTTCTGCTGTTAATAAGGACTAAGAATTCCCTAAACTGGAGAGAACTAAATTTAAAAGAAAGTAAAGTTTTGGAGGTTTGGAAGTTGAAGAGTGATTATCTTACTTTTTTTTTTTTTTTCTTTTCTCAAGAGTTACGTTAAAACCGGACTGTTTAAAATATAGCAAGTTATTTTAAAATGTAATCCAATTATTTGAAAACCGCTAGGCAAATATTTTTTGAAAGGAGTTTGAGCGTACTTCCCTTAATCAGTTGTAAAAGCCTTAGTGAGAGAAAAAGATTCACAAGATAAATCATGAATTCCCATCCATATTTTGAAAACAGTAATTTAACTGAAAGTGTAACCAAAAAAGTAAGGTTTGTCTTAATTTGTTTATCATTGTCTGGTTTAGCTTCTGTTTGTAGTAAGGTAGTATTAAAACCTCAAAAAGTATTTTTATTGACTACCTAACCTTTCAGGCCATTTCTTCATTTCTCACCAGATGTCCTATGTAAATAGATACGTGTAGTTGAATGTGTGATCTATGTAACATAAAAGTAACGTATCATAATCTCATAAGCAAAATTATATGAGTGCCATGAGGAAAATATAGTACTGGGACTTTGATAGCGTCTGTGATTCTAGATTCTGTTTAGATTAGTCATCAGGCACCGTTTGGGTTCCATTGAGTAGTTTTTCATTGCTTTTTTTTTTAAACCTTGATTCCAATCTAATTAGAATTGGCATTGTGAAGAAAAATGTTCCCAAATCTGTCTAAGGTATCCGTATTTAGGCAATCATTACTTTTATGTGTTTATGATTCTATTCTATTGAATACAAGTAAAATTGGTTATTTTGTGTCTGAATTCAAAACTTGTCAATTGTTCCAGTAGAAAGAGCAAAGCATCCTTGTATGATGCATAGCTGTACTTACTAATAACTGGTACTGTCTTTTATAAAACGTTTTAAATGTTAGATGATTTGTTGTTTTTATTCATGTTTTTCTTTGGTACATTTCTGCTATGTCACATAATAATAGGAAGTCCATGAAGAAACTGTTTTCGTAAACCACATTACTTACCAACTCTTTGTAGTGTGAATTTCGAGAGATCTATTTTTTTCCTCTTTAGTAAGAGAAAAAAATGGATGTAGATATGATGCAACTTATCTTTAATAATAGGGCTGAAAGTTAGAAATGGATAACTAAAGCAAATGACTTTTTTTTTTTTTTTTTTAGTGAAAGACTGTACCATGTAAACATGAGTGTTGTTTCAGAAATTCGAAACATGTAAAAGTAGAGATAACAGTGGTATGAAAGAATTAAGGTTATAAATGATAGACACCGAGTGAATGAGATGACTAGGGAGGAATCAGATGAATCATAATTAGGAACATGTGGGGGGGGTGTGTGATGATTTTTCTCAAATACAACCTAAAGGACTCAGAATTTCTTTTTGTTCCAGCACCCTCTCATCTGTCTTCTCTGCAGATGATGGGTTTGTAGGCACACGACCTTAGCACGCTTTCCTCCTTTCTTGAGTCTGTGTCTAAGCTGTGTCTGGATTTTACATTCGTACGGTAATCAAGCTGTTAGGGATCAGGAGTAGGTCTACCAGATGAAACACAGGATACCCAGCTAAACTTAAATTCCAGATAAACAGCATATGATCTTTTAGTATACTGCACATACTTCCCAAATAGTCATTGTTTAGCTGGAATTCATATTTCTGTATATCCTGTATTTTCATTTCTCAAACAATTTGATCCTGCTACCTGTTTTTACTTAAATACGTGAACAGTCTAGGACAGATTTTGAATATTTCCCTACTTTTTCATCCTGACAGTTAAAAAGTTTTTTCAGGACTTGAGTTTTTTCCCCCACAGCAGTGGGATCTCTATGGCCAAAACCTTTTACTACATCTTTTGTTTACCTTGTGGTACATACATCAGTCAAACACTCATCTGAAAATTCCCTACTTGGGTTCTTTCTTAAGGCCTGATTAAGAGTTAGCCTGCTATAATTGGAATAAACTTGGACTTTAGCCCATGGTAGACCTGGTTGGTTTTCATTCCAGTTCTGCTACTCTTTGATGTATGGATTCAGTGTTATCAGTAAAACACACAGGAGCAATATTTACTGCAAAGGCTTGGTGTGAGGAAAATGAGGTAATGCATGCCCCTTAAAATTCTTTAATGGAGCTGTTTTGGGACTCAAGACCTCTAGGAGACAGGAGCCACTAGAGATACTTACCAAAACCAAACCCATTGCCGTCAAGTCGATTCCGACTCACAGCGACCCTATAGGACACAGTAGAACTACCCCCATAGGGTTTCCAGGGACCGACTGGTGCATTCAAACTGCCGACCTTTTGGTTAGCAGCCGAGCTCTTAACCATCGTACCACCAGGGCTCCCCAGAGACACTTAGTACTTTATATTAAGCATCCTTAAGATTCTAGGAGTCCCAAGTGGTGCAAACAGTTAACACGCTTGGCTCCTCACTGAAAGGAAGGTTGGAGGTTTGAGTCCACTCAGAGGTACCTCAGAAGAAAGGCCTGGCAATCTACTTTTGAAAAATCAGCCCTCGAAAGCCCTAGGGAGCACAGCTCTACCATGACATGCATGGGTTTGCCGTGAGTTGGAATCGACTTGATGGCAACTGGTTACTGGTTAAGATTCTAGAATTTTATGAAACCATAAAACCAATAATAGACTAGACCAGATGCTGGATAGAAATACATCTTTCAAGAATTTATAAGAATGCCCATTTACTTTTAAACTATTTGAAATGGTTTTGTGTGTGTTTAAAAAAGGAGAGTAGATGTTCGGAGGTTACGTGTCTTATCTCCTTTGTCCACTTAAATAAAAGATTACTTAGTAGATAGTTAAACAATGTGTCCTTTTGCCGATTTGACTGATATCATTCATTCTTCATTGGCTTTCTTTTGCATCTCCTGTGATAGTCTTTTTCTGCCTTATGGGAATAGGCTTAAGAGTTCTTTGCCTTTTTTGTTCAATGAATGCAACTTAATCTTTGTAAGAAATGGTGACTAAGTTTTGGTCATAGGAAGAAATGGAAAAACTTACCTGTGTCTTAAGGTAAAGAAGATCATCAGCATGACTTAACTGGGTTCCTAGGTTTGAGGAAAGAACAGATCTTACTTTCACTTTGTCCACAGTGAGTAGAGGTCATGTTCGGAAAGTGTATGTTGTTAGCTCCGTTTGCTCCTTTGGGTCTCGCAGAGTGTGACCCCCTACCCGTGCGAGGGGTTTGCAGTGAGCTCTTCTCCACTGTACTGTGACGGACGGGTGTGGTATGGTTGTCTGTGTGCTGTATTGCAAGAAGCATGCCACTGATGATAGTTAAAATATTAATTTTGTAAACAATTTACCTTTTAAATAAATAAGAGCGATTCAAAGCTATCCCTATACTAATGTCTTCTTCCCTTGCTTGTATTTGGATGAGCTTTGTAGGGTGGTGGGAGAGAAGGAGGAGTTACAACTAGCCAGAATTGCTCAGCTTATTGTATCCATGACACAGCCCATACTTGTACCTGAATTTTTGTGTAGCTTCTCTAGATACGTGCATTGTTGTTTCCTCTTCTTTACGTTTTAGGTCAGTGTTTCTTAATCAGGAGTGCGTGTTAGAATTGCCTAAAAGGCTGTTTCTGAAGTGTGTCTCTGGGCTTTACCCTTGAAGATTGCCATTTCTATTCAGCAGGCTCAGGTGAGGGCAAAACATGTACATTTTGAAGAAAGTGGTTCTGATCTGCACCTACAGCATCAGTCTGTTCTGGGGATTTCATTGGAGCTAAATGCACAGTTGCTATACTGAGATGCATTATCTTCTTCAGCTAGGATGCATTTATTTTAGATTGCAGGTTATTTGCTATCTCAATTATTGTGACTTTACCCCCAGCTGCTTTTATCCTCGTTTTTTTGAATTCTGATATCCTGGATCCCAACTGTCATATTAGTTAATGTGATGCATAACTTCTTTTTCTTATAACTTCATATAATTTTGTAGCATTGGCTGTGTTATTAATTATATGACCTTGAGCAAGTCATTTAACATTTTTGAACTTTAGTTTTATTATCTATAAAGTGGGATAATAATTCCTGTTTTTTTTTTTTTAATGAAGCTCAAAGCTGTTAAGAGGATCAAATGAGAAATGTATGCAAAAGTACTTTTAAATGGTTTTATAATTATAACTGCTGGAATTTTTTTTTTTTTTTTTTTGCTGTATACTTAATGCTGGTTTCTAATTCCAGCTGTAAGGTTTTAATTAGTAATGTATCTATTTTTGACAATTTATGATTCATTTTTTAGCTATGTTTTATTCCAGTATAATTTCTCTTTTTAATCTTAAAAACTCATACTTTATTATGTAGGCCACCATGTTTAAAAATAAAAATAGTGCCTTTTTTTTTTTTTCCCCTAAGTGCACATAAAAAGCACAAATGTATCTTGCAAACCTGTTTGTTATATTTCAAATGTTACTCTGGTCTGTAGTAGCATTTTACTGTTCAGAATGTAAGGGCCAATTCAAACTTTTTATAATCTTGATTAAAGAAAAATACAATAATCAACTTGTATAGAACCCATTTTGAAGACATTTTTTCAAAACTAGTGATCTGAGATAATCTTAGTTAAAAGTACTCATTTTTTCTACAACTCCCTGATTTATATTTTGCCTTCTACTTCATAGATGACTAAATTTCAGCACTTTTTATCTTCAGGAAGAATGACACCTCACTACAAAGTACTGAGGAAGGAAGTAACTGGTACATTATAGTGATGCCTGATGTAAACCTCACAGCTGGGGGCTTTTTAAAAAATCATCAGTACAGATAAAGAAATCAAAACATGAACGGGTGTAAGAAGTACGAAGGTGTAGCACTGTTGGAGCCCAGTGCCTACAAAGCACTATTTTTGTTTCCAGAATAGTAGAATCAAATAAGGAAAGTCTGATTAATCACTTACACAGTCCCTATAACGCTTAAATAACTTTCACAAACAAAAACATCTAACTTTAGAGTTTCAGTCATTCCCTCAACAGACACTAAGGCACCAATGAGTAAGACACAGTCCCTACCCTCAGGCAGCTTTATCTCAAGAAGAAATGAAACAGTCTTCCCTAAATTAGAGTTATTTGGAATAGTTGTCATAAACAGAATGCTGTGGGAGTTTTGAAGAGAAGGAGATTATTTCCAGCTGGGGGTGTAGAATATTGACAGTCATTTCTGTTCCTTGGTTGTGAGACTTTGACCAGTGAAGAGCTTCTGCAAAAGGAAAAATAAATTTCAAAAATTTTTCAAGTGCTTAATAGTCTATGATAAGTAATATTTATGTCATTAAAAAATTTTTTAAATCTTTTTAACAAGTGCTTGTCTGTTCCTTTGTCTATATATATATAGCTTTTTTCCTAAATATATGTCTAATTTAAAGAAGTATGTGTAACCACTGAAAGATCTGAATGCTCAGTGTGTGCCTGCCACTTTTATTCATATTACCCCCTTCCCCAAAAGTTAACCATTTACCAGTAATGATGTCATTCAATACCAATTTCCTACCAAGACACTTTTAAATAAGTAGTGGGCAGGGATTTATTTGACCTTTAGTTCAACCACGTAAATTATTTAAGATACAACTTTAAAAAGAGTGCTGATTTTATTAGCTATTTAGAGAAGATGTACTTTCTCTTAAATATTCCTGCAAGGATATATGAAGATGTGAAATATTTCAGTATGAGAAATATTCATCTGCATTCCTGTCTTACTGTTTTTCAGTAAAATTGAAATAAGTGTTATGAACCTGATTGGGTTAAAATCAGTTTTCCCTGGCCCTTTGTCCTTTTCTTTTCCCCCATTGTGGTGAAAATACACACAACGAAACCTTTCCTGGTTCAGCAGTTTCAATTCAGTGAGAGGGATACGCTCTTCAGCGCCCCCTCAGCAGAAGCGCTCCCTTTCCCCACCCCTGGTAACCATGAATAATCTTTAGTTTTTATATATTTACTTATTTCACATAAGTGAGATCATACAGTATTTCTCCTTTTGTGACTGACTTATCTAGCTTAGGAGACCTGGTGGCACAGTGGTTAAGTGCTTGGCTGCTAACCAAAAGGTCGGCAGTTCGAATCCACCAGCCGCTCCTTGGAAACCCTATGGGGCAGTTCTTTGTCCTGCAGGGTCACTATAAGTTGGAATCAACTTGATGGCAACGGGTTTTTTTTTTTTTTTGATCTCGCTCGGCATAATGTTTTCTCCCGCGTTGTGGCACGCATCAGAACTTCATTCTCTTTGTGGCTGAGTAATGTTACATTGCACACTTTGCTTATCCATTTCTCTGTTGATGGACATTTCTGGACCTTTGTTTTTTGGATGAACACATAGGCAGTAGGTTCAAACATGAGGGTAACTCATTACTCAGTAACCCAAAGCAGGAACCTTGGAGCCATCAGTGATCCTCATGTTCTGTCAGTCCCCAAGTACTGCCCATTTTGTCTTCTAAATAAGCCTTCATCCCAGTTACCACTGTCCTCTTTCAGACATACCCTCCTCTTGTCCACGTTGTTTTAATAGTCTCTCAGCTGGTCATCCTGCTTTCTCTTTTCTCGTCAGTCTGTTCACTGCCACCACAATTCTCACTCTGAAATGCCTGTCCAATCGTGATTCCCCTACTTGAAAACACTCACTGATTCCGTGTCACCCTGAGGGTAAAATCCAAACCCCTAAGGGTGCTCTGGCTCTTGGTGCTCTTTGTAAAGAGTGGATGTTTGCCCACCGGGGCCACGCTGGAGGTCCTTTAAGCTGGAGGTTCTTTAACGGACCGTCTCTTCTCTGCTGCCATGCCTTGACTCACAGTTCCCTTTCCCTGGAACGTCCTCTAGTTCTCCCTTCCCTCTCATCTCTCCCCCCACTGTTTTGCTTCCTTCACTCTTTTTCCCTCTGACATAGTGAGGCACTCCCCACTGTTTTGCCCTTATCCTCACTTTATTCTGAGTTTTGTTAATGTTTCCCTCCCTTCTGTAGTTTAATAATTTGTGTTCTGTTGCTTCACTGTTCCATAAGGCCCTTGTTTAAGTCACTGTTTTCAAAACAAGCATTTGAAATAATAGACACTATTTAGTGACTCTCTGTTAATATGCCTGCACTTGGTAAGAATTCTCTCATCCTCACAACGACTCTGTGAGGTAGGTGCTGTTATTCCCCTTTTACAGAGGAAGAGCATGACATTTCCAGGGTCTCATCGCTTAGAAGTGGCTGGGTGGTATTCAGAGGATCTCTCCCTGTACTGCATGGAGAAGGCCCGTCGTGTTACCCCTGCTGAAGGTGGCCTGCACTCACAGAGGGCAAGCCTTCTGTCAGTGAAATGGGTACCAGATTGTGGGTATTTAGAAATCATTAGACTGGTTGAGGGAGTTTTGGTTTACATTGTTAACTACCTTACTGGTAAGCACACTTGAGTGTTTTTATTCAACTGTCATTTCCAAGATTTGGATAATAGAAGAGAGCAAAGGTGCTTATGTTTTAAACCGCTGAGTTGAGGTATAGTTAACATACAATAAACTGTCCATGTTTGAAGTATACCATTTGATAAGTTTTGACATTTGTATTCAACCTTGAAATCATCACCACAATCAAGATAATGAACATATCCATCGTCCCAAGTTTCTCACCCACCTCACATCCCTGCAACCAATGGTGTGTTTATTTTCATTATGGATTAGTTTACATATTCTGGAGTTCTGTGTAAGTGGAATCGTACGGTATATGCTGTTTTTGGTCTGACTTCTTTCACTCAGTATAGGTATTTTGAGGTTCATCCATGTTGTTTGTACAGTAGTTCTTTCTAAAGGTACATATTTTGAATTAAATTTGTTGTGGAAAGTAAATTATTTTCTTTTTCCTCCATTGTGTCTTACGCTTTAGAAAAAAGGTTTAGATGAGACTAAAAACTCCCTTGAACCTGAAGTCCCTTCTGGGGCTTGTTTTGATGGACCGTGTGTGGTGTTGTCGTTGCTGTTGTGTTGTTGTTGTCGTTGCTGTTGTGTGCTGTCAAGTCAGTTCCGACTCACAGCGACCCTGTAGGACAGAGCAGAACCGCCCCATAAGGTTTTCAAGGAGCGGCTGGTGGATTCGTACTGCTGACCGTTTGGTTAGCAGCCGAGCTCTTAAACACTTTGCCACCAGGGCTCCAGACTATGTATAAGTCCTTTGAAATTCCCATGCGAATAATTTATATGTGTTCAAATACATTTTCGTGTTCAGTGATCAATCTTTTACTTCACTGTTAGGGTCTAAAACCAACCAGTTAAACTACACGTTACTCACTTTCGGAGTACAATATTGTGCTTCTGAATACTATCTTCCTATAGCTCCTTTGGGGAAATCTTGGGGGAAACCCCTCTGCTTGGTCTCACGTGGGAAGTGGCTATCTCTGAAATGTTTGCCTCAGAGCTTCACACTGGCATCAGCTAGAGGTACTCAGTGATAAAGTCCTAACCAAGTCAGTTTGGTTTGAATGGCTTGTGCTAACACTCTACAGGAGCTCACTTTAATGGGAAAAGTGGTATCTCCCACCCCATCTTGTATAATTGCATTTCAACCTTGTTATTTCATGTTGAGAGGGAAAGTCTTTTAGTCTGCTGTTTTGGAAAAAACAAAATGGTTAAAATCCATCATTATTGCTATCCTAATCTCACCTTCCCCCCCCTTTTTTTTTTATTTTCAGGTGGGTATAACCCGTATATAGAGATAATTGAACAACCCAGGCAGAGGGGCATGCGGTTTCGATACAAATGTGAAGGGCGCTCAGCAGGCAGCATTCCTGGGGAGCACAGCACAGACAACAACCGAACATACCCGTCTATCCAGGTAACTGACCTCTTCTGTGCGCACCTCACTTTCAGGGCTTCCTGTTTTAGCTGCAGCAGTTACATTGGAGCCCAGTATCTTCCGGTCGTCCCGCGGTCTTTTCTTTTCTCTCCTATTTTTAATTACTCTGTACTAGATGGCTAGATGTCTAGCGACATTTCTGAAATACAGGATGGACTTCTCCCCCCTGTAGATAGGTCAGAGTCCCTGGGTGGTGCAGGCGGCTAACGCGGTCGGCTGTTAACCAAAACGTTGGCAGTTCGAGTCTACCCAGAGGTGCCTTGGAGGAAGCCTGATGATCTACTTGTGAAAAATCAGCCATTGAAAACCCTGTGGAGCACAGTTGTACTCTTGACACACACGGGGTTTCCAGGAGTCACACTCTGCTCAACAAGAGCTGGGTGATTGGCACGTAAGTCGTCCAGTGTGGTACACTGTTGTGTATGAGGCACGGTGCTTCGTGTACGTTGGCAGCTTTAGGATTGGGATCCCTTTCCTAGAATACAGCTGATGAGGAAAAAGCATTGTCTCCTTCCAGATGTGAGTGAGGTTGTTGTGTAGATTAAAGATATAGATTCAGGAACTCAGCTGGAATTATCCTCTTCACTGCAGTCACTTGGCTTAGTCTTGGCTAGAGGCTGTGGAAAAGGGGAAGATCCTTTTTCTCCTCTCTCCTTACCTTTCTTGTTGGCCCCTGGGTCTCTGGGTCTTGCACTGACTGATTGGAAATACTGTTACTTTTCAAATACAGTTTTTTTCATATTAGCATAAATTTAAAAGTAGATCAGATATAAGTTTGGTAACATATGCTATATTTATAGTTATAAATACAGTGTGTTTATATTTTATATTTATGTACTATGTTTTATTTGACATATTAAAAATTTTAACCTTTAAATGCCAATTAAAAACCTTATTGGCAGAGTGAATTCTGAAAAATGTTATTCAGTCTTTCATCAACAGATTTTAAATCAGTTTTATAACTAGATTATTTACAAACCTTATTTTATTGAACTTAGAGGAAATTGCTAAGTTATAGACTAAGCTAATGACAAGTTATGTATTGAATTCCTAATTTTTCTTACATTTTTGGCAGCAATATGGATTTGGATTATTTAAGTCCTTTTATTTAAGTGTTAAAATGGGAGAAATGCTAATGAAAGATAAATAAGAAAATATTCTTCGAATCCTTTTAAGAGTTATTTTAGCTCTTCTCCACAATTCAGCTCATTCTACATGTTCTCTAAAATGTTTCTAAGATCTGCTGTATGCTTACATTTCCAGGAAGTCCTGAACAGTTCACAGCTTGAGCTCTAGATCAGCTGTCTAAGTCTTGTTCAGAAAGGCAGTACTTCCTGGTTATTGTTCAAATTAAGGTTAAATTAAAAATTACGAAATTTAGTGCCATCTGCCTGTCAAGCCACTCGTTCTTACTTACCTACCTTTCTCTCTTGTAGTGTGCTGGTTTTCATATTTTCTGCTTTCTTGCAAATGTGCTAGCTTCCAAACTGAACATTAGCTCCTCCCCATGCTCAGATTAGCCTCCTTCTTCCATGCCAGGCGTTCCTCTTCACCGGCAGGGCTAGATGTACCCTCTGTGTAAGAGTTTATCTTGTTAAAGTCAGTGGGACTCATGGCCTGTTGTTCATTGGACACCTGGAATATGCTTATTGATTAGCAAATATTTTTGTGAAATGAAACGTTACATATTAAGTAGAATGATCGTTTTGATGTGTTATCATTCCCAGTGCGGCTTAAGTGTGTCCTTTCAAGGGATGTTTTTGGAGTGATACTGCATCTCAGAGCGGGACGTTCAGTGACTTGGCATCTAAGTATTTTCTCATGTTCTGTGATAAAATTGTGGCTTAATTTTACTTGTTTTGAAAGAAGAATAAGGAGAGTCCGATGAGTTGACCAACTGAAGTTAGGGCAAAAAATGTACGCCAAGACACTGAGAGGTAGCCCTTCCAACTAGTTATTCTCTGGACAGTTTCCTCCACCTGCAGTCAGATGGACTTTATCCAGTGCTGGCGACATTGTGTAGAGTACGTCTGTATGTAGGTATGTATACACGCATGCCTGCGTGCAGGCGGTGAAACCTGTCGGGCCAGACCCATTGGGACGGCCTGGTTCTGTGGGTCCCCCAAGCGCCCCACCGCTGACAGGGTGCAGTCTTAGTGCCTTTCTGTCACTTGCTTTAGTGGAGAATATGTGCGTTTTCCTTCTCTGACAGGCTTCTGCCTTACACAGGCTCCAGCTTTCACAGGTTTTACTGTATTTATTTATGGCTCATCTGTTTGATTTCCCTTTTTCAGATTATGAACTATTACGGAAAAGGAAAAGTGAGAATTACGTTAGTAACAAAGAATGACCCCTATAAACCTCATCCCCATGATCTGGTTGGAAAAGACTGCAGAGATGGCTACTATGAAGCCGAATTCGGACAAGAACGCAGACCTTTGTTGTGAGTACACAGTCACAGACACCTTCAGGAGTAGATAAGCGTCGGATGCTCTGACCCTCTGTTACTTTTTAGCAGAATAAACTAACTTCTTATCCTGTTCTGTCCACTGTGTACATTCCAGCTTACCATTTGCATTAGAACTACCCTTTCTTTGATTCTCCTTTAGCAAGCACAGTGTACAGTGGTAGAAGGAGTACTTCTTTATTAGTAGTAAAATTAAAAAAAGAAAAGCCCATTGCCATCAAGTCAGTTGTCACTCATAGTAACCCTAGAGGATGGAGTAGAACTGCCCCATAGGGTTTCCAAGGAGCAGCTGCTGGATTCAAACTGCTGACCTTTTGGTTAGCAGCTGAGCTCTTAATCACTACACCACCAGGGCTCCATTTTATGCTGTGATTTTCTCTTAGTTTGAATAATTTATGAAAGATTTTCTTTTCAAAATTTTTACCCTGTCTTTCCATTTATAGTTAACTTAAAATTCACTAGATGTGAGGAAAATCAACTGGGAAACTATTATTTATTAAGGGGCAGAAAATAAAGTTAACATACACAAGTCACTAGTTCCAAGAATGAAAAAATGTAACACTTCATGGTGTGAGGCCGCCAGAAGGTGAGCCCATTCATCATCATGTTGGTCAGAGTGTAAATTAATGTAATCTTTCCGGTGAGCATTTTAAAAACTATATAGCAAAAGCCTGAAAAATATGAATGCCTCTTGAGCTAGCAATTCCACTTCTAGGAATTTATCCTTAGGAAATAAATAATTAAGCATGTTCAGACATTTAGCTATAATGATGTTCATTGCAAGTCTTTTTGTAATTGCAAGAAGTTAGGAACAATCCAAATAATAAACGAAAGAAGATTAGTTAAATAAACTGGTACATCCATACAGTGTCCTCCTATATTGCCTTAAAAATAGCATTGCAGGTATGTGTCTACTAATATGGAAAGATAATTCACTATATGTGAGATGAATAAAGTCGGTTTTAAAACAATATGTGGAAAATAATCTTATTTTTGCTTAAATTTATACCTATACATGGTAGTATATGCACTTAGATAGTAATAGCAGTTGTCTCTGGGTAGGTAGGATTATGAGGTTTTCTTATGTTTTTCTTTTAACTTGTGTTTATTTTATAATTCATTTTTGTAATGAACATGTATAGCTTTTGGGGAAACAATGCAACTAATACAAGAAAAGAAAAATAACAACACAAAACAAAATATCTGGTGTCGTAGTTATCTAGTGCTGCTATAATATAAATACCACAAGTAGATGACTCTAATAAGCAGATATTTATTTTCTCACAATTTAGGAGGCTAGAAGTCCAAATTTAGGGCGTGGGCTCTAGGGGAAGGCTCTCTCTCTGTCTGCTCTGGGGGGAAGGTCCTGGTGTCTTTTCAGCTTCTGTTCCGCGATTCCTTGGTCACCTTCATGTTGCATGGCATCTCTCTTCTCCCGTCTGTGCTCTCTTGCTCTTCTTATGTCTCAAAAGAGATTGACTCCAGATACATTCTTTACTAATCCTGCCTTATTAACATAACAAACAACCCATTCCCAAATGGGATTATAACCACGGGCATAGGGTTTAGGATTTACAACACATATTTTTGAGGGACACGGTTCAACCCATAACATCTAGCAATACCCACCTGGCAAAAAATACACATTTTTTTCCTGTCTATTTTACTTGATCTCCCAGCAGCATTTTACACTGTTGGCCACTTCTTTCTTGAAACATTCTTATTCTTTGATTTCTGTGAGACTTAACTCCCCTGTTTTACTTCCTACTTTTCTGGCTGTTCCTCCTTGATCTTAGTTATAGGCAATTATATTTTTGAATTACCTCAGTTATTTTCCCAATAATGCCCTTCATAGCTGTCTCCCAGTCCCCCCAAACTAGGATTCATTAAGAATCACGCATTATATGTAGTTGTCATGCCTGTTGAGTGTCCTTTAAGTTAGGGCAGTTCCCTATCCTTTTTGGGTCTTTCATGACCTTACCACTGTTTGAAGCATTCAGGCTAGTTGTTTTGAAGATTGTCTCTCAATGTGGGTTACTCTGAGTGGTTGCTCATAATTATATTCATGTTAAACGTTTTGGGCAAGAAATCTACAGAGGTGATGCTGTATCCTTCTCAAAATATTCCTTTAAGAGACATGTAATATCAGTATTTCCTATTCTTGGTGATAGTAAGTTTGATCACTTGGCAAGATTTCTCCAATGTCAAGGTGCTTTTTTCCACTGGAACACTTCAAGACTGTGAATATCCTATTTGCCAGTTACTTTTTGGCATCCATTGATGATCGCTACCTGAGTCTGTTGTTACAATATAGTTGTAAAATGATGATTTTTAAAAAATTCTATCATTCCTTCTATATTTATTAGTTGGCATTCTGTTGTAAAGAAGAACATTCCCTTCTTCCCTTCTCGGTTTTTAAAAATACCACCATGGACTCGTGGATTCTTTTTTTTAATCATTATTCAGTATACTCTGGTCTGTTATTAGCAATATTCTTTAGATTTTTCACATTGGAAGTGTGACCAATGCCAGCTCCTTCACACCATCCATCTCCTGTGTACTGTGACACGTCCTTGGCATTTCTCTGAACACTTCCTCACACTTTTCCTGCTTCAGCCCCAGTTTCTTCCAAGGAGCCCTGGTTCTTTTCATTTGAGAATGGTATTTAGTCTAATTCTCTTTTTTTTCTTTTTTGGGTTTTAAAACAGACATTTATTGTATCACAGTTCAGGAGGCTAGAATTCCGAATTCAAGCCACCAGCTCTCGAGGAAGGTGCTCTCTCTCTGTCTGCTCTGGGGGAAGATCCTCATCTCAGCTTCTCTAGTGTTCTTCTTGGCATTCCCTGGAGACCTCCACGTGGCATCTGTCTTCCCCTTTGTGCTTGCTTGTGTCTCTCCCTAATCTGTTCTTTTTATATATCGAAAGCGGTAAATTTAAGAGACACCCTACCGTGATACAGCCTCACTAACATAGCGGGGATTCCAGCACTCATTTTTGGGGGACACAGTTCAATCCATAACACACCACTTGAGTTCTGATACCTCACCCAAGCTGCTTCTCCATGTGGACCTTACTCTGCCCATCTAAACTTTAGTACTGAATTTTCCAGGAAGGGGAAGGCTATACTATAACGTTTGGTGCTCCTAATTGCCATCTTGACATATTCTCTTAGATGGCTCAAAAGCACCTCAAACAGAATATGCCCAAACCGTAATCTTACCCCTGCAGGCCTCTTCCCCTGTAAGTTGGTCTTGTTTCAGTGCTCATTTTCTTAGTGGTTGCTACAAAAGCCCCAAACTTGAGTGTTATCCTTGACACCTCTTACACTAGCATACATGTAGTGACTCCACTAACTCAAACTCATTGCCATTGAGTCGACTCTGACTCATAGCGACCCTATAGGACAGAGTAGAACTGCCCTCACAGGGTTTCCAAGGAGCAGCTGGTAGATTCAGACTTTTGGTTTGCAGCCTGAGCTCTTAACCACTGTGCTATGAGGGCTCCGAATCCACTAACAAGTACCTCTTCAATAACTCTTGAATCTATCTACTTCTCTCGGTGAACTCCACCACCGCCCCACCACCACTGCAGTCTAAATCTGGGCTGCTGGGCTGGGGGGGCCTCCCACCTGCTGTGTCTGCATCTCCTCGGCATCACTCCTCCCCCTCTGTCTTCCACTTTAGCCAGAGTGATTATTTCAGATACAAATTGTCACCCCCTCCCCTACTTAAAACATTTCAATGGCTTTATGTGGCTCTTGGAGTAAGGACAGTGTCCATCCACGGCCTACAAGGCCCACACGGCCTTCTAGTATAATATATCTACACTGCAGGCCCACGGCCTTCTAGCATACCATGCTCACTTGATATCTACACTGCAGGCACACAGGCCTTCCTTTCATTTCCTGTGAGCACACTGCTTTTCTCGAGGAACTTTGCGTGTTCTCTTTCTGCCTGGGAGTCTCTTTTCTCTCGTCTTCACCTAGTTCACTTCTGTTCATATTACCACTTCCTGCAGGAAGCCCATCTGCCCTCCCTGAATTTATCAACCCTCTCCTTAGAGGCTCCCATAACATCGTGTGTATCTCCTTCAAAACACCTGTCATGATTTCAGTTGAGCGTTTTTGTGCGTGTGGTTATTTAATATCTATCTCTTTCGCTAGACTAGAGGTCAGCAAACTGTTTCTGTAAAGGGCCACATAGTAAGTATTTTAGGTTTTGCAGGCCATATGGCCTCTGTCACAGCTACCCAGTTCTGCTGTTGTAGCACCAAAGTAGCCATGGACGGTAGGTAGGTGACTGAGTGTGGAGGTGCCACATAAACGGTACATAGGTGACTGAGTGTGGAAGTGCCCCATAGAAAAAACATAGGTGACCGAGCGCGGAGGTGCCCCGTAGACGGCGCGTAGGTGACCGAGCGCGGAGGTGCCCCGTAGACGGCGCGTAGGTGACCGAGCGCGGAG
>NW_004443941.1:1345553-1372470 GCF_000243295.1 Trichechus manatus latirostris | reverse complement strand
TAGACGGCGCGTAGGTGACCGAGCGCGGAGGTGCCCCGTAGACGGCGCGTAGGTGACCGAGCGCGGAGGTGCCCCGTAGACGGCGCGTAGGTGACTGAGTGTGAAGGTGCTCCAATGAAACTTTATTTACAGAAACAGGTGGCCGGCTGGATTTGGTCCATGGGCCTTGGTTCACAACCCCTGTGGTAGACAGTAAGCTCCAGAACGGGAGGGATTGTAAACCCCCAGTGCTTTCTGGGGTTTTTGGTACATAGTAGAAGCTGAAAACTTTTTGGAGGATTATGAATGAGTAATTGATGACTGCATGTTTGATTCTTTGGGTGCCTCAGACCCTTGAATGCTTTTTTGAACTTTTGCCATTTGAAAGTAATTTTTTTTTAACAAGTCACTTTCAGGTCTCTATGAGCCTTGATTTCCTCATGTCAGAATTTCAGAAATCACCAATACTTCTAATATTCTGTGAATAGCAGTCAAATCTGATTATTTAGATAAAACAAAATCAAGTAGTATATAAATATATTAAAAGGAAGAATTCGTTAAAACCTTTTTGTCGGAGAAAAAGAGACAACCAAGCTTAGAAATCTTTCAAAGAAGAGGAATACTTTTGAGGAAGAGGATTATAGTTTTAGAATTTCAAGTAAGGACTAAAAATTTAAGGTTTATTTTTTAATTTTTGGAGGCAGAGGAAGGAAATGTCAGGACATTTTAGGTGCTGGCAGAATCACGAGTGTGATGAGTGAAGAGTAAACGTAAGACTCGGCATGAGCTCGAGAGGCACGGAGGCAGCCTCCTGCTGCCAGTCGCCCATGAAGCTGGAACAAGCAGCAGTGTTATTATAACCGAGTTTTGCTTCCTTATTCACACCCACCCAACTGAATGACGTCATGGTTTTTCCATGTGGGAGCAAGTATGATTGCTGGTGGTGGGGGAGTCCCCCCACGATCTGTACCACACATAATGCAAATTAGTAATATTTGTAGCTATTGAGAAGTTTTCCATAAATGACATTTTGAAGCTTTTGTTAAATATTATTGTTAGTGTTAAACCTCTTACTAATGTTCTAAAAAACACATTTCAATGCTTTCTTACAATGGGTGATTATAACTTCACATAATACAGCACAAACCATATTATATTCTACTGCTTCTAGCAGTGAAATCAGGGGTTAAAAAACAAGTGTCTGTGGGCCGTGCAGGTGTGTAAATGAGTAGAGGGGTCAGGAGGAAGAGAACTAGCAGGCCCTGTAGCAAACCAGGGCGCCCTGGGTAATGGGGCAGCGGTGATCAGCTCCAGCCTGTTGTTTCTGTGCCAGCCTAGCATTGCCAGGCCTTTAAAAGACTCAGGAAGAGCCAGAAGTCCAGATATTTGTACGTAATTACCTGATTCTTAAATGTTGGCAACCTATACACTTTTTCTTTAATGTAGGCAACATACCTGTGGGTATCTTTTTACAGCTTCTGCTTGACCTAATCAGATATACAGATTTCATTGATTTAATTATGAATTTGTCTGGGAGGTGACTTTTAGCTGTTTGATTTTGCTTTCCTATTAAGCTCTACCTACTCTGGTATATTTGACATAGGCATATTGTTTGCTGTTGTTGAGTGCCATTGAGGCGATTCTGACTCATAGTAGACCCGACAGGATGGAGTAGAACTGCCCCATGGGGTTTCCTAGGCTATAATCTTTATGAGAGCAGATCACTAGGTCTTTTCTCCCTCAGAGTCACTGGCTAGATTTGAACCCTGACTTTTTGGTTAGCAGCCAAGTGCTTAATATTGTACCACCAGGGCTCCTTAGCTATATTAGTGAGGCGTAATTATAAAATATTGTATGTAAAGATGATATAGTATGTGCTCTTTCTCTTTTGACAATTCTCATAGAAATGTAACATCATTTTACCCTTGCATTTTTATCCTAGCACTTGGAAATACATTTCATGCTTTAGAATCTCCATCGACCACTACTCGGTGTTGGATATATATTTGATTTCTGCAAGTAGAACCTCGTTATGTGTCTTCGTGTTTAACTGTAATGTAGTTTTAAAACTTATTTTTCCCTTTTAGTTTTCAGAATTTGGGTATTCGATGTGTAAAGAAAAAAGAAGTAAAAGAAGCTGTTATTTCACGAATAAGGGCAGGAATCAATCCTTTCAGTGGTAAGTATGTTTAATATGGTCACTTCTAGTGTTTGGATGGAGCCCCTGGGGGGTGCTCATCTGCTACCCGAAAGGTGCCTGCGAAGAAAGGCCTGACAGTGTACTTGCAAAACACCAGCCACTGGAAACCCTGTGGGGCCCGGTCCTTCTCTGACACACGTGGGATCCCATGGGGGTGTCAGCTTGATGGCACTGGTTGTGGGGCCCGGTCCTTCTCTGACACACGCGGGATCCCATGGGGTGTCAGCTTGATGGCACTGGTTGGTGTTTGTTCTTTGACTCGGATTTGGCTTATTGTGTAAGTGACGTCTGTGTGTCTCTTGAACCTGTGTTTTAAAAGCTGTTGACGTCGTGTGTTCATTTTGCTACTTGTTGTACCTTATCTGAGGAGTGAAATCTATTCAAAATTTTTTACAGTTGTTGAAAAAACCACTTTTCTTACGCAGAGAAGGCTTTCTGGTGTTAGTGGGGCGTGTCGTCGTTTTCTGTAAGAAAACCTTCTCAGAGACGCTCTGGTTCTCTGAATGTGTCCTTGTGCCATTTCAGGAGACAACATACAGTCTCCTTTTCGAATGCTGACTAGGTGCTGTGATTCTAAGGTATTGGAGTGCATGTAACTCAAGGGCGTATTCAGCAGTGAAACTTAAATTAACCTCAATGTGGAAGTGGCAGAATACAAGTGGAAGCCACACAAAATGTTTTCATAGTGTCTTTTTGCATGTAGGAAGATACTTACTTTTTAGTAGGTTTTGGAGGATACTAAAATAACATTCATTAAACGTTTATACTTAACGGCACTGTTCGGCACAGCACCGGCACTTGTAAGCACCCTGTACTGTTAGAACAGACGAATGATTTCCACGCTCAGTGCTGGCATCCTACGTCACCGTAGTCTGCATTTTCATGTCTTCTGCAGCTACTTAAATGTGCACAATTCAGGAATTGCATAACTGTAAAAATTTCAAAGATTAAGTTTCTTTGTCGTATTCAAGACATGCTTATATTGTTGGTCTGTGTTTTTCCTGAATGTATAAAAATAATTTAAGAGCTAGGATGATAATTTAAGGAATGTGTTCAAAGACAATGACTGTTTTTGTGAACCGTAAGGTCTGCAGTCTGCGTCTCTCTTCTCTAGGCCTTTATTCTTCATACAGCTTAGTATAGTGATGGAGCCCTGGTGGCACAGTGGTTAAGAGCTACAGCTGCTCACCAAAAGGTCAGCAGTCAGATCCACCAGCCCCTCCTTGGAAACCCTATGGGGCAGTTCTCCTCTGTCCTGTAGGGTGGCTGTGAGCTGGGACTGACTTGACGGCACATAACAACAACAGGTATAATGGTGAAAACAAAAGTCTCCTTCCCCTTTAGTGTCACCCTCCAGAGGAGGCTGTTGGTGAGCTTGGTGTCTGTTGTTCTAGGGTTTACTTTATGTGTGTATAGTCAACGTAGACAGATATTTTTTATATAAATGGAATCATGCTATACTTCCTACTCTACCGCTTCATTTTTCTACTCTGGAATATATCTTAAACATCTTTCCATGTTAGTACTTATAAAATCTGGCTTATTCTTTTAACAGAATATTCCGTTGTTTGGGTAGACCATAATTTGTTTACCTAGTCATCTGTTAACGAGCGTTTAGGTCGTTTTCATTTTATTTCAAAGACTCCATTGTATATACATGTTCAGCTCTTATGTTATATTTTCTTAGGATAAATTTTTAGAAGGGGAAAATTCATAGGTCAAGCGGCTCACTGAAAATTTTGATGGATTGCCAAGTTAAAGGGACAAACGCAAGGAGTCCATCTAGATCTAGATGCAGCAGAAAACAGGGATAATGCCGTACAAAACGAGGCGATTACAAAGAATAGCTGCCATGTGTTAAGTGCTTTTTATACGTCAGAAAGCCCATTTTAAGTGCTTTATCTGCACTATTGTATTGAATCATTATAAGAGCACTGCTGTACAGAGGAGAAACCTAAGTTTTGGTTGTATAACTTTCTCAAGTCATACAGTATAAGTGGCAAGCTGGAATTCAAACCTAGGTCTCCTGACTCCCAAGGTAAAGGCATTAAAAAGGAGAAGCTGATGGGCTATCTGTGGAAGCTTTTTTTTTTTTTTAGCAATCTAGAACCAGGTACAATGTTAATAACAAATACTCATATAGTACTTACAGTGGTTCCCAGTACATAGTAACTGCTTTATATATTTTACTTCATTTAATTTTTATAACAGTCTATGACGTGCAGGTACTATTATTATTTCCACTTTATAAATGAGGAAATGGAGGCATAGAAAAGTTAAGTAGTTTTCTCAGTCACACAGCTGGTGGATGGTGGAGCTGGGATTTGAATGACAGGTAGCCCTGCTCCAGAGCTCGTGGTGTTGACCACTGTGCTGTTCTTTCTAGATGATCCTGCCAGTTGGTCCTACACTGTGTTTGTTTGTCGATTGTTAGTTTTTGTTTGTTTGTTTGAACATCCATTCCTTCTCCTAACCCTTTTGCTCTCTCCCTAGCTGGGGAACTGATTTCATAATCTGAGTTGTGGTGGTATCCTTTTTCCCCTGATGTTCCTCACTAGGATAATATTCTGAGGGGTCCCTGGCTGGCACAAGTGGTAAATCTCTGGACTACAAACCAAAAGATCGGCAGTTTAAACCTACCCAGAGGCACCTCACAGGAAAGGCCTGGCGATCTGCTTCCCAAAAGTCACAGCCTTGAAAACCCAATGGAGTGCAGTTCTGCTCTGCACATGTGGGGTCACCATGAGTTGGGATCAGCTTGACAGCAACTGACAAGAGCAGCAGGATAGTCTTCTTAGAACAGTGCTTTAGCATATTATTGTGATCAGAAACTTCCAGGAGCTCCCTATGTAGTTTAAAAACTAAACGGGCGTGCATTCAGAGTCACCCAGCCTGCTGTAGCTCCAACACACCTTTCCTGTCTTCTCTTCCACTGCTCCTCTTCATGGAGCCTTCTCTGTTCCAGACAGATTGTTGTGTCCACCCACCCTGACCACCTCTCAGTCCATCTTCTCACTCTCCTTGCTGCCACGGTAGGAATGGAAGCTTACATCGTCAGCCTGGACCGTTGGTGATAACCTCTCCGCTCGAGTTCCTGCCTCTGTTCTTGATCTCCCTGCAATCAGTTTGTATCCTCTGTGTCCCAAAAGATGCTTCTAAAGCCAGTCTGGTCATTTCAGATCTCCACTTACCATCCATCAGTGCTCCAAATCACCCTCAGCGTAGTCTTCGATTGGAGTGTGCGTGTGAATCCCTTGTTGTTGTTAAGTGCTGTCGAGTCGTTCCCGACTCATAGTGACCCCAGGTACAACCGAACGAAACACTGCGCAGTTCTGCGCCATCCTCACACTTGTTGCCATGTTTGAGCCCATTGTTGGAGCCACTGTGTCAGTCCATCTCATTGAGGGTCTTCCTCTTTTTCACTGACCCTATACTTAGTACTGAATCCCTTAGTACTTGCTTAAAAACATAGCTTCCAGGCCACACTCCCACTAATTTTATAGGTCAGGTGCCAGGCCTGGGAATCTGCATTTTAACAAGCATCCTGTATCAGCGTTTCTTAACTTCTTTGACTACGCCCCACCGAAAGAAATAGATTTTGTTTCTCGGCTCAGTACATACATATGCGCGCATACACGCATCGATTAAAAAAAAAAAAAACCCTAATACATGCAATATAATCTCTATTCCATTTATTTTTTAAAATGCTTATCCAGCTTACTAAATTAATTTCACGACCAGTGGGGCCCTAGGGGATTCCGATGCAGGTGATCCCTGGGTCACACTCTGGGAAGTTCTGATCGGCTTGCTGAGTTCACCTTCTCGAGCACAGCACTCAGAGGCCCTCACGGGCTGATCCTTGTTTTCCATTCCAGCTTCATCACCGCTACCATCCTCTCCCCCAGCTGCCTACCTGTCCTCCTGCCACTGAGGGCTCACGCACACTGTGTTTCTGCCTTCTGAACTGTTTGCAGTGTGAGGAGAGCTCTGGTCTTTCTTGCTGCTGTGCCCTCGTATGTCCCTTGGATGGGATGGCCTGATCTGCCTGGGGAATTCCTCCTGTTCATCCTTCAAGTTTCGGGTGAAGAGTTACTTCCTCTTTCAAGCCTTCCCCGACCTTCCAGGTGGAGCTACTTATTCCTTCCATTTTCCCGAAGTGCTTGTACTTATTTCTAATGTGATTTACTATAGCTTTGTTTTAATGTTTTTCCTTCACTAAATAGTGATACCCTGGGGTGGAGACTGTCTTCCGTGCCTCTCTGACACTGAGCGCAGTGTCTGGCACATGATAGAGGCTTAATTGAAATTTGTTGAAAGAATAGACGAACAAATGAATGAATGAACATGCTTCTTTGTACCAAAAATATTCAAGTTGTCTTCCTTACCTGAAAGCCTTCTCAGTTATATTAAGCCCAAGGTAATATCTTCCAGATTATACCATTGGCTCAGCAGTTAAATCATTAAAAGCTTTGTGACATCCACTGGATCATTTAATTCTTCAGATGCTGTCTTCTAAGATGAATTTCATGCTTATTATGGCCAGTGTCTGAGATGGAAACTTGTTTACATTTCACTTTGGCATCTAAACAATATGTTCATATTCACCAAAAACCAAACCAAGTAAAATGGTACAACCACTTTGGAAATCGATTTGGCACTTCCTTAAAAAGCTAGAAATAGAAGTACCATACGATCCAGCAATCCCGCTCCTTGGAATATGTCCTAGAGAAATAAGAGCCATCACATGAATAGATAATATGCACATCCATGTCCATTGCAGCACTGTAATGATAGCAAAAAGATGGAAACAACCTAGGTGCCCATCAGCGGACGAATGAGTAAACAATTTATGGTATATTTTCACAGTGGAATACTACACAACGATAAAGAACAACGATGAATCTGTGAAACATAACATGGAGGAATCTGGAAGGCATTATGCTGAGTGAATTTAGTTAGTTGCAAAAGGACAAATATTGTATAAGACCACTGTTATAACAACTCAAGAGAAGGTTATGAGGGTGAGGAGGGAGGGAGAGGGATATTCACTAACTAGATAGTAGACAAGAATTATCTTAGGTGAAGGGAAGGACAACACACACTACAGGGGAAGTCAGCACAACTGGACTAAACCACAGAAGTTTCCTGAATACAACCAAACACTTCGAGGGACAGAGTAGCAGGGGCAGGGGCCTGGGGACCATGGTTTCAGGGGACATCTGGGTCAATTGGCATAACAAAGTTTATTAAGAAAGTGTTCTGCATCCTACTTTGGTAAGTGGCATCTGGGGTCTTAAAAGCTAGTGAGTGGCCATTTAAGATACATCAATTAGTCCCAACCCACCTAGAGCAAAGGAAAGTGAAGAATACTGTGGACACAAGGAAAATATTAGCCCAAGAGACAGAAAGGGCCTCATAAACCAGAGATTCCATCAGCCTGAGACCAGAAGAACTACCTGCCTAGAGCACCATCTTGCCGGAACCTCAGACCAGAAGAACTAGATGGTGCCTGGCTACCACCAATGACCGGCCTCACAGGGAGCACAGTAGAGAGTCCCTGACGGAGCAGGAGAAGAGTGGGGTGCAGAACTCAAAGTCTAGTAAAAAGACCAGACTTAATGGTTTGACCGAGACTGGAGGGAGCCTGGAAGACATGGCCCCCAGACTCTCAGTTAGCCCAATACTAAAACCATCCAAGGCCAACTTTTCAGACAAAGATTAGACTGGACTGTGGGGACATAAAATGATACTCGTGAAGAGTGTGCTGCTTAGCTCAAGTAGATTCATGAGACTAAATGGGCAGCTCCTGTCTGGAGGTGAGATGAGAAGGCAGAGAGGGTCAGGAGCTGGTTGAACGGACATGGGGAATCGGGTGTAGAAAGGAGGAGTGTGCTGTCACAGTATAGGGAGAGCAACTAGGATCACATAACAACATGTGTATAGATTTTTGTTTGAGAAACTAACTTGAATTGTAAAGTTTCACTTCAAGCACAATAAAAAAAAAAAAAATCCACTGCCATCGAGTCCATTCCAACTCATAGCGACCCTGCAGAACAGAGTAGAACTGCCCCATAGGGTTTCCAAGGCTGTCATCTTTATGGAAGCAGACTGCCACATCTTTCTCCCGCAGAGCAGCTGGACAGTTTCAACCGTTGACCTTTTGGTTAGTAGCTGAGCGCTTAACCACCGTGCCACCAGGGCTGCTGTATAAATACCTGTGTTCACAATGAAATGCTTTAAGGGTAAGGAGTTTCCTGCCTGTACACAGTAGGTTTCCCAGCTTAACTCTGCATTCATTCCTTCAACAGATTTTTACCTCTTTTAATCTTTGTTGTCTTAGTTTGTTCTACTGCTTGGGATAAATCGCTGAACAAAGCAGACAAAAATCTCTGCCCTTGAAGAAAGACTGACAATTAGCACACCTGATAAATAGATATATAGGGTATTATATAAGGCAATGAAAAGTGCTATGGGGAACAACAGACCAGTATAACGGGCAGACGCCCTGTAGCGGGGACAACTTCTAGATTTAAATAGTATCTTTAGGCCAAATTCTCTGTTCTGGTGCAGTTTTTGTAATAGAAATAATGATTATCCTGTATTTTATTGTTTTCCCAGAATATTGAAATAAAACCTAAAATGTGCATTTCCAATACTAAACAAAGCAAATAAAATCTACCCCCCAAAAAAGCCCTGGAAACAATAAAAACTGATTAAAATAACGTGAACTCATACAATTACCTTCTTTCTTTGGTTGTTTATGTTATTTTCAGGATATACAAGTGTAAATTCTCGCACATATGTAGGAATTTGTCAGAGCTGAATCGACTGTTTCTTGTAGGTGTATACTTAACATAGGAAAGTCAACTGGTTAAGAGCAAGAGACTGGCTGGCTTTGTTTCTGTGTTATAGATTTATGACACACAGAAGCAAAGGAATTGGAAACGTTTAGCAGAATAGGATCTGCAGATTCTGGTCTGTAGACACTACCTCATTGTGAGTTCTCTGAAGATCAAATACCACATGAAAATTCAAAAATATTAAAAATTATTCTTACTTTGCACAGGATTGTTTGTATACCCCATCGTCTCGGTGTGCTAAGGCTGGCCCTCATCTTACCTTTCTTGCCATTGGTTCTTTAAAACAAACTGTCTCTTGCCAATGGGCTTATACAGTAATCTCATAGTTTCAAACTTGAGGCTTCATGTAAAGTATTTTTTAAATCATCTAATATGTGTCAAAGTCTAAATTGGTTGAGGAACATAAGGGCTCCAATATCAAATTTTAACAGTATCTACTTAGAACAAGAGTGGCAGATGATTTCATAGAGGACTCTTACTGCAAAAGTAGAAATAAATTAAAAATTATTTATCATTTCCTAGACATGTATTTAAGTAATGACATATTTGAAATTCCAATATCATACCGTAGTTAAACTCCATAGGATATCTAAACACTATATTAAATTCTGTGCAATAAAATTTGTTTTGACAGTAAATAATTTGCAATTCAGTTTTATTAGATACTTGACTCTCTCTCCATATGCAGAGGATATTGATTTGTTGTGAGAGCACATGTGTTTTGGAGTTTAGTTTGGGGGAATTCTATTACTTGGTGGACTGAAAGGGAATACAGTTTAATAAGACAAGTAGTCTCTAACATAAATTCTTATCTCGGGAGTCTGCTGTAATACAAGAAAGTAAGAGTCTTTCCTTACAACACCCTGAGCTTCAAAAACAAACACACGGAAAGGTTCTTGTGGATTTCATTACCCTTTCGTCATACTGTCAGGTTAGTTTCTTAAGCCTACTTATTACTGTAGGTAGAACTGGGGGCTTTCTTTCATGCTTTTAGTATTTCTTGACCATGCTCCCATTATAACAGTTTTCATGTTGTGGTATATACTTTTAGTTTATGTACCTATTTCTCATCCGGACATTAATTTCACTGAGGGCAGGCACTGTCTTTTCGTATCTGTATCTAGCACTTAATTTAGTTCTAGCACAGAAGAGATGCTCAGTAAGTAATGTTGAAAGAATGAGTAAATTAATGACAGACTGCTCGGACAACTGACTTTTTGCCTGGAACATAAGCACTGAAGTGTTAACTTTTATTATTATTTCCTTATTATAAATATAGGCTGATCTGTACTTTTTAAGTAACAAATTAAATTAATTATAACTAATCTCTACAGTTTTCCTTAAATGAGACATAGCTCTTAAAACGGTTAGTTCATACACGGTGTATTTTGTCTTATTTTCTTTTATTTCAGTAATATTTAGTATTAGAGTTTTACAAATGTCACACCTCTAGAGCTACTAGTAGATATTACAATTGATTTTAAAAATCTAATCCCTATACTAAAAGAAATATAGCATAACAATATCTTTTTGATAAGAACTAAATTCTTTTCTTTCTGCACACACACTTTGCTCTTAGGACTGAGGAGTGATATTTGTTTCTAAAGATACATTAAAAATTTAACATAAAAAAGGAAGGAGAACAAATGTTACCTTGTATTCTTTTGATCAAATGTAAGTGGAATTATAAACTAGTTTAAAAGGAATTAAAGAGAAATTGATGGGTCTCATGCTTCTTTTTTGCTAGATTTTGTGTATGTTAAAACTGAGTATCAGTTTTCACATTAGAGAATAAAATGTTTTGTAGAATGATATGTAAGAAATGAATGATCTCTTTAAGAGTATCTATTAAAAAGCGCAGAGCAAACATTATTCTAAATGAGGGAAACATCGGAAGCATTCACCTTAAAGTTAGGAATGAGTAAATGAAACCACTCTTAACCACCTCTATTCAGCATTGTGGTGGAGGTTCCAGCCAGTGCAGTAAGACAGAAAAGAAATCAGAGGCAGAAGGATCAGAAATGATGAAGTAAACGTGTCATTATCTGAAGTGAATAGGATTATTTATAGAGAAAACCCAAAAAGATCTAGCTTATTAGGATGAATGGATGTAAAATTAATATACAAAAGTCAATTGCATGTCTATATCAGCAGCAAATAACTAGAAAACATAATTAAAGGCAATATCTGAAAATATAAAATACATAGGAACAAATCTAAGAAACTATTATCAAAATTTCTTTAGGAAAAATTATAAAATTTTATTATAATAGAGAACCCGAAAATAAATGGAGAGAGGTATGCCATGTTCATGGATAGGGAGATTTAATATTGTAAAGATATTATTTAATCTCAAATTGATATAGATTCATTATAATTCCAAATAAAATTCCAACAAGGCTTTTTATTAAATATGATGATTCTAAGTAGGAATAGGAAGGATACTTCTGTGAAGAGAAGCAGTGACGAGAAACTCTGTCAGATACTGGAATTTATTATGAAGAAGCACTAATCAAGGCAGTGTGATCTCGAGGCAAAGACAGACAAATCGACTGGTGGAGCAGAATTGAAAGACCAGAAACAGACCTAAGAAAATATGGGACTTTGGTGTATGATAAGGTGACATGTCAGATGAAAAAGAAAGAAGAAAATGTTTGATAAATGAAGCTGGAAAAAAATGGTTAATTAATTTGAATTCCCTACCTCACACCATATACAAAAATTAGGTGAAGATAGATAAAAGACTTTAATATAAAGCAACACTTTAAAAACTCTTGGTAGAAAATACTGATAACTATACTTTTAGTGCTTGGGGTATAGAAAGATAAAGTGTTTTCTATGAAATGATTAATAAATTTGGTGATAATTTAAGTTTATTGTATTTTTCAATTCTATAATTTAGTTCCCTTTTTTATAAAAGTTTCAAGTTGTCTACTAAACTTTCAATCTTTTAACTCTTGAATATATTAAGTAGTTATTTTAAATCGTGTCTGAAAACTTTATTATTTTGATCTTTTGTATTCTGTACCTGCTGTTTTTCTTTTCTTTTTAAATCACTTTGTTTTGTCTCCTCGTAAGTCTGTGGTTTAAAATAGAACACCACACATTGTGTATGAAAAACCGTAAAGGTATGTTAGAGGTAAGCTGTCATCTCCCTGCAGAAGATTTTCTTACGGCAGGTGCTAGGTCACCTAAATTCAGCGGGTGATTGAGGTTATGTGAAGCTGGGCTTTGTGCCTCTGAGCTCTAGTGTGTTCCAGGTCACCCTTACTTCTAGGGTGTAGCTCTTCTGGATCCCACCCAAAGTGTGGGGCATTTATCAGACCCCCCATACTTGGCTGAGCTCCTTTATTTTTCCACGTAGTCTATTGAGAGTTTATCATAATCTCTCATCCTCTTAATCACCTCTTCCAAAATAGACAGGAAACGTGGCCTCTTATTTTGAACTTGGGAGCCCTGGTGGTGCAGTGGTTAGGCGCTCGATTGCTAACCAAAAGGTCAGCAGTTTGAATCCACCAGCTGCTCCTTGCAAACCCTGTGGGGGCAGTTCCTCTCTGTCCTGTAAGTTGCTGGGAGTCGGAACCAACGGAACGGCAGCGGGTTTGTTCTGAACTTACCTCTCTGACTTTACTTCTCCCAGATCTTGGCCCTGTGCTTTTTCATCACCTTCTTAGCGCTCTGATGGCTTTGGAGAAATTTGTTTCATATTTTGTACACCCTTTTAGTTCTCACGGCAGAGCTGGTCCCAATTACCCAGTTACGTACGTAGTCTGCCATCACCAATTCAGAACTTCCTATTGTTAATTTTCACTTTACAGTTTTCTTCAGCAATGTATAAAAATGTCTAAATGTTTGATTGTTCAACAGGCTTTTGTGTAATTCTTTGCTCACTCACTGATTGAGGAAATGTTTAATGACTAGCCATTATATGTAAGCCACCAAGTTCCATGCTTAGCAGAGATACATCAAGATACCCATCCTGCCTTCCTGAAACTTAGCCCATGAGTAGTGACTGTTACGTAAGATAAAAACTGAGTGCGTGAGAGAGGTACGGGTCAAGTGCCATACTGATTTGGAGAGGGTGGTAATCCTTCAGTCTCAGAGACCCAGAAAAGAAGCTTTTGAGCTGGACCTTGAATGAGAAGTACAGACAGCCTTACCCTGGATCCCGCAATGGGTTAACAACAGGTGGCAGTCGGAGCACGTCTGTCAGTGGTTTGTAACCCTGTCGTCCAGAGATTAAAGTAATCCTGATGAGTGCCGGCTGTGCTCACACGTTGGAAGGATTCAAAGTAAAATCCCATAAAAAGTGATTTTTGGAGAAGCAACTAGAATTTCTCCCGTTTGATGGAAAGATTGTGTAGCTAAATGTTTTTAAACTTTGGTTTATTAACCAGTTTGTTTATTTTCCTTTTATGTACTATTTTAAAAGATTTTAAATGAACTTTAGTTTAGGTATAATTTACGTACAGTAAGACACACCCAAATGTCTACTCCCATTTACCCAACTACCACAATCAGCATATGGAACATTTCTGTCACCTCCAAAAATTTCTTTGCCCCTTCCCAGTTAATTTCCTCCCCGCATGTGGCCTCAGTCAACCACTAATCTGTTTTCTGTTGCTATAGATTAATTTTTTCTAGAGTTTCTTACAAATGGAAGCGTTTAGTTTTGAGTCTGGCCTCTTCTGCTCAGAACGCTGTTTTGAGATCGACCCACATTCCGGCGTGTATCCGTAGTTAGCTCCTTTCATTGCTAAGTTTTATTCCACTGTTTGACGGCACCGCAATTCGCTCTCCATTCGTTTTTAAGCCTTCGTTAGGAGCACCTACTTTTTTTTTTTTTGGTCTACTGATTAATCATCTTTGTAATTGAGAGACATTAATATCTTGAACTCTAGATTTATAATACAGTAAAAATTGATTTTGAGGAGTCCCTGGGTGGTACAAATGATTAATGCACTAGGCTGCTAACTGAAAGGCTGGAGGTTCGAGTCCACCCAGAGGCACCTCAAAAGAAAGGCCTGGCGATCTACTTCTGAAAGATCAGCCATGGGGGGACGGGGGGGGAGACTGATTTTGAAGAGGTAGGCCTCTCGTTACCTGCATAATTGTGCCAGTGGAGTATGCTGCTATGATGCAAGTGTTGGTATTATAATATTTTGACCTTTTAGTTGTACAAATATGTTCTTGTAGACACTTTCAAATGCTGGGCTTCAAAATGCAAGTATTGGGGTAATTTTAAGTGTTGAGATAGCTACTGAGACGGTGTGAATATAATTTAAATAAAAAAATCCAAAATACATTGTCGTTTTACTAGTTATTGCTTGTAAGACTGGGGAATTTGGGTTTTAACATGTATTTTCAAATTTAATATTTCAAATTTTAATACTTTTGTATAGTGAAAATTTTTATATAATATGTATGTTTCAGTTTTTAAAAAATATGGCTATTATGATTTATTGCTATAGTTTGATTTTTTTTGGAAAAGGCAATAATATCATTTCCTTTGGAGCTGGGTTTCGTTTCAAATATCAACTTAACAAACTCACTGTATTATATTCTGTCATGAAGAATGAATTTTTATATTTCTTCAGAACTGCAAAATTTTCCTGCCATGGGTTTTTTTTTTTTTTTAAACTTAATTTGCATATGAAGTTTCTTATGGAAACTACCTACCTTACATCATATAGTATATTCTCTGGTATGTTCTTGATGTTTCATGCCTAAAATGCTGATCTAAATTTTAGTAGCTGTTCCTGTATCTGTCACTTTATGCATCACGTAATATAAAATGGCCCAGTAGATTCAGGTTTTCAGAACACAGACTGAATTCAGTGACCGCAGTTTGAATCTCCACTTCTTAGCTATAAAACTTTGGACAAGTAATTTAATCTCTTTAAAATCAGTTCCTCGTCTGTCAGATGAGGATGCTAGTAATTCTTGTACAGGGTTGGGGGTGACCGACATGTAGCCCTTAGCACAGTGACAGGAGGACACACGGGGTGCCCAGTGCCTGCTGTCTGTTGTGTGCGCCTGTAGCTGCTTTGTCAAATCTCGTTAGCTATTGACGTCAGTTGGGGCTTCTGCTCTCATCTCAGATGCCTGGGGTGGTCACTTCCTGAGCATGCCATGACTTCATGAATGCTGTCAGACAGTGGTCATTTGATGGTGAGGAAAACTGGCATTCTTGAGGTTTTGTACCGTTGTATTTTGTTAGTACAGATTTGAAGGCTTCTCAAGGTTCTTGGATACAGTGGGCAGGGAGGGAGCCTAGCGGGGATTTTGGTTCTATGTGATCATTCTACATTATTGTTGTGTTTTCAATTCTTCAGTCCCCGAACCACAGCTGCTTGACATTGAAGACTGTGACCTCAACGTGGTAAGACTGTGTTTCCAGGTTTTCCTCCCCGATGAACACGGAAATTTGACAACCGCTCTGACTCCTGTTGTCTCAAACCCAATCTATGACAACCGTAAGACTTTATTTCCCTCTATTTGTAGCCTTGGGTTATTTTTGTAGTTTAATTTTAAAAAGTATTTTGGTAATTAAAAAAAGAACATGTTTATTGTAGGAAAGATTCAAACATTACAGAAGTGTTTCACAGAGAGCAAATCTCCTACAGTCTCATTCTCCGAAGATAATCACTGTTCTCAGGTGTAGATTTCAGTTTATTCTTCATATGTATTCACATACATCATCATCATCATTTACACAATATATTTTTGGCAACTTTTTAAAAAGTCATCACTGACCTTTTTGTAAACTTTTTTTCTCTTACCAATATATCTTTCCCTTTCAATTACCTTTTCAGTAGCCAATGTATTTCATTATATGAGTGTATCATAATTTTATTAAATTATTACCCTGTTACAGGATCTCATGCAGATATTTCTCTAGAGTAAACTTGTAGAAGTGGAAATGTTGGCAAATGCTAGATTGCTAGATCAAAATATCACTGTAGTTTGTGGAGGTTTGTTTTTCCTTATTTTATTGTGGTAAAAGACATAGAACAACATTTTCCGTTCTAACCATTTTTAAGTGTCTGATTCAGTGATGTTAATGACGTTCACCATCTTGTGCAACCACCTACCACCTGTTTCTAAAATATTCTGCTTTCTGAAAACTTTCTGGGTATCTGCCTAGTCCAGATAGTTTATTTAAGCGGACTCATATGTTAGTTTGCCCTTTTGTGACTAACTTGCATCGTTTAGCGTAATTTTTTCAAGATTCTTCCATGCTGTAGCATATATTAGAATTTCATTCCTTTTACAGCTAAATAATACTCTATTGTATGTATAGCACATGTCGTTTATTCATTCATCTGTTGATGAATACTTAGGTGGTTTCTGCTTTTTGACTATATCTGAGTTTCCAAACATCATGCAGTTGCCCTCCAGAAGACATACGTGTGTACACACACGCTTCTGTATACTTCACGAGCGTTGCATGACCGTGCCAGTTTTGCATGTAGAAGGATAGTGGGGCACAAGGCTATAAAGGTAAATCAGAGTGTCCTTATCATGGAGAACCTTGAATGCCAAGGAGAGTTGTTGGAATCTTACTGGCAAGATAGTAGGAAGCATGAAAACTGTATTCTTGTATTCCCTTACTGAAATGGCTGTGATTTAAAAGATTAATGTGGTGACAGTGTGTAGGATGGGTTGGAAGAATCCAAATCTAGAAGCAGGAAGATTTCATTAGAGGACATGTTATTGCCTAGAAATGAAATCACAGGCTTAAAACCAGGGGTGGCAATGCAGTTAGGATGGAAAGGAATAGCCGTGGATAATTAATGTGGTTAGTGTCCTTAATTTATCTATGTACTCTCCATTTGTTTAATCTGTTCTGCAAATTGTTTTCCTAAAATTCTTCTCCTAAAAAGGGATAGAATATATTACTAAGGTAGAAACCCATTTTTAAAAAATCCTTCATACTTAGGTGCTCCTAATACCGCAGAATTAAGGATTTGTCGTGTAAACAAGAACTGTGGAAGTGTCAGAGGAGGAGATGAAATATTTCTACTCTGTGACAAAGTTCAGAAAGGTATTTATGTGTTTTACTTCATTGAATTCTAAGTATATTTTAGATGAATAGATGCATTTTACTTTGTTTTCCCATTGTTGTTATTTCTCTGGTTTCTTATTCATTAGATGACATAGAAGTTCGTTTTGTGTTGAACGATTGGGAAGCAAAAGGTATCTTTTCACAAGCTGATGTACACCGTCAAGTGGCCATTGTTTTCAAGACTCCGCCATATTGCAAAGCTATAACAGAACCAGTAACAGTGAAGATGCAGCTGAGGAGACCGTCTGACCAGGAAGTTAGTGAGTCTATGGATTTTAGATACCTGCCGGATGAAAAAGGTATGACTTTTTGGTGGCAAGGTTTTAAATACTTTTCAGAAGTTGGTCCTGCTAATAACTTTTTCTTGTAAGATACATTTGAATACAGTTATGAGTGTCCGTAATTTTTCTTTTCCTGGAGGTTTTCAGTTGGTTTTTGACTGACTGGTTCATCTGTATGTCCTTTGCATCCCTTTCTTGGGTAAGAGGTTCAGTTAATCTGGAGTAATTTTAAAGTGTCTAAAATGTTTATCAAAATTTCTACTTCATTTTTGGGGGTCTATTTTGGCCCATATTGTGCCCTTTTTATGATTGAGAGACTTACCACGCAGAGGGTGGTCTCTGTTTGGTCCCTGTCTTACCTGACCGTGTTAGTCGACGTCAGTGACACAGGGGTTGTAAGAAAACAAGGGGAATGTTTTAGCTGTTTTTTAACCAAGAGAAAAATACCTTTTACTACTGACTTGGGACATACTCTGCAACATTCGTTAAATCTGTATTGTGCTCATTGAAAGCATTTTCTATCTATGAATAAAACCAACCAAAACCAAACCCGTTGCTGTCAGGTCAATTCCAACTATAGCAACCCTATAAGACAGAGTAGAACTGTCCCATAGGGTTTCCAGGGAGTGGCTGGTGGATTTGAACTGCCGACCTTTTGGTTGCAGCTGAGCTCTTAACCACAGCGCCACCAGGGCCCCATGTATGAATAATCCACCTGTGAATTGATTAATGGGGAAGAAGCATAATCCTGTGGTGATTCACATGCTTTCCGTGTTCCTCTCCGCACAGACACGTACGGTAATAAGGCCAAGAAACAGAAGACAACTCTGCTTTTCCACAAGCTGTGGCAGGACTGCGGTAAGAACGCCTGCGGTGGATTGGTATTTAAGTGGAGTTTGTTTTCTATGCTTTATTCTGTTTTTTTAAATTTTAACTGATAAGATTATTTTTCAAGTTACCTCTTGTAATATAAAAACTTTATCATAGGAGGTAATTTTCCTGAAGGACCAAGACCTGGCCCCCTGGGATCAACCACAGAAGGACGATTCATCAAAAAAGGTATGTTTTTCCCCCATAGAGTATTCCTCGCGATCAGAAAGACCAGCATTTTGCGCAGTATATTGGAATTCCATTTACAGGAAGGAATAACCACTCCTCTGATATTTTCCATCCTAGTTTTTTCATGCTTTCAGTATTGAATGAATTGAGGTTGGCTTCCAGAGGTCTTAGTGGAAACCGATTATGTCCTTGGGATTTATTGTTGGAGAAATTACATTGCATCATATGGTGATAATTTTATTAATTTTAGTGTGTTATGGAAAAAATTGTTTAGATCTGGCCGGCCGCCTATTTTTATAAATAAAGTTTTACTGGAGCACAGCACCTTGTTTGATTCCATACTGTCTGTGGCTGCTGTTTTGCACTACAACAGCAGAGTTGTATGCTCGCAACCAAGGCTAGAGAGCACTCAAAGCCCAAAATGTCGACCACTACCTGGCCCACTACTGGGAAGGTTTGCCAGCCCAGGTTTAGATGGTCCAACCAAGGATTCATTAGAAATCTTTTCTTCCTTATGTTTTTAAATCAGCGCTTTTTCCTGGTTTAGTATGTATAACATTCAGATAATATGTAGGTGAACACAGAATCCTCCTTTTTTTTACGACTGGGGATTTTGTAGTACCTTAGGGTTTATCTTAATATATCTTGGAAGTTATGTAGATTTATAAATCAACCCTAATGAGTGTTTCTTCCATCCCTCCATTTTCTCCTGAAAGTGCAGAGTGAGATGATTTTGGCCGTTTGGATTCCCATTAATGGGAATTCTGATGTTTATCTTTCACCTTTCAAAAATACTTTTAAGGGGCCTCAGAAGCTGAATTTTCATATTTAACTGGGTGAAATTATATATGCCAAAATTGTTTACCAAAGTTATCTTACACGTATTTATAAAACAGTAAGGATTACAGAATATAGTTTTGGGACTGTGCTGTACCATAAATAACAAAAATAAACATAAATGCTGTTATTTGAAATGTTATGTCAGTTTCCTCGAAAATTACATTAGTGTGTGTTATATAATTTTAATTCAGAAATGATGGTTTTTATAATTTTGTTTCTTTCAGTTGTATAAAAATACATGTGTTCCCCCCACAGAGCCAAACTTGTTTTCTCCTGGTGCAGTTGCGACAGAAACACCCAGGCCCTCGAGTCAAGCAGAGCCCTACTATTCCCCGCCTGTGTCCGTCTCCAGGGCTCTGCCACATCACGGCTCGGCCGCGTCCTCCATGATGTCGTCGCCTTCCTCCAGCTGGCCGTCCGTGGCCCGCCCCAGCTCCCAGTCAGTCAGCACAAATCCGCCAAATAGCTTTTCCACAGCAACACTTTCCTCTAATTCACAAGCCATCCCCCCGTTCCTGGGAATTCCTCTGGCGAGTGATTTAAATGCTTCTAGCGCCTGCGTTTACAGCAATTCTAATGACATAGGCCGCATGGAAGCCTCATCCATGTCACCAGCCGACTTGTATGGTATTTCTGATGCCAGTATGCTGTCTGATTGCTCTGTGGATATGATGGCGTCCTGTAACGAGAGCATGAGGGAGACGGATAACCATCGACTTGTGAGCATGCATCTTGACAGCCCCACCTGTACTTCCGTGTTGGACCCGAGAAACTTGAGACAGCTCTGTCCGATGGCCTCGTCCGGTGGGTCGGGCGCCAGTTCCACTGCTGCGGCTTTTGTCTCACAGCCAGACGCGTTTGAGGGATCCAGCTTCGGCTGTGCCAGTAATGGCCTGATACATGAGTCCGGAGCCGCAGACAGCACTAACCCAGGCAGCCACGGCTTCGTTCAGAGTGGCCAGTACTCAGGTATCAGCACCATGCCAAATGAGCAGCTGGGTGACTCGTTTGCATATGAATTTTTTCAAGTATAACTTGCAAGGTTTAAATGGTGATTTAAGATTGAAGTCCTTTAAAATGTTTGCAGTCATTTTAGTATTACCTACTTAGGATGCAGCATTTTATATTTGTCTGACGAAGATTATAATAGGGGTACACATAGTGTTTTGTTGGTTTTGTTTTTCGTTTTGTTTTATTTTTGAGGGATGATAGTCCAAAAACGTCTTTTTCAGGGAGAAATATAAAACTTTGGGCATATAGAATACAAAGCTGAAAACTGTCGTAGAAGAAAAATTCAAAAGTAGAAATTTAAAGGGGTTTTACTGTTTCTTCTTTTGAAACACGTGACCCGGTACCATGTGTGGCACTCACCGAGGAGAATGTTAGCACAAAAAGCTTTTCTGAATATACTTTTTTATACTTCTTTTATAATGTATTAATGTATTGTTAGTTAAACAAATTAACTGATATTTGCTTTCAAGCAAATTTAAGGTAAAACGTGTAATGGCTATGTCATTGGAAAAATAAATTCCTTATTATTTTTGAGGCCCGTGGCCAAGGTGACCCCTAAGGGGTTTTCTGAGGCTTGTTGGAGTTTCTTAGATTTACATGTAAATCAAGATTTCCTTAAAATGCTAGGTTGGCAGGAGGCAGTTAACGTGAGCTTTTGCGGTATGGGAGGGTCTCCACGGTTTGGACTTTTTCAATCCAGACCTCTAAAATTGCTTGTGATTTTAGCTTTACACCTGTGTTTTTAAGGGGAAGAAGCTTCTTTGGACCCCTCCTCTTTGTTGTGTGATCTTCTCTAATTTCATTTCTTTAAATGCCATCTGTATGCTCTCAACTCCCCCAAGACCTATCCCCTGAATTCTAGATTTGTGCCTGTGCACGTGTGCATGCACATGGACGCACACACGCAAACGGACACACACGCAAACGGACACACACGCAAACGGACACACACGCAAACGGACACACACGCAAACGGACACACGCAAACGGACACACACACACGGACACACACACACACGGACACACACACACACACACACACACACGGACACACAAGCACCAAATTCTGTCTCAGTCATCTAGAGCTGCTATAACAGAAATACCACAAGTGGATGGCTTTAACAAACAAATTTATTCTCCCACAGTTTAGGAAGCTAGAAGTCTGAATTTGGGGTGCCAGTTCTAGGGGAAGGCTTTCTCTCTCTGTGTTAGGTCTGGAAGAAGGTCCTTGTCTCTTCTGAGCTTCTGCTCCTGGGCGATCTCCATGTGTCTTGGCATCTGTCTTCCCCCATCTCTGCTCTGCTCTCTTGTTTAATCTCTTTTATATCACAAAAAAGATTGACTCAAGATATACCCACACGAATCTTGCCTCATTAACATAACAAAGATAACCCCTTCCCAAATGGGTTTTGACATCTCTACCTGGAAACCTAATAAAGCTCAAATGCAGTAGATCCACAACTGAGTTCCCGATCTCTCCCCCAGGCTTGCTTCTCCTTCAGTCTCCCCCACTCAGTAAGTGGCGGTGCCATGCATCCAGTTGCTTAGGCCAAAAACCTTGGAGTCATTCTTGATTCTTGTCATTCTTTTATATCCCATAGCCAGTCCATCAGCAACTCCAGTAGGCTGTTCCCTCAGAATACCCAAAGCTGACCAGCTCTTCTGATCCCTGTTGTTATAAGCACCCCGTTCCCAGCCACTGTCATCTCTTGCCGGACTGAAGTCGCAGTCTTCCAAAACCCTCGTTACACCATGGTGCCTCTCCAGTCTCTTCTCTATAAAGTAGCCAGGGTTGTTGTTGTTAAAATAAGTCAGATCATGTCGTTCATCTGCTTGGGGCCATCCAGTGGCGTGGAGCTCATTCAGAGTGAAGGCCAACGTCCTTAAAATGAGCAGGCCCGCACCCCCGCTCCTGCCTCGTCCACTGGTGTTCCCCAGCCTCCCCGCTGCTCCTCAGAAGCACCAGGCGTGTTCCTGCCCCAGACGCTCTCCACGTGGTCTTCCCTCTGCTTCCCCTGCTCTTCCCCTAGTCCATGCGTCGCTCACTCCCTGCTATCCTTCAGGCCTCGCTCAGCCATTACCTGATCAGCACTGGGGAAGACAGCAGCACCCATCCATAGCGCTTACCACCATTGGACTGATTAATCATTTTACTTGTTTGTATACTGTTTGTTTTCCTGTATGGAATATAAGCTCCATGAAGGCATAAGTCTTTGTCTGTTTTGGTTACTGCTGAGTCCCCAGTGTCTAAAACAGTGTCTGCCTCTATTAAGCACTCAGTAAATATTTATTGAACATTCAAAGTACTATTAATAAAACTTTATTAAACAAAGAATAGCTTTAATTACTAAATGATTATAATTTTTACAGTTGTGATCAATAATGTTAATCCAAACTATTTGAAAGCAAATAATCCCAATGGCAAAATGATGGTAGAATTTGGGCAATAATCCTAATTGCCGATCAAATTGTCATGATGCTAAGTAACTAACATATTAAAGACCTAGTTTACTTACAGCTAGAACCTCCCCTAAATGTTGAGCATATTTCCAGCTAGAAGCAATGAACCATTTCAGTTACACAGTGTCCAACCACACCGTAAATTTACTGGAACAATTAAAATTAGCCCAGTCAGTCAAAATGGGGAATGCGTGAACACCATATAAAAAAATTGTTGAGTTGAGTGATCTGGAAAACCGCAAGGAGAGCAGGCAGGGAGATGAGCTCATCTCTGGGCCTGAAGCGTGGTGTCTGGATCGATGAGACTCAAGGTCAGGATAGCTCAGGAAGCAGAAGAAAAAGATTCAAGACACCTAACCAGGTATCCTTAATATTTATCAGAAATTATGATTTCAAAAGGAAACATCTCTGTCATTTTAAAAATCAGAAGCACACAACGCAGATTGTAATTTACCAGGAAGAAAGAAAAGCCTGAAGGCACAATTCCTTCCTGTTCAAAATACGAACCCAGGGTAACTCCAGATGCTGGCTGATGGGCAGTGGCTTTCTCTGAACATGTGTGCAGAACCCTGATGGCCCAGTGGTTCAGCCCCCGGCCACTAACTGAAAGGTCGGCGGTTCAAAGGCACCACCCGCTCTGCCGGAGAAAGATGTGGCAGAAGAGTACAGCCTCGGAAACCCCGTGGGGCAGTTCTGCTCTGTCCTGTAGGGTTGCTATGAGTCGGGTTTGGTATGCCTGTGCTTAGAGTATTTACAATGGATTTTTCATGTTTCAGGTGCTATTTACTGATCATAGAATTTATTTTATAATTTAAAAAGAACTTGGCAACCTGCTTCCTCTCTGTCTCTACACGTTTATAGTTAGCCTGTCCTCATACGACCACGCTTTCAGTGTCTGAGGAGAGGGTGTCCTCCTTCCTTTTGAGCTCCACTTGTGCACCGAGTCCTCTGTCCTGTCCTGTGTCCTTGTCACCACTTAGCACTTCTCGTCTTTTATAAACGTGCTAAATGTCTAATCTAGCATAAAAAGAAAGACAAAAGGTCCTTCCCACCACCCCCGTGCTCCTCCCCATCACATCCAGACTTCTGAGATGCTCTCGGCCTCCACTTCCTACCTTCCCGTCAGTCCTTAGCCTAGCAACCCATCTTCAGAGCCTACTGTTTTCTTAGGATGTTTGAGAGAGGTGACAGAGACCCCCCACTGTCAAATCTAGTGTCTCTTTATCAGTCCCTCCCTGCCTGGTCTCCCCATAGCCTTTTACCCTGTCGACCGCTCCCTCCTCGGACAGCCCTATTTGTTCCCAAGGTCGGCAAGATCCCTCCCGAACACTGGCTTGTTTTCTGGACTCTCATCCTCAGCCTTCATTTGGTTCTGTTTCCTGCGGGCAGTCTCCTCGATGCCCACAGCCTCAGCTCTCCCACACTACCAGAACGCCCCCATGAATGGGGCTCCTACTCTCGCCTTCTCTGCTTTCACGAAAGGCATTACCGTTCACCCCACCACCCGAGATGTTTACTGGGAACCTCAAAATCTGTTCTGTTCTTTTTGTCTCTCACGCTCACAGTCATCAAGTCCTTGAGTCTGCCTCCTGGAAGTCTCCTGCGTCTTCCCTTTTCCATTCCTGGTGCTCTCAGTACAGGCCACCGTTCTCCTCCCCCACAAGAGGCTTTCCCATGTGTTCCCGTTAAAAATACCCCGCTCCCCTCGTGCCGTTACATAGTTAGCATCCCTTGAAAAAACCACCTCTCTTATACCCTTGCGCCTTTAACATGTTACCCCCTCTGGCTCTCGCACAACTAGAATGTCCTTAAACACGGGCTTCTCTGGGAGGCTTGGTTCTGCCTCCCTAGCTGAGGTGCGGCTTGTCTGGCCCCATTTCAGAGCCCCTCTCGCCAAATTCTAGTCACTTCGGCGTTTGTCTTTGGGAGCCCGGCACTTAACTCAGTCCCTGGCACACAGTTGGTGCAGAATAAATGGTAGCTGTTACTACAGAGGGGAGGGGGAAGTTGACATAGGAGTGGTTGTAACAACGTGGGCAGGGACGTGCTTTTTAGAGGGAAGCGTACTTAACCTGGAGGAGAAGCAGTGATGCCAAGACCCTTAAGCCTTGTGACTACACTTCTCTACCCTCTGCCCCCTTTCCTTCTGAAAACCCTCCTGCAGCCCTCTGAGCTGGAAAGCAGCGCTGCTGGAACAGTGTGCAACTGTATTGAGTAGAAATTCTAGAGTTACCGGGATGATTTCATACCCGACCTTGCTGCTTCTGCACTGTGTGTGGCAGAGCTAATCTCGTCTCCCTGCACGCGTTTCCTCTGTACCTTATCCTGGCGCAGACGCGTCAGTGTTCACGTAGCCAATCACGTATCATTTTCTGCATGTCTGACGTCTAAAGCACCATGTCAGGTGAACGAGAAGCCCCTTTCAGAGATGTTCCTCTTTTTCTCTTGAGGGATGACGTATGTCCAGTGAAGTGCACTTGTTCTAAGTGCACTGCTTGATGAGCTTCTGCGTAGGCGATCACCACGTACCCGCCACGTTTCGGACATTTCCCAGCACCCACGGGTTCCCTCGTGCCTCTTCCAGCCTCTGCCTGTGCCTCAGAACCACTGTTCTGACTGCTGTCATCAGAGCCCACTACTGTCCTCTAAAATCGATCGCTGATCCTTCTGCGGGCAGTCCCCTGGATTACGAACGAGTTCCCTTCCTAAGTCTGTCTTTAAGTCCAGTTTGTACAGAAGTCAGAACAGTTAGCTATGGTTCGTATCTAACATCAGTTAGTCAGATGTTTGTCTTAGTATATAGGGTACCTTTCTATGCATAAAAAACATTAAAGAAACACTTCCAGATACACTAAAACATCTTCAGCATAATAATACAGTAATAATGTTTTGATGAGCGTCACAAAGTAGTGCCCGTTAGTTATCATGAACCCTCGCACGTACCTTGAATTTTTAATATAAGAGGCTTTGCAGGGATTGGCAGGTAACTGTGGATCGTACATAAGTCGGACGTTCGTAACCCGGGGACTGCCTGTACTTAGTGGACAGAAACAGCTGGGGCGTCAGTTTCTACCCTAATGCTTCAGAAAAACTGCGTTTTCCATGTTAAGAGAGACTTGGAATTGGTGATCCAGGCTGCCTAGCAGTGCCAGATAATTGGCTACATCATAAGTTGATTTATTGAGAGCTCAAGAAATTGCCACATGCTGTTAAATGTGATGGAGAAATGAAAAGAGTAGGAATTTTTAGTCAGAAGACCTGGGTCTGAATCTTTAACTGTACCATTTAGAAGTTGTGTAATCTTTAGCAAATCACACCTGATATGGGTTTATCTCTTCATATATTAAATGCAGATAATGTCCAGCCTACCTGCTTCACAAGGAGTGTTGTATTAAACAAAATAATGCATTAGAACAAACACCATAAGTTGTATAGTGCTAATCAAATATTGTTGCTAAGCCAACATCTGTATATATCCTGTGGCCCTGATTATCCTCTAATCCAAATACCCCTTCAAGTATCTCATTCTCCAGAGTAAGTGAATTAGATTCTTTAGGAAGAGCCTGAGGTGGGTTTGTTTTTAGGGTGCCTAGCTGTTGCCAGATAATGGAGAACCTTCTGTTGGCCCTGTTCTTTCCAGAACCATTTCCTATTGTTTAGCAAAGATAAGGGCAATTGATGACTTCCAGTTCTATGTCTCTTAGTCTCTTTGCCAAAGTTGATTGTGAACTGAGAGTAAGTTGACTATTTTCCTGAAAGTGAGTCTCATCATAGCTGATAAAGTTGCCACTGAAAGATTTCTGATCTGTTTCGTTTTCAGAGGTTAAGTATGAAAGGGGAGAAAATTAGGACGCTTTTTGTATCACATGTAATAGAAAAGTTCATGCTGTTTATTCACGTGTAAAGACCAGGAGTGGGCAGCTAATCAGAGAAAAATGTATGGGTTGTCTATATCCAGTTTTATGCCTTTGTCTAAAACTTAATGGTTTTTTTTGTGTGTTTGCAGATTTTTTTTTAAATTTATTTATTTTTATTGTACTTCAGGTGAAGGCTTACAGGACAGATAGTTTCTCATGAAACAGTAGTACACATATTGTTTTATGACATTGGTTAACAACCCCACAACATGTCAACCTTCTAACTTCTCAGCCTTTTTTTT
>NW_004443941.1:1329611-1344759 GCF_000243295.1 Trichechus manatus latirostris | reverse complement strand
TCTATTGTCTATTTAGTATTTCCCCCCACCCCTCCCATCCCTGGTAACCAACAAAGATTGTTACATTTTGTGTGTGAACTTTTTCATGGGTTTTTACAGTAGAGGTCTCATACAATATAAAACTTAATGTTTTAACTAATACATTGTAGCAGAGTTTAGTTAAAGCACAACTTTAACAGCAGTGGATAAGATTGAATCTCAAAAGTAATCATGTCTATAGACAATTATAAAAACAAATGCACTCATGTCCCCACCCCCCCCTTAATAAACAAAATATATATATAATTTTTTAAGAAATAATCATCGTTTATTCTAAATGTCTGTGGCTTTAGAAAAAATACCACCCACTAGTATATCTGTTTAAAGTGGTGGAATTTTCACACTCTAATATTCTTATCACTTGTTTCCACAACTTCAGTTTACTGTTAGACTTTGAAAATTTTTAAGAATTTCAATTAAAACCCATTAAACACCTGTGTATGAATAGTAACATATAATAATTAGTACAAGAATTGGTTCTTCAACAAATCGAGTTTTCAGAAATAGTAGGTAAATAAAATACCAGTAAATAAAATAAAATAGCTGGTAAAAGTATTTATCAATCATTTGTCTTGCCTGTTTTCTTTTTTTAAAACTTTATTATTATCTAATCAGAACATTATAGCTCTTCATAAAATATAGCAAGAAATAGATAAGGCTGGAGTATTCTGGGACCAGTTTGTGGAATTCAGCCTCGTAAGCCTTCCCCGCCAACACCCTTGGTGTATCCTGAGTAACTCGGTGACAGTGGTCACCGTCAGAGGCTTTAGGTGGTGTTCCGACGAGCTGGAAAGAGAAGCACCAGCACAGCTCTTGCTAACAGGCTTTTGGAAATGCCTTCTTCAGACCAGATGAACTCTCTGGAGATGAATTCTGTGTACGTGACAATACTGTTGACTGTGATGAACCCAAATCCCAGCGGAATGGCGATACCCTATTTTTTTTTTTTTTTCTTCACTGTTCTAAGTATTTTTATGCTTCTTAATGACTGGAATGAATTTGGAGGCACTGATGAAATTTTTTAAAGTTCTCAGGTACTGTTCAGTTATTTAATGATAAGCATGGCATCAAGATACAATAGGTTTAAAAATGTCAAAATGCCTATTATTGTACAGAATATTTTATTGCCTTTGTAATATCTTTGTATACAGTGATTTTTTTTCTTGGTAATATAATAAATGGAAAAAATTCTAAAACACTTGCTAAAATGTGCTGCTATTTGACTTTAAAAACCTCAACCATATTTTCTTTTTTTAGCATCTTCTTTATGGGGAATGTAGTAGTTTTGGTTGCTTAGAGACATTGGGCATTTTTTATTGACTGTTACATCTGAATATACTTGCATATAGAACTTTGTCCTCTGAAATAATTTTGTAGAGTACTGGAATGCCCTTTTGAAAGATTTTCATTTTCTGCCTTCTTTCCTGCCTGTCTGCCTCTTTTCTGATCTGAGCAAGGTACAGGTGGGTATTGGCAAAAGGAGGTAATGTGGTCGCCCAGTGTAGGATTACAGTACGAAGCTTGAAAGAAACATCTAGGGGTGGTCGGAATAAGGTGGCAACAACAGGAGACTGGCTGTTTACAAGAGAGACTGATCTGTTAGGTAAATACACCGAGGCTAGTGGGAATCTGTCTTGGAAGAAGTACAACCAGAATGCTCCTTAGAAGGAAGGATGGCGAGACTACGTCTCACATACTTTGGACATGTTCTCAGGAGGGATCAGTCCTTGGAGAAGGACATCATGCTTACTGAAGTAAAGGGTCAGTGAAAAAGAGGAAGACTCTCAACAAGATGGATTGACACGGTGGCTGCAACAATGGACTCAAGCACAACGACAATTGTGAGGGTGGCGCAGGACCAGGCAGTGTTTCGTTCTGTTGGACACGGGGTCGCTAGGAGTCGGATCCGACTCCACGGCACCTAAGAACAACAACAGTGGGAACTGACTTCTCACTTTCGGAGAAGGGTGTTACAACTGTGGAAAGGAAGAAAACTAGAATGAGGTGTGAGATTGGAATTAGACGTACTGGCGTACACTCCGTTTTGAACATCCGTAGAGACAAATACATAGGGGTGTATGTGTGTGTTCCCTAGCTCCGTTCCATGAGAGAGCTTAGGAACAGCATCACCGCAACATGAGCACACCTCGTACCCAGATCTTGGTTTCTGAATCCCATTTCCCACTAAAAGGAACCAGGGCTTCTTAAAGGAATAGCCCATCCCAGGTCTGGTGCAGGGAAAACACAAGATGAGCCTGGTATTTCATTTGGTGTCAGAAAGCAAGAACATGCTCAAAGAATGGTGGGTTCCTGTAAAAAGGACACAGGAGCCAACTGGGAGGGGCTCCCACTGGCCGAATCTTGAACACTCTGAACATCAAAATAAATAATGTTAGCAGATTAAAATCCGTTGACTAAAACAGGGAGTCACGAATGCAGTGATAGAAATAAATGAATAAATAAATGGCAGAGAGGGGAAAGCTCTACCTGTCAATGGTATGCCAACCAACAAAGGTAGGAGGGATGATGGGAGTTAGAAAACCACTATTTGGCAATCATTGTTATAACTGATTCAGGCAGAAATCATCAATGGCTGATTTTCACATAGTAAGTTTGATGGTCTCTACAAGATAGTTATTAGTCACAACAGGAAAAGCGTAACTCAAACTGGAGAAGCTTGACAGACGTTACCTTAGTCAACTGATCAAATCCCAGTCACCACTAACTGGTAACGTGTCACCCGAAACGATGGAATAAGAACACAATGTCTCTCCGGTAGTTTTCTTGCCAAGAAGGCACAACCTAAGCCTAATAATGTTTCTTTGGCGAGAAACATCAGGCAAACCCGAACCGAGGGAATTTTACAAAATAATGCCTGAAATCTTCAAAAAATGTCAAAGTAATGGAAAAGTGGAGGAAAGAGGAGATGTTTCAGGTTGGTGGAGACAAAGACATACCCAAATGCAAAGTGTGATCCCTGGAATGAATTCACTGGCTGTGAAGGACACTGTTGGGACAATGTGCCAGATGTGAGCGTGGTATGTGGATTAGATGACAGTGGTGGAGGGTGCTAACTTCACCCAGTTTTAATGGCTGTGTCACAGTTAAGCAGAAGAATATCTGTGTTTGTAGGAGTCACACTAATGTATTCGGGGTGGTGAGTCTGCGCCAGCTTGATGGTTCAGGAAGAAAGTCTCATGCTTTTCTGGCAACTTCCCTGTAAGTTTGAAATTATTTCAAAATGAAAAAAAATTAAAATGTCATCATAAAAGTAATATTTATTTCATAATAAAAAAGGGTGCCATTTTTAAAAATCAACTCAGAAAAGTTTGCACAACAGTTCATTCTCTTATTTAGAGTTAAAAATCAAAGAATTAAGCTCAAAAAAGAAAATATCTACCAAAATAAGATGTTAATTTATTTTAGGAAATGGAAATTTAACTTTTAAATTTATTTCAGATAACTTGCAAATATAACCGATTATCTTAAAAACTTGGAAAATTTTCATTTTACCAACTTATTTTTTCTTGACTTTTCCAGGTATTAAGAGTTGATGTTTTTTCCTAAAATAAACCACAGACTATATTTGGGATAAAGAGATACTAAGAAGTGCGACCGACCCGTTCTCAAAGTGTTATTAAAATACTGCGAATTGAAACAAAGCTATAAAAGGAAATCATAAAACGAATGTTAACATAGTTCATATAGGCAAAAGTGAAACTATAGTACTGTCATCACCTAATGCTCCCGGTTCTGCATAAAACAGAGACCTGCATTAGTTTTTAACAAGCTGTGTCTCCTAATTATGTGAACATTTGGAATCAGTACAGTATTTATAGCTAATGTTTATTCTTTGAAATTTTGCATAAACTGATAAATTTCAGAATTAGCAGTCTTCTAACTTAAGTTTGCTCAGGTTCTTGAAGCTTCCATTTTTCAGGTCCACTGGCTTCAAAGCTGAGTCAAAGAGAAATGTGCAAAAGACTATCTTCCGAACTACTTAAATCTTTTAAAGCAAAATTTCCCCCAGAAACTGAGAAATATTCACACAGCGGTTCTTACCTTTTTTCAAAAGTTTCTTTCTGTTACCCTGGCTCATTTTCCGGTATTGGAGATTCACTATCGTTCATACATGAAACACATAGTTTCAGAGTGGTGGGCTGACTTCTTTACGGCAGTTAACAATCTTGTTAAACGTTTTCCCGATTTCTAAAGTGAATAATACATCTTCGTGTCTACGAACAATGTTTTAATATTGAGATAGGAAACAGTAGTCCAATACTGTCCAAGTCATTGTGTTCTAGAGTAAGCTGAAGTAGTGTAATCAGGGTGATGGAAATCACACCTAAATGAGGTTCTTTCTGGAACTTTTAATGACCCATTTATTTTCTTTGGGTTTGTCTTATTTAATATGTTTTTCCTCTTCACAATATCAACTGATGCTTGATTTACCAACAAATGGTAATTTTATGAAACTATGTGAAATATACCTGGCCTATTTGTTAGTAAGTTCCTTGATTTGTTATCTAAATCCCAAGTCAGTTAAAACTCACAGTTACACGAGTTAAAATGTCATCTTCAGGTACCCCCTTCACACAGTAGGTGCTCAGTATAGGGTTTATTAGAAAGGACCCCAGAGACCAGGAAACTTCGGTTATAGTCCTAGATATGGAAGTAACAATTTTAGACAAGTCACTTAATCTCTATTCTTTGGTTTCCATATCTGTAAAATGGAGATAATAACACTCATCCACCTTACCATATCTGAAATGGGATAAGAGACTGAAGCACTCTGAAATAATGCCAGCTTACCTTTGTTCAGCAATCTACATTTTTCATAATCTGATCCTTGGCATTGAAGTTGTATTAAATAGTTGTAGGCACTCGTGTCTCCTTATTTAAAAGACTTAAGAAGTTCTCTCACCACGGTATACCTCAGTTCCAAAGGTTTTATTTTCCCTCCACGGGAAAGGTATTGACAATTTTAGTTTGTCAAAACACTAACTTGAGGTCATTAAGATTTGTGACAGATCATACTCAAAAGCCCTTCTATTGGTAATAGCTCGAGGCTGACCCGGAAAAATACTAATGACCTCAGATTTGCATTTGAGATTTGAGAGTATTATAGGTTACTGTGCTGCTGTATATCTATAGCTGCATAGATCTACTGTATTTGTACACAAATAGCATGCATTATATATTTCTGCCAACTGCACAACCCCCTCATGCATTATTTTCCTAGTCATGCTATGCACGTTATATTTATGGGCACATTATTTGCAGGAAATACAGTAATTTTGATTCAGATAACTTTAAAAATTTAGAACCATATTTTAAAGGTGGTATGTCTCTTGTAAAGGAGCCCTGGCGGCGCAGTTGTTAAGCACTCCTCTGCTAACCGGAAGGTCGGTGGTTCAAACCCACCAGCTGCTCCGCAGGAGAAAGATGTGGCAGCCTGCTTCCATAAAGATTACGGCATTGGAAACCCTATAGGTCAGTTCTACTCTGACTTATAGGGTCGCTATGAGGCAGAATCAACTCAACAGCAACAGGTTTTTGGATGTCTCTTGTGGAGGGAAATCTTACTAAAAGAAAATTTAACTTCTCGGATTAACAGAACATATCCTGTTGGCATACCTCTCTAAGAGAAATAATTAAAAGCGAGAATGGTTTCATTTCATATTTTGCTTTGCAGGGGCTGGAGGAAGAGCAAGAAGAATTATAAGACATCCTTAGAGCAATTTAACATATATAGATCCTGAGATGTTACAGCAAATTTAAAAAAACATACAGATCAACATGATCCAAACAGCTTCCAAGACACCGTTATGGTGGGTAAACAGCCATTTTGCAGTGTATGCTGAACGGATGTCCACCCCATTCCAGGAAAGCCCTATTCTTCAAATCTGAAAATTAGTCATCCAGGGCAGGGGGCCAGTCCACATCTACAGACTAGAAGGAAGCAAATAAGTCATTAAACAAGGTATTCTAGTAAGCATTTTGTCGGTAATTTAAAAAATCATAAACGTATTAGCTTTCATATGCAACGAGAGAAACTGCATCTGAAGAAAAGAGCTGTCAACACGACAATTTAATACCCTAAAGACCACTGTAGGGAGTCCTGGGCCCAAGGTCGGTCTCTGAATTAACGGAGTAGCAGTATATGGTTACTTCGTTGGTTATTAGTTGTGGCTTTTGGCTTATAAGAGAATAAATAAAATTTTCCAAATTTATTTATAAATAAAGTGGCACAAAAACTCAGGTGGTGATGCCAGCTTTCCCTCAGAAATCTCAGAGAGCAAGTCTTCTGATCGCTTCATCTTGCCTTTAACAAAGTCTCTAAAAAAACATCATCCGGGATTAGAAACAGATTAAGGATCTTTAGATTTCACTTTAGCAAAATTTTTATTTCTTTTAAAATCCAGTTAATCCATCTCTACCCTGGTTTGGTTCTTCTAGAAGAAAACCTTGATCTTCAAGTCGTTACAAAATCACAGAAAAGTGGACTATTTTGTCTCCATATCAACAAGCACATTCCACGTCTCAGAAGTATAACTACCCTACTGGGCCTATTTTAGAAGAAAGTTGTTGTCGTTCTTTTATAATTCCATTGTACCTGTGTTGTTTTTGATATTTCACATTTAAAGGAGAAATGATTTACTAAAAACAAATCTTTTAATCCATGAGTCACTTCACATACCAGATTCATAAGTTTCATTAGAGAAGCTTAAGAACTATTGTACTGTATATGTTATGTGTATGTGTATCTTTTACAAATCCTAAGAAATATCTGTTCTGATTCTGTCTCAGAATATAGCCATATACCAAGCACCCACATATGAATTAGTGAGTGGTTTCTCAAGCCTGAAAACGAAACATTACTGATTATACTCTTGTGTCTGTGTGCTGAGCACAGGGGAGGGTAGGCATGATGTGTTTTTTCAAAAGCGTCACAGGTGGTTGTAAAGGACAATCAGGGCTGAGAAACACTGGCCCTATGAAGCTGTGACACCCCGAAACTGTTCTAAGAATTAAGGTCAGAGAAGATGAATGCAGTTGGGATTTTCCCAGCAACAGCTATCTTCCTCAAAATGATAGTCTCCCTGGGAGGCTCCCTGCTGCCCTGAAGGTGTTACCACTGCCCACCCCCTAGGAACGATGTAAGTTCTCTTCTGAAGCACCCAGGTAACAAGGCTCCAGGGATCTGATCACCACAGCTGTTTTCACACCCAGCAACTCTGCCCACTTCTTTTTATAACTTTGATATTATTCCCAGGTGTAAAATGCTGGCCTCTCCTAAGAGTTTTAGGGAGAGAGAGACTACTACCTTTACGCAGATGTTCAAGGAGCACAGCCTGTGACTGATACCTATCGGTGCTCAGGTAAGAAATAGTATTTATGGAGAACTGCCTGAAAGACCCACTCTGTCCACTCCTCTGATTGCTCTACAGTTTACCCTTGTTTGAATTCAGACTAAGTTGACAACTTGGACCACATTACGCGGGTCCCTTATTAAACTGTTTTGCTAATAACCATTGGCCCATTCTACTTTCTACCTCTATCCTGAATATGTTTCTGTGTTAGGCCGCCTTAAATTCTTTGTCAGACAAAACAAGTATTGATAAAAATACAATGTATATGCAAGGATTTAACTTCCTAGAGGGTAAATGCCACACGAAGGGCACTTCAACTTCATCTCCTTACTTGGTGTAAAGGCTTCAGATGTGGCACCATATGCAAAGCACAGTTAGTAAGTTAGCCAAACCTTCTGCAAGGGTCGTAAGTGAGACCTTGCCTTTTTTTTTTAAAGAAATAAAAACTGCAAAGATACCACCTTTCTTCAATACGATGACATTTTGACCATTGTTGAATACCTATGAAGGTGAACACCACCATTTCATAGGCGGCTGAATTCGGCATCTCAGTGTGCCAGTGAGCGCCCCTCGGTAAATGAGTTTACCTCAACATCCAGCTCAAGAATGTCTGCAGCCACATTCATCAGGGAACCGATGTTTGGCTTGGTCCTGCCAAAGTCTCCGTGGACAAACTCTTTAATGTAGCTGGGGTTTGTTTAGGGAAACAATGAAGATAGCCAGGCAGTACCAACAGTTGGGTGAGATTTGATAGGTGAAAAGGAAATGACGAACAAAAGCAGGAATGTTACAGGAGAGGTTATTTCCGAGCTGTGACTTTCGATGCGTGGCTTAGAAAGTAAGTTATGGCAAACAGGTTTCTAGCAGTCTGACAGCCAGATGCAGAACCTGGGGATCTGTGTTTGAATCAGACTCACCAAGAGCCACGACACTCTTTTCTCTGTAGCTCATCTCCAAGTGCCAAGGATTGGGTGTGAATTCTAAGAATTAGCTGTAGTTCAATCCTAAAAAATAAAAATCTCAACTATCTGTTAGTTTGCCACAACTTCCATTCTGTCATCAAATGGCAGCTGGTATCTGCCACTTAACAGATTTCTACAGCATCACACACAGAACGACCTCAATGATGGTGTTCGTGCAGTGTGACCCAGTGGCACAATGGCAATAGGATGGGAAGGACGATGAGCATAATAATTCAGTCCTGATGAAGGCCCTTCAGAAGGATTAGCAAAAGGCCTACCGTTTAGTTGTTTACTAACATGGTTGGTAAAATTAAGCTAATTCTCTCTTTCTTTTAAAGGGGCAACTTTCTGTTTCTCTCACAGATCTTCAAAGACTGACGTCAATTACTAATTCTAGAATTAGTTTTTAATAAAATGACATTAACATTCCTTACCCAGGACTCTGCTGCAGCCTTAACAATATTTATCTGAAAGACACACAATGTTTTTGCCAGGATCCAGTAAAAACGCATTCAGTCTTATGTTGAGTTCTGTAAACCAGCACTTAGTAAAAAATATGTAATATAATTTGAATAGGAAAAATAAGTTTATTCCCAGACAATAAATACCATCAAATTAAAAAAATAATAATAATCAACAACCAAAATATGCTGGTATTATGTCCTCCTCAACTTCTGAAAACGTATTCACTCTTTTTCATCATCAAATGCTTTGACTCAAGGGTAAAACATAATTATCTAGAAACTGTCTTCTTGTTGAAACGCATGATTTCTCAACAATTTTTCTTTTTCTCTCACTTTCCGTAGAGAATGCTACTTCTGATGAGGGGAAATGGACCCCAAAAGTCCCAAAATAACCAGTTAATGGGTCCAAAGTGGTTCTTGCGCACAGCCAGAGGGTAAGGCTTAGGTCAAACAAGCCAGCTAGTGTACCGAGCGGCATAAACACGCATGGTGTATACCACATAAACTGAACCTGTGAACAATTCACACACTTCTGTGTGTAACCATCTGCTCTAAAGCTTTACCAAATAATCCTTCTTGGCTAATGCCTTAAGTACGTGTACATGCTCGTTCTAAAAATGTTTCAGTGGGACTGAAAAGACATAAGCTTCTCCCAAAGGCCAGTGTATTTCTCCCTGGCACACCAAAAATAAACCCGGAGTTAGGTAAAAAGATTTCAAAAGAAATCTGTGATTCTGTGAAATTCCATCCACGTTTCATCCATGACAGGCTAATATGCTCCAAACAATGATACAAAGATTTGCCCACTGAGATCCAAACAGATCACCCCTTGATCCAAACTGCAAAAAAATTTTAGGAGAAGTTAGGAGTAAGTGACCTATACCTGGTTGAGGTGAGTAAATCCTGGTCACTCCTGTTAATGGCAGGAACAGACTAGTTACAGCAAGGTAGTGAAAATGCTGTCTGATGATTAAAACTTGACATGGATAGCATTAGCTTTATGCCACTCAGAAGGCATCTTATCACCCCATGCCGTCAGAGAGCTCCTGATCACAAAGCAGAACGGAACCAAGAAGCAAAGACAAGGGACGCCTTTGAAAACAAACTTAAAGCCAAAACTACTCCCTGATAAATTTTAATCAGAAACTCAGTTCTGATGCAAAGCACACAGCTTAGGCTATGAACAAATTATCAGCCTTGCACTGTGGATATTTTAACTCTGACTCTCAGCCTTTTCTATTTATAACCCAGTAAAAGCTCCTTGCAGTCTCTTTGAAAGTGATGCAAATGGCGGTAGAGTATTACTATCAATCAGGTGTACACAGTTCAAACAAGTGATATGTAATCTGAAGGTTTTTGGTTTTGGTTTTTTTTTTTTTTTTTAAACAAGGCATGTAGGGAAAGAATATTCTTTGTTGTAATGAGCCAGTGGCCAAATAAAGTTAAAACTGATACGTGAAGCAGTGCCGTTCCTACCTACTACCCGGAGCAAATGTTTGAATGATGTTAGGACCCAAATGTGGTCATGGATATATGCCTTGCAAAATATGTAAAGACGGCAAATGAATCCATCAGAAGTACTTTCTGTGGACTTGCTGTGTGCTCACTACCGCGTGGGGCACTGTAATGACGTGAAACAAAAAGAAAAGCCAAATCAGTTGCTGTCCAGTCGATTCTAACGCATCGCGACCCACGTGTCGTAGAGTGGAACCGCACTCCATAGGGTTTTCAGGCTGGGGGCTTTCAGAAGCTGATCTCCAGGCCTTTCCTCCAAGGCACCTCAACCATTCAATAACTTTAAAGTTGACACTGGACTGGCTGCTACCTCATGGTTTAAAAATGTCTTTGAAAAGCACAAGTGGGAAAAAACACCTGAAACAAACCAAAGATTCTCCTCCAAGATAACGCTTCTCCTTACAGACCCCAAACCAGTTGGACCTATCTCCTAGGACAGGCTTAACTCCCAGTAGCGTTCTGGTCAGATCACTGCTGTGCAGAAGGATACGTTCCGGCCTGAGTCTTCAGATGCAGACGGAAGTGATGCTCGTCCACATAGCGGGTCTCCATGGTGTGAACGATCCGAGTTCTCACCGCCAAGGGCCTCCGGTGGAGGACCCGGAGAGGTGTTTTCTGGTCAATTTTTAGGTCCTAGAGGGCGATATGACACACAGCCATGGGTCAGAGCCTTGCTGCCTGTGAAGCCGGCCTTAGAGCCTCCTCTGTCATCCAGGGCTCTCCAGATGTTTTCTTTAGGGGATTCCACCTTTCATTGTCAGGGGAGAATATGGCTAAAGCCATAATAATACCATAATAAACTTTATCCCCTGAGGGTCACACTTGGTGGGACTTCACGTAACCTACTCCATAGTTACTGTCTGGGCCCCAGGAGCCTCACCATAAAATAAGGGCTTTGAAGTAAATGATCCCCGCAGTCTCTTCTAAGAAACCCTGGTGGTGCAGCGGTTAAAGCGCTTGGCTGCTAACCAACAGGTCACAGTTGGAACCCACCAGTTGCTCTGCAGGAGAAGAATGAGGCTTCTGTAAAGATTACAGCCTTGGAAACCCTACAGGTTAGTTCTACCCTGTCCTATGGGGTCACTATGAGTCAGGATCCACTCGAGGGCAGTGGGTTTTGGGAAAGTCTCTTTTGTCTCTGATATTTAACACATTGACTAGGATCCTGGCGTTCTACCCTGCCCTTTACTTCCACAGGGCTCTCCTAGAAGACAATGTTCTTTTGTTTTCTAACCCAACGGAATGAGTGACAGTGGGGATTTCAGGCTGGGGTGGGAAATGGCGGGATGCAGCGTCACCAGTGTGGACCGTCAGCTGGCATGTTTCAGAGAGAACACACACCCGCTCACAGGGTTAGTTTTTGGTTACCTGAGAGGATTTGTTGCTGTTGTGTGCTGTTGATTTGATGTCGACTCATACAGACCCTGCAGGACAGAGTAGAACTGCCCCACAGGGTGTTCCTAGGCTGAAATCTTTACGGGAGCAGGTGGCCAGGTCTTTTCTGGCGCAGGGGGCTGTGGGTTCAAGCCGCCGACCTCTCAGTTAGTTGCTTCACTGCTTAGGGCAGTGTTTCCATACACTAACTACGGATCCGTGTGCACCATAAACCAAGGCCATTGTGAGTCCAGTCCAAGTTATTCGAGAATCACAGGGCCGCAGGGCTTTTTACAATTCGGGTGTTTTAGGGACACAGGCTTATCTTTCTCACGATTAGTTCAAGTTAGAGGTTTTCCTTTATGTCACAAAATGATACTAAAAAATAGAGCCTAATATCTTAAAAGGTCAGCCAATGCCAAGTTTTAAAAATAGATATGGGGCATAACCAGAAGGCAGGTTCACAAGAACTCTGAATTCTCTGCAATTTCTTGTTGGAACACCCTCCTCCTAATTTACATGATTATGAGCACCTGAAGCCCTGCTAAGAACAGAAAGGTTTCGTCTAGTCTCGTCTCCGTGAAGTTCTCCACCAGGAGACAAAGCCAGTTCTGACAAAGAAGGCGCCTGAAAGGTGGGGCCGCTTCACCAGACCCCTGAGCCAGCGGCCCCTCCTCACTCCGAGGTTTTTATGAGTCTATAATCCTTCGATTTTTGAGGCACTTTGTCCTGATGAGATACTCTGTGTCCCTGAGGCTGGACAGTTCTCTAGCCAAAAAGACCAAAAAAGTAAAGGACAAAGCTGAACTACTAGGGAACCTGTAAAGATATGGCCTCCACCTTAGAGAACAGACACATGTGGCTTATAAACCAGGACCTAGTAATGACGGCTCTGGTCCCTGCTTCCTTCCCTCCGGTCACCCCCTGGACTGGGACCCGTGAGCCGGTCCATTGAAATGCCCACCGAATACTAGACCCACTGCCGCTTCCAACGTACCACCCAGATAACACGCGCACACAGGCGCGCACACACGTACACACGTGCACACAAACACATGCACACGCACACACGCGCACACTCGCACACACGCGCGCACACGCACGTGTGTCTTCTGGTCGGCTCATTCCCAGCGACAAAAGGAAACCACTTCATTAACTCTTATGTCGCACCCTTCTGTCCCCACACTGCTGAATTTTCAGAAACACTCGCAAACACACCACATACGCGGGGTTTTTTGTTTTGTTTTTTCTTAGAAGTAGATTGCGTTTAAAAAAGAAGAGACAGGAATTGAAGTGACTTTTTCTCAGAATAGGGCAGCAACTCAATTTTTATATTTTTAATGCCAATAGGAATATTTGAAAGCTGCTTTAACCCTAATGCTTAAAAAATAATTAGAAATCAACCAGTCTCGTTAGCCCCGCTGTCAGCTTGAGCTGTGGGTCAGTAAACAGACCCTTCCACCTCTCGGTACATTACCTACAGAAACCACTTTATCAGCATCGGTGCTCAATCAGCTCTATGGTTTCTCCCCAAACTATGATTCTTTTTTTTGGTAAGAGTTTATTTTTCCCAGCATTCCGAATGATTTACACACATGTGAAGAGAGAGAAAGGTTTAGAAATTTGCTGTGCAATCTTAAAAGTATCTGTCTATATTACAAGTACCACCCTAAAGGCCCTAAATCATAGAGTCAAAAGGGCCTTAGGTATAGACTCACAGAAGCTCAAAGAGTGGGGCCGCTGGAGATGACCTAGACCGTCGCTTCTGTACAGATGAGCCTCTCACAGCAGGTGAATGACTTCTGTAGAGAGCCAGGTCACACCCCACATTTACCCACCAGCTTACTTTTAATGTTTGTTCCCTGATTTGTAGTTTCAAATTACAAAAGCAACATGGCTTTATTGTACCATACAGAACATACAATTCAAAGATATATACATCTCTTCCCACACTCCAAGATGACAAATTAAACAGCCTTGTGTGTATCCGCTCATAATTTTCGCCACGTTCATACAAACACATGCACCCTCAAACACAAATGCACAGGGGTTCTGGTTGTTTTCACCGAAACATTCATACTATAAACATTATTCTACACTTGGCTTTTTTCTTTTAGCATGTTACAGATGTTCCTAGAAGTCACAGATGTAGATCTACCGTATCTTTTTTTCTAACAGTTTTAGGCATCTACATGCACACTGATGGATCTATCAAACGGGATCACATGCTGGTTGGTTTTTTAATTTTTTTTTAAACAGCTGTGTTGTTGTTAGGTGCTTCTGCATTGATTTCAACTCATAACAGCCCCATGTAGAACTGCCCCATAGGGTTTTCTAGGCTGTAATCTTTATGGGCACAGATTGCCAGATCTTTCTCTCCCCGGAGCCGCTGGGTGGGTTTGAACCACTAACTTTTTGATCGTTAGCAGCCCAGCGCTTAACCGCTGCGTGGCCAGGGCTCCTTAAATAGCTGCATAATAGTCCAATTTATTCTACCATTTTTCTGTTGAAGGACATTCACTTTGTTTCCAGTTCGTTGCTGTTTTGACTTTGCTGCTTTGAGCAGTCACTAAACATTCTGTGTACCTGCTGGGTGTTTTCATTTCGGTCTGATGGGAATAAAGTGGTGTCTGACTTCACACCTTTACATAACAGTAACCCTAGAGTAGGTCTAGATCACTACAAAATATTGCCCATTTAGACAATGCTGTGATAACTATGTGTATCTGTGTCCATTTATGCTCATTCCTTGCATTTGAAAGTTAAATATCTTTACAGAAAGAGGTGGGAGTGGGCAGGAAAAAATATGCAAACAGGCACAGACCCTCTGTCAGTATGTACTTTTGTGAAGGAAAAGCCAGTATATGCCAGAACAGGTGCTTAACATATATTATCACGTTGTATGGATGCACTTCATCTTAGCATCAATTCTATGAAATAAGCCCCAGTTAATATATAAAACCTGCAAAAGCCGGAACCTGTGTAAGGCGAAAACCTGTCAGAGAAGGAAAACTCAAATATTTTCCACTAAAATGAACAATGAAAAGATTGCACCCTGTCAAAGCAGAAAACTTGCGGGACCAGGAAAAACAAGCAGCCCCGTCCAGTTCCAGCTCTCGCAGTTTTCACAGTCTATAGATCTGCAGATGACCAAATCTAATAACACCATTGCGAGTCTTTTCTACGTGACAGGCGCTGTTCTCAGCGCGTTGTATGATTAAACTCATTTAATCCCCCTAACTACTGTTATAGATGAAGAAACTAAAGCATAGAGAGGTGGCGTAACTTGCCCAAAGTCACATGACCAACCCTCTCCAATGGGTGACAGCACTGTCTCTGCAATGGGTGACAGCACTGCCTCTCCAATGGGTGACAGCACTCCCTCTCCAATGGGTGACAGCACTGCCTCTCCAATGGGTGA
>NW_004443941.1:1301373-1329017 GCF_000243295.1 Trichechus manatus latirostris | reverse complement strand
TGCTCCCTCTCCAATGGGTGACAGCACTGTCTCTCCAATGGGTGACAGCACTCCCTCTCCAATGGGTGACAGTGCTCCCTCTCCAATGGGTGACATGAATCACCCAGTCATTCAGTGAGTCAACGGCAAGGCCAGGACTTGAATCCAGGTCTCACGGCCCCAAAGCCTGTGCCCTCTGGCCTGCTGGGCGTGAGCCAGAAGACACCAGATTCTTGTGTGGGCAGTGGAAACATAAAAAGGACACGAGCACCACAACTACCTTTATGTCATCTAGGAATTCGATGTCTTCCTTCCCTATTGCTTTGTTTGTCCATATTAAGGCACTGTAGGTCTTGGTCTTTTCTTCTTCACCTTCTTTCATATGTCCTATTGCCTCTCTAAACAAAAACAGTAACAGAAAGTTTCTCTGAATATGTAAAATGCACATAAGACTTGCCCAAAACTTCCCCTTTAAAAAAAACAAAACAGCTCTGTTGAGATATAATTTACATACCGTATAATTCACCCATTTTAACAATACAAGTCAATGATTTTAAGCATGTCTACAGAGTTCTACAGCCATCATCACAATTAATTATAGAATGCCTTCATCAGCCCCAACAGAAACTCCACTCTGTACCATTAGCCCTCACTCCCCATCCCCCATCTTCCCAGTCCTAGACAACCACTAACTGACTTTCTATCTCTATACATTTCTCTGTTCTGAAACTTTACATCAAATGGGATCATACAATATACTGAGTTTGGTGTCTGCTTCTTCACTTCATGTTTTCAAGGTTCTTCCACGTTGTAGCAAGTATCATCAGTACTTTATCCCTTTTTATTGCCGGATAATAGTCCACTGTAGGGATTTACCACATTTTCTTTATCTGTGCATCAGTTGGTGGCATTTGGGTTGTTTCTACTTTTTGACTATTTTGAATAATACTACTGTGAGCATTCACGTACAAGTTCTTTGTGTAGGCATATGCCTTCATTTCTCTCGAGTACATATCTAGAAATGCAATTGAGGGGTCATACGGTAATTCTATGTTTGACCTTTTGAGAAAATGCCAAAGTGTCTTCCAAAGTGGCCATGCTTACAATCCCACCAGCAATGTATGAGGGTTCCATTTTCTCCACATCCTTGTCAACACTTGTTATGATCTATCTTTTTTATTATAGCCATCCTAGTGGGTGTGCAGTGGGATCTCCTTGTGGTTTTGATTTGCATTTCCCTAATAGCTAATGATGTTGACCATCTTTTCATGCTCATTGGTTATTCACATATATCTTCTTTGGAGAAATGGAGATCCTTTCCCCACTTTTAATTGAGATACTTGATTTCTTGTTATTGAGTTATAAGAGTTCTTTACATATTCTGGATACAAGTCCCTTATCAGATATATGACTTGCAACCGAAACTTGCCTGGTGAAATCACATCCAGTGAGTCTACCCTTACCTTGTGACAAGCTGCAAGTCCCGCACTTGGATTTTGTCAGACGAGTTATTAATTTTCTGTGGTAGCAGAAAAAGAAAAACAATTAGCAACTCTAGCTCAGCCACAGAGTTGCAGAAACAGGACGATTTCCATGTCATGGAAATGGTTTACCTGCTGAAGCTCCTTAATGTCCTGTGAAGTGAAATGTACTCTATGAGGATTCACCAGCTCAACTGCAAAGGGCCTTCCTGGCAGCACACACCCACATGAAACAGAAAGGTGTTGATGGAGTTAACATCTGGGCTAATGCAAGAGGGTTAGGAGGTGTGAAAAATAGGTGGGGCTCTACCGAAAGTTTACTGACGGGACTGTGTCTGGGGGAGGAAAGAATGTGTGAAAAGAATCAGGGGCTTTCTCGGAGGATGGCGGTGCTGCTACACCCAACTGCAGGCAGTATGTGAAAATGACTGTTTTCCCAAAGGTCCTCTGAACAAGCCTGTGTTCATTACAAAGTAAAATCTAAACACCCACTAACTGAGTTGGTTTCTGCCACATGCAGCAATGCCCAGGTGAGCCGTGCTGAAGTCCGTCCTCCCAGCCTAACCTGCAAGTGAAAGGGACACGCTGTGATTCCCTGAGCGGAAGGGGCCGCACATTTCAGATTGCTCGGGACTCACTCTGACCATCTTTGTTGTAAAGCAACATGTAAAATGAGAGAAATAAGGGCTAAGAGAGCAGAATCACTTTTCAAATGAAGAAATGCATTTTGAAAACTGTACTGGTACTGCTGAAATGGTATTAAATGGAACAACTAATAATCCAACTTTGGGGAAAAAAATTAGGCACCGCCTTGTTAATGAATATACTGGTAGCCCCTTATAACCTACAGGTACGCAGTCAGAACAGGAAGAAATGAGTCCTGTTAAGACATATATTGCATATTTATAAAGGTAGCTCCATAACATAGAAAGCTTCCCACTTGGAGAAGCTCTGGGCTCTGTCCCGCTTTGGTTTTGCCTAAGAGACTACGGTAAGCCGGCGGTCAGAAAAGGGTGATAATGGGAAAGTCAGTTCTAGTCTGGGGATGCTGTGGCCATCTTACCATTTCCTAACGTTCTCACATCAACATCTTCTCTTCCAGAGGATGAAAAATTAAAACCTTTGGAAAGCAGATAAAGGGAGAAAAACATCAGAGACATTGTAGCTGTAACACACTGGCTCCCAACCTTTGGGAGAGACCCAATCTAAGGTCTTGGACAACCAATAGGAGAACCTCAAGGGATAGTTGTCATCCCACTTAACCTCTAATAAAAATAGTAATGACAATAATAAAGCATTTACCATTGATTGAGGGCTTATTATATGCCAAGCACTAGGCTAAACATTTTGCACGCATTATTTCATTTAGTCCTTATGAAAGCCTAAGGAAATAGGTATTAAATAAAAGAACACTGGGCCTCAGAAAGGGTAGATAACTTTCCCGAGGTCACACAATCAAATTGCAGAGCTAGACGTTTCTGCCCTCAAAGGCAGACCTTCACCATTGTCCCTTGCCACCAACCCATGGGGAAGCCACCATCCTATGGGAAAGCCACCACCCCATGGGGAAGCCGTCACCCCATGGGGAAGGCACCACCCCATGGGGAAGCCACCACTCTATGGGGAAGCCATAAGCAGAGAGCCATTGAGAGGCATTCTCCCCCACCTGGCCACAAGCGGATGGTAAAAACTCTATCATTTTTCTTTCTTTAAAACAAAGCAAAAACATTTGTTAAAGAATTGAACTCCATGAAAGGAAAAGGAAGGGGGAAAAAAGGTTTGATTCTTTTTTAAAAAAACAGCGTGGATTCTAAGATAAATGGATCCTCACAGATTAAAAGGTGCAAACATTGGAAGGGGAAAATGGTAAAGAAAGGGTTACACAGCAACTTCTTCAGACCAAGAGTTGACTGATGATTCCATCTTTAGCACCACAGCAAAGCTGACTGTGAGCAGGTATTACTCTATATGCTTTATTATGTTAACACAGCCCTGGTGGTGCAGAGGTTAAGGGCTCGGCTGCTAACCAAAAGGTCAGCAGTTCAGTCCACCAGACGCTCCTTGGAAACCCTATGGGGCAGTTCTACTCTGTCCTACAGGGTGACTGTGAGTTGGAGTCGACTCGACGGTTACAAGTTTTGGTTTGGTTTTTTGGAATGAGGTAGATACTGTGGTTATCCCTATTTTACTTATGAGGAAGCTGAGACAGAAACAGGGTAACTCACTTGCCTACAGTCACAGAGTTGGTAAGTGGAAGGGTCAGGACATGAAGCAGGCAATCCGCCTCCAGGCTCCACTCTTAACCGCCATGCTAGACCGCACCCCACAAAACCAGCCCAAGGGGCTCAAACTCATGCCCGTGGGGACAAGCAGACCAGAGACTGGGAAAGGGTGGGATGTTTTGGGAACCCTGACTGCACGGTCAGTCATTAAGTGGTAAGGTTTCAAGTTTCTCAGCACAGAGGCTGAAGGCTGCAAGAACTTGAGCTCACACCTTGATTTATGAAGCCGGTGAACACGCAGCTACGGGTTGCCTAATGCATGCGAGGCTCTAGACGCTGGGGAGACGAAGGTGAACAAGGGGGACACAGTCTTCACCCTCACAGAGCTTACTGTTTGTGGATGGATGTGGATTGTAACGGGGGCAGGGGTGGTTCAGTGGTAGGAGTCTCGCCTTCTATGCAGGAGACCCGGGTTTGATCCCCAGCCAATGCACCTCGTGCGCAGCCACCACCCGTCCGTCAGGGGAGGCTTGCGTGTTGCTGTGATGCTGAACAGGTTTCAGCGGCGCTTTTAGACTAAGATGGACTAGGAAGAAAGGCCTGCTGATCTGCTTCTGAAAATCAGCCAGTGAAAACCCTGTGGATCACAACGGTGTGATCTGCAACTGTTCATGAGGATGGCGCGGGACTGGGCAGTGTTTCGTTCCATTGTGCGTGGGGTCGCCATGAGTTAGGGGCTGACTTGACGGCGGGTAACGACAACAACATGGCCTATCAACAACGGGCAGGGACAGCACAGGAGAAGTACACGAACCTTCCTGCACTAAGGGCACAATGCTAATACGACCTAGAGGCTTGTATTCACTCCTTACTGTTCCAGCCGCGCTGGAGAGCACGAGATGAGGAAGGACAAGCTTGCTGGGAAGAAGAGACGGAAAAGGCAGGGTGGAGGGGTGGGGGGTTGTATACCATTCTGACAGCCATTTTTCTCCCAGGAAAAGATTCTATATGCAAAGGTCCCATGTCGATTTTAGAAAATGAGAGGCTAAAAGCCTTGAGAAGTCCCATGAAAACAGTACTGAAGATTAGCCCTCCTTTTTGGGATGGTCAGATATGAAGACTAACCCGGATGGCACAGTGGTTAAGAGCTTGGCTGCTAACCAAAAGAGCTCTTAACCACTGCACTAACAAGGCAGGTAACCACAAACACCAAACCTGTTGCAGTGAAGTCGATTCCAACTCACGGCGACCCCAAGGGTTACAGAGTAGAACTGCTCCCCAGGGTTTTCTTGGCTGTAATCTTCACAGACGTACGTCTCCAGGCCTGTCTTCTGTGGTGTCACTGGGTGGGTTTGAACTGTCAACCTTCAAGCGAGCAGTCGAGAACAAACTATGCGCTCCCAGGGGCCCAGGGAGTAGGTAGCTGTTGCTAAATGGAGCGTTCAGAATGGCATCTGGGAAGCTGAAAGATGCGGACTCCCTGACGTATGGTTGTCTTTCACTTGCCCACTCCCATCTCCCCACCAGCCATAATGTCAGGAACCAGGGGGCTCCATGGAGCCAGAACCTGTGACTGCTGGGTGGAGGGAATAGGCGGTAAACAAAGAGGTAGTTCTACCAGTTACTGCTAAATCAGACCAGAAATCTCAAATTCATGGTTAGCCCATAAAACTGTTCTCCCACAAATTCCACCCCATCAACAAGAAAGAGCTGCAGAAAGGAAGGTCAGTGAAGCCCAAACCCAGACTAAGGGAAAGGGGGATTTATTACACCTTTAGGAACATGTTTCAAACTGGTAAACTAAGGAAGACATCCTTGAACCTCAGGCTGAGAAACACTTTTGGGAACAAACCTTAGAACTTTATTAGGGTGCAGTGATGACTGACAGCAGACACAGAGGAAGAAGACCCACTGCCTCAGGGATTAGGAAAGACACGATTAAAACTGGTTTGGGTTTTCTGGACTCACATTGTACCTTCCCTTAGCCTTCTAACACTGTGAGTTATTTGAGGCTTCTGCTCAAAGGAACAGAGATTTCAAAACCAAAAACTAAACCAAGAGCAAGAATAACGGAGAAGTATAAGGGGTTACATCAGGTTATAGTACTCCTCGTGCCCGGGGGCAGACGGACAAGGACTAAGATGGGTGAGAGCTCGGACGCTAAAGGCCCAGAATATCAAGTTCAGCAGTTTGGACTTAAACCTGCGGCTGGCTGTTGACAAAGCTTTTCAGCAGGGAACTGAGATGACAACGACTTAGCAAGGGAAGTAACGGATGCGCTAGGGAAAACTGCTTACACAAATAGATCTCGATCCTGAGCGTCAGAGTTTATCACTCATTAACTAGGGAGTCAGCAAGTAGACAGAAGGGGCCACTTTGAAGTGACTGAGAGACAAGTCTGTCTACCTCACCTGGAGGAAGCAGTTGGGCTGCTCTGGTTACTTCACCGAGCTGTAAAACTGTCATCCCCTTAGGGTGCCGCAGTCAGGACCAACTCCCCAGAGTTGTTAGATGGAGCCATTCATCAAAAGTAACAAGTGATACATCTGAGCAACACAGGTTTAGCAAACCAATCTGTGCAGATCAGCCATGTCAAACAGCAAGGCCTTACCCCTAACAAGCAGCCAGTTAGCAAAGAGGCCCAGAGATCTGCTTTGTCCCAGGTGGCTCTGGATAAATTTCCTCAACACACAATTACAGATGCTGAGCACACAGTTGCTGTTTTCAGTTTGGGGACAATTTCTTCCCCTCAAGTGGAAAACGACAAAAAATCACCTTCATGAAAGATTGCAAGGGGAAAACACTGCTAAGAGCCCTCCAGAACCCTAGTGGTAAAGGGGATTCCTTGGGGCCCAAACAATCAGAACTGAAGTGTTCTTGAATCTTCTTACAAAAAGGGGGAAAGGTGGCTTCACAAAGAGTTTGAAAAGGATGACTTTTCTGTGCCAAAGCTTAATGTTCACTTCTTTATAAATTGGATAATCACTAATTTCTCCGTGAAGATAATGTAATCAAAAGACTTATTGAGTTGCTCCCTTTATATAAGAGGCAAAGTCTTAGATGAGCTCACCAGTTAGTAAATAATAAGTTGAGTACCTAAGAGCTCAGGGCAATAGTCCAGAGTCTTTACTGTTAAGATTCAGGAAAATATTAGGTTCTTGGATTTACTATCTTCTCCATTCTGTAAACAATTCTTAAAGACCCTTAAAGAAAGGGCCCACCTAGAAAATGCAAAACAGAATTTCAAATTCTCATGGACTCTAGACTTTCTGGAGCCACAGAGGCTAGATGAACCCCTGAAACTACTGCCCTGAGATAATCTTTAAAACTTAAACCAAAAATATCCCCCTGGAGTCCTCTTGAAACCAAACAATAGTTTAACTAGTAAAGAATGTCTGCCTTGAGCATTATGCTCTTTTAAGAACTATCTAAATGGGATCAAAGTGACAACAGCAACTTGAAAGATTAGACAGGAACCTTAGTGGGCAGTGAATTTATGTTAATGGGGGAGGAGCAGCTGAAAAAAGGAGAATGAGAATGGTTACGCAGCTTGAAGAATGTAATCAAGGTCACTGAATTGTACGGGTAGAAACGGTTGAATTGGTGTGTGTTTTGCTGTGTCTACTCTCAAAAAAAAAACACAAAAAACCCGTCTACCTGATAATGAACGAACTATAATAGGGATGTGGTCTGAAACGCTTCCTTTTCCTCCTAACAAGCCAGAGAGCTGAAGGACAGCCACATCTCATCCAGACCATCTGCTTGCCATTCCCAAAGCAGGCTCCTCTTAGGGTTTTTCAGAGGGAAAGACGGATGTCCAGCTGGTCCCTCAAAAAAGGCTTTCTATTTATGCTAGGAAATCCATTCTGCAGAATGGCACCACTCTCTGCCTGCAGTTCTTCCTAATGTGTTAACGAGATTTCCTGCAATTGAAATCTTAGCCCCTTTCCTCTTGTCTAATGCTGGGTGAAATCACAAGGCTTTATGCCGCCCTTGACCTGACAGGCCTGTTGAGACAAGGAAAACACAAGCCTGACCGGATCTGACTCATCCTACAAACCCTGGCTCACGATACCTAGGACATTAGAACACGCACAACTTCCACTGAATCTTTGTGAAATGGTTGCTGTTGGTTCATGTTCTCTAAGCCTGATCTCCCTCCCGTGATACTGGGATAAGACAGGAGCCGGATATTTGCCAGCGTTATTCTTGAGCTAGAAATTCTTGTTCTAATTTCCTCACGTTCTCAAGAAGAGGCCCAGGCTGAGGTGTCCCCAGGTCAGGGCTGAAGTGCATCCATTTAAAGTAGTTTCAATTGTTTTCAATTTCCCAGGAGAGGGCAGTCACCTTGACAGGGGAAAGAAATGCTTGGTCACCTTGACCCACGTCCAGCCCAGCCCATGACATGAGGCGGGGAAAGCTGCCAGGCTTGTGGGTGGCTCACAAAATATAGAAATCCTTTTTGTCACCCCCAAGAAATCTCTTCATGAGTGACAATGTACTTAAAATCATGAATAGCATTAACACTTACTCTCTGCTTTGAATACTGTCAACAGATGATCTGAAATTAATTCTTCTACGGAAGACTCCAGCTTCCTTTCTCCATCAATTATCCAAGGAGTTTGTGGTAGATTCCTGGAGTATTTATTATATCTCCCTGCCAAAGAGATGGGATGGTGTGATTAACACAATAGGTAAAAACGAAAGCAACAACTACATATTGAGTGCCCGTCTCCTAGGTGCTATGGTGTGAAACAAGGCCCAGCCCTCAGCTGACCTACAGTCTAATTCGGGAACCAAGACACAGACACGGAGATAATTAGATAAAAAGGTCTAACGACACCAAGGGATGGCTACAACATGATGTGAACGGTGCATCCCATGAGTTCTGAAGAAATGCTCAATATATTAATTCATCAGGCTGGCTGACTGAATCAGTTACAATATCACAGGAACGCACCATGGACTACTGAGTTTACACCTATTAATAATACTTTCAATGAAATATATGTATGCCATAGAGTTGAAATACAGGAAATTTTGAAGTTTTTGTCATTAAAAAGAAAAAAAAAAAACCCTACAGAGTATGACTCACCACTTTATGAATAAAGCTAAACTAAGACAGGAAAGCTGTCACCGCCCGAGGGCAGGGTGGTATAGTCAAGGCTGAAGAGTAATTTCATTTCAGCTATTCATAAGAAACGCCGATAATTTTCAAAACAAATATTGCCTGCTAGATTACCTCCTGGGAAAGCCAGCGTAACAGTTTTTTTCGGGCAGAAACTACAAGCGTTTAGTCATTTTGGAGAGAATGAAACTGTTTTCAAGTTGGCTATCAGGTTACAGAACATCCTCCCTTCTGCTGACTTTCTCCTGACCAGCTGTGGGTCTCCACATCCACCTCTGTTTCCACTTGGCCATCTCTGATGAAGACTACTGACACCTGGGATGTGTCACTTCCCTTTGGCAGGACATCTGCAATAACAGATCTCCTAAGTGACCGTCAGCAAGGCCTCAGAACCTACAATAAGCTTAGGTGTCAGTGCTAGTTCTCAGAAGAGTTAACTAATCAGAAGCCATAACAACAATAAGAAAGATACAGGGGAGGAGTCAGTTGAGTTTTTCAGAAAGGAGAGTAAGTTGACAGGTAAGTATAGTCTAGACTAGATATTTTACCAGCCACAAAAACAGCACCATGAGCACATTCAATGTCAAGAACAGTGCATACAGCCTTTGGTGAGTTTGGAGGACAAGGAAACTGCCTGCAAGACAAAATACATTTTACGGCTGCTATTTTCCAGACAAGATATTGAATCACATAACCAAGATGAATCAGCATCGTCTGACACACACAGACCCTGGGTCTCTCCAGAACCAAGCCTCTCCCTAGCTTCAAGTTTCAGAACAATGAGGTCCTGCAGGTCTCCGACTACCGCTCTCCCTGCACGACAGGGGCATCAACCTAGGGAACTGGGGCTCTGCTACTCTCTTTCCTGTTCAGAGGCCTCATCTTCCCAGATGATAATTTCCAACGGCCTCGAGATTTGGGGGAGGGGACATATCTCCGAGGTGGAAGCCCATCTAGGCTTTGACCATTTTGCTATCCACAGACTCCTGCTGCTGGCTGACATGACCCTCTACCGTCTGAGGGTAGCTGGTGTGCAGAGACTGGCCACATGCGCGAGCCCCACCTGTGAGGAAGGCAGGCTGCCATTTTTTTTCTTTTTCCTTCTCACTTTCTCCTAGGATCTTGGGAATCAGATCACAGAGCCAGAAAAAGTAGAATGTGTCAGGCTCTGCCATTTTGGTTAGAAAACTTAAAAAAAGAAAAGAAACTCCAGTCCGACTGCAGGCAGGGAGGACAGCGCAGGGCTATCTGTGGTTTTATTCTCAATCCACTGTCTGGGGGCTTCCAAGACCACTAACTGGACTAGGGTCTACCTGTAAATAACCAGGTGTGCACTTCACCCCAAATGCGTAGCTGAAAAACTTCATACGGTTTCCCAAGACGCCTTGACAAAGAAATCACTTAGAAACTCAGATCTGTTGCTTTTATAGAATAACTGTCCTCACTGTCTAAAATTTAATAAAAATATTTCCATTATGAGACTCGTTTTTAGTCAGTACCAGTAAAAAAAAATCAAGTTGATTCCGACTCATGGTGACCCCATGTATGTCAGAAGAGAACGGTACTCCACGAGGTTTTCAATAACTGATTTTTCAGAAGTAGATCTTCAGGCCTTTCTTCCGAGGAGCCTCTGGGTGGACTCAAACCACCAAATGTCATTTAGCAGCTGCGCGCGTTAACTGTCCCACACTTGGAACCCTGTTAGTCAGTCAAATACATGAAACCTGCCTCATAATTTCATTATTTTAAATTTATTCAAGGATATTCTGGAGGAATAACTATGAAGACATTTTTATTAATGACATGGGCGCACTGAGCATTAAAATACAGGATTTATGGTATTTAATGAATTTCAGCATATTTTAACAAGTGAGGGCACTCCTGTGCCCTTGTCCCCCTCTGTGGAGATGGCCAATACTAGGAAATGCAGGATGGGGTGTGATGGGAGCAGTGCGGCTGGGGAGTCAGGAACCCTGGTTTCTAAATTCACTCTCTACAATCCCCTGGAAACCTTGGGCAAGTCAACTCCCTCTTTTTTCCTCAATATTCCCTTCTAAAAGATAAGGAGGTTGGATTGGTCATAGATTCAAATATTAATTTTACAGGCGTTTATTGAACACACTACCTGCCAGGCACTGTGGCAGGGGCTGGGGTACAGAGATGACCGAGACAAAATCCTGGTCCTGAAACACTCCAGTCTTGTCTTAGAGATAACCCAAACTGCCTCCAACATTCCCTTCAAAATTCCATGCTTCTTAGTTTCTACTTACTTGCGGAAGTCCTCTTCTTTGATCTTATTCAAAGCTTTCATGACTGCCATTCTAGTAAATACTGACTATACAGGGTAGAATCAAAAGAAAAGACATTTTATTACCTAGACGAGAAAACAGCACAGGTGAAACGGAGAACACGGTGGGAGAAAATTTATTATTTGACACACTTAAAAGGGATAAATACGTAATAGTTTCAAGGAAATAAATAAAACTTAAGAAGCATTCATAACTTCAGGTCTGCAATCAGTATGCCTCTACGACCCTCCGCTTCAACCTGGTCTACGTCTAAAACATCAGCTAGATCTAGAAGCACAGGTCGCCTTCTGTTCTGTCCCACGCCTCCCAAAATGAGATATTCTTCCAACACAAAAATGATGACCTCGCAGGAAACGTGCTTTGAGTATTCTTTCCCAGGCAGGCCCCAAGAGGAATTTATATTGATCCATCTACATTTTCTTCCCTGCATCCCTTCTGGGGCCACAGTGTATGATTTAGAAGTTGACTGCCAGGGTACTGTAAAACAAAGTGGACCAGCTGCCCTGGTACCCAGCAAGTGAACGTCACTCAGCAGCCACAGACAGACCTCGCAAATCCACTACACCAAACAGACAGGCATCGCAACAAATGTCCTACTCTGGGTGCTTTATGATGAGCAAAGCCAGACCACACGGTATACACACTGGAACTAATTAGTGCACATACAGTACATATGGAGCCCTGGTGGCACAGTGGCTAAGAGCTCGGCGGCTCACCAAAAGGTCAGCAGTTTTGAATCCACCAGCTGCTCCTTGGAAACCCTATGGGGCAGTTCTACTCTATCCTGTAGGGTCGCTATGAGTCGGAATCAACTCAACAGCAACAGGTTTGGTTTTGGTCTTTTATAGTACATATGCATTTTATACTATGATACATCTCAATGGTTTCTTCTGTTACAAGAAATTACATCTGACTGAAAAGGGGCCCGACGTAGGCCTCTCAACAGTTTATCATCAGTCAGGGCAATGATTTTCTCAGTTAGACCCTGGGGAACCCCAGGGAGCTCTACGAGGTGCCTTAGGGGTAGAACTGAAAATAAAGGGCCTGTTTGATAAGACATGAAAAATTGGGCCTGTTACCACCACTGACTGCTCTGACCAGGATGACAACAGAGGGTTCTGGACAGAGCTGGAGAAGGATGTAGAACAAAATTCTAGCTCACAAAAAAAAGACCAGATTTACTGGCCTAAAGGAGACTGGAGAAACCCTGAGAGTATGGCCCCCAGACACCCTTTTAGCTCGGTGGTGAAGTCATTTCCGAGGTTCACCATTCAGCCTGGGAGTGGACAGCCCCGTAAAACAAAACGGGACTAATGAGGCACAGCAGTCCAGGGACAAGGGCCAGAAGGCAGAAGGGGACAGGAAAGCTGATGATAGGGAACCCAAGGTTGAGTAAGGATAGTGTTGATGTGTTGTGAGGCTGTTAACCATTGTCATAGGGAAACATGTATACTAACTGTTAACTGAGAAACTATTTTGTTCTGTAAGACTTCATCTAAAGTGAGAATAGCAGCACAACTGGAAGAGCATAGTCGATGTCACTGAACTGTGCATGTAGAAATTGTTGAAATGGTGTATCTTTGGCTATGTATATTTTCACCAAAAAAAAAAAAAAAAAAAAAAAGGTCGAGAAGCGGGAGGGTTGACTTGTTGTGGGGTTGTTAACCAATGTCATAAAACAATATGTGTACTACTGTTTCATGAGAAACCATTTGTTCTGTAAGCCTTCACCTGAAGTACAATAAAAAAATAAAAAATTTAAAAAAAAAATTGGGCCTGGAAGAATCTCAAAAAGTCATTCAATTCACTTCAAGCCGTAAAGCAAGAAAACTACATTTAAGACCCTACAAATCCCATTGGCCAAATGGCCTGGTGTTTACGATGCTTTGATAAAAATTCCCTTATCCCATTATTTAATGCTGTACTCGTATATTTCCTCAAAGGTAACAAAAATAAAGCCAGCTCTTCAATATAAATATGGCTTATAGGTCACTCGAGCAGAACTTCCCAACTAGTGGGAAACCCTGGTGGTGTAGTGGTTAAGAGCTATGGCTGCTACCCAAAAGGTCAGCAGTCCCAGTCCACCAGGCGCTCCCTGGAAATCCGACGGCGCAGTTCTACTCCGGCCTTCAGGGTTGCTGTAAGTCGGCATCAGCTCGACGGCAACGGGCTTGGTTTTGTTCCCAACTAGTGTGGCCTAACAGGGGCTACAGCGGTGCCAAGACGCTGATCCTTCAGCTCACAAGGACTCTGGTTGGGGCCAGGGCAGCGGGAACCTCCAGGCACCTCCTCTCCAACCTGGAGCCACTTCCTCCCCTCAGCGGCAGCGAGCTGCACCGACACGGTAACGTTCTAGGTCCGCCATGACGTGAGAAAAGGAGAAGCACTGCCTTCGTCTGGGGTCTTCGTTTCTAATTCTTTCTGCTCGGGGCATTTGGCAAATGTTACAAACCAGCTTCTTCCCACTTCTGAAGGGCCCAGCAATTACTCAAATGGGGATAAAGACCAGTAGACGTTTCTTTGACAACAAACTCATAGCATTTTTAACAACCATAACAATAAAATGAGGTCTGTAAAGCAGCATGTAGCAACGCCTGGGTCTCTGCACAAAACCAGCTAAGTAATTGGGGCAAGAAAGTTTGTCCACGCAGTGCCATGCCATTTACCCGGGCAGCATACGCGCTAAAAAAAAGTACATGCCAATTAATCAGCTCATTAACGTGAAGGCCATGGATAAACGCCCTTTCTGCAAATGTAGCCTGAAATGTTGTTGTTGTCAGGTGTCATCGGGTCGATGTTCGACTCATAGCGACCCAACAGGACAGAGTAGAACTGCCCTGTAGGGTTTTCTGGGTGGTAATCTTTACAGAAGCAGGTTCTTTCTCCCTGAGGGCCAGTGGGTGGGTCTGAACCACCGACCTTTCAGTTAGCAGCCGAGTGCTTAATCGTTGCGCCACTAGGGCTCAATTAATATTAATTCTATTAATTCAGGATTATCCTAAGTGAAAATAATTTACTTTCGATTATATTTTAAAAGCCCAAATTTCTGGAAAACATGGATATAGGCAAGTCTTTGGAATGCTGCTGATATTTACCAAGGATTTTCCCAGGTGATGTAATTTTGGGATTAAAATTTAAAAGTTGCACTTCTTCGAATGGGTAACTGAAACACTTGTTCTAAATTTAGTGACATCAGGGGAACAACCCAGACAATGATACGAACATGAGGATGTTTGTATGCCACAACTTCCTTGCCAGAGGCAAAGGTGTTGAGAATTGAAAACAGTAAAAAGAAACGTAGCAAATGGAAATATTTAAAGACTGAGTCTTGGTATATTAGAGTTGCCACATTTCTAAGGCATATCCGTTCTGTTGTTGATCTGAATATTCAGCTCAGATAAAACTCACTAAAGAATAAGAAGTAAAAAGAATGTTTACCTGTTTGTTTTTAGCTGGCTTGAAGCAATCTGGGCATATCGCACGTCTAAAATAAAATTCGAGTTAATATAAAAGGTTAATGAGTTTATTTTGGGATGGATATAATTCAGACATACTTTAGACAACATGGCTGCTAAACCGAGGATATCAGGAGCGGACAAAAGGAATCCCTATCCGAGTTGCCCTGGTGGTCATAGACCTGTCTATCAGAGGGCACCCTTTAAGCCTCCTGGGGCACAAGTTCTGACTTTACTCTTCAAAAGGAGAGCAATCCTATTGTCATGAAAACCAAAGAGCATTGAAAACATGACACAGTTGACAGCGTTGTTTACAGGGCGACTTACAGGAAGTGGCAATCCTCGACTGTTGCTGGGTGAGCAAAGACCACACTCACTTCAAACAAGCTCTAAAAATTATAAAGACAGTTTAAAAATGAGCAAAAGGAAACCAACATGTCACAATTTATGAATGAAATAGAAATTCGCTTTCAAAGGCTGGCTCAGAAAAAGTGACAAGGAGAACTGGGAATATTACCGCTCTCAAGTCAGCCTGCTTACAGGCAGCTGTAAAGAAATGTGTTTTTCTTTTTCTTTTTTTTTAACTTTTAAAACGTAGTTGCCAGTGATCCTACCAAAAAAAAAAAAGATCAGTAAATTTTAAAAGGTCAGGATTTGTATGGGTTTTGTACATGGATGTAAGCTAGGTGTGAAGATGAATGTGCATCTAGGGACCTGGAAGGAGATAGTAACCGAAAGAGATTTGTTCCTGTCAATATTACAATTAGAATTATTAACAATGCAAAAAAGTTATTCATATTCTTAAAAGCCTGAATGGGCCTTCTTTTTTACAGTGCTCAAACTTCTAATGGATTTGAGCTTTAAAAGAGAGATCTAATTTGTTTGCTTGTTTGATTTACTACAAAAGCATTACATTCCAATTGTAAAATAATCCCACAGCGGATGTTTTTCCACCCCGACTCCCTGAGGAGGAACTATTAACATTTGCTGTGCTTTCTTCTAGCCATTCCTATGAATATAAACATACACGTGTATACTTCTCGAGATGTTAAAGATGCTTCTGGAAGATTGCCTTATTCAATTAACATTACATCATGGACATCTTAGCAACTCTAGAGACCATAACATACTTATGTTGGAGAAAGTTTTTCTGTAGTTAAATAAATAAATAAAGCTATGATGAACATCGCTGAACACAAACGGCACGATTTCATACTCTATATACACCTACCACGCTGAGAATATACAAAGTTCCACAGTGAGAAAACGAATGTAAATGCCATACCTGTGTCATGATTTTCTTACCTTTTTTATTGAGCTCTGTGTTTATCGAATTCTATATTTACTGAGTGGGCTGAATTGTAGGCAAGCCCATTAGCTATATACTAGAATCACGATAGTGAAGTTATTTTTTCTGCTTCTATTCTAGTCTACAGAATAAAACTGAAATGAACTATATTTCTTTTGCTCAAGAAAACTTCATTCAACTTGAATTTATTAGAACATTTTTACATCTTTTGTTTTCTGTTCTTACTAATTCAACATGTAAAATCATTTGTGCTTCAAAACTGAAATTTGAGGTAAAAATATTTTGCATCAATGATTTCTCTAATTTCCAAAGTACTTTCATTACCTCATTTCCTTTTCATACTATCTGTGAAGTGGTTTGACTCTCTACTCTCTCAGTATTCTGTTGAAAGAACAGCGAGAGCTTACTCTTACTAACGGAGGGAAAGAGAGTTACGTAATTCAGGATGGTTTGAAAAAAAAGCCTAACTATTTAGCTATGGAAGATGATTTGTTGATTTTACTTGAGTAGAGGTGTGTCTAATATTCAGGGAATTTCCTTCAAGCAAAACGATGGGGTAATGAAACCTTACTATTAAGATCTAATTTAGGATGAGCAGGGATGCTGTCCCGTTTCCACATCTGGAAACATGTGGAGGTCCTATCTGAGAGTCAAACCATTCCAGAGACTGTGCAAGGCTTGTTCTGGAAAAGGAGAGATGGCTAAGTGTTCTGGTTTCAAAGGTGGCCTCTGCCTAAAGGAAACAGAGAGGCTTGGGGTGCCCACGAGGTAGTGACACACTGAGCCCACAGGCACTGCACTTGTATAGGTTCTGTCTACATATTTGAAAACAAGACTAGCCACAGGTAAACCAAAATCAAACAGTCTAGAGTTGTCCCTACACTCACTCTGTTACTTACATATTGCTTTGTATCTGTAAATCTGTTTTTCCAATTACATTATAAATACATTGAAAGCAAAGATTCATTTCTAACCTTTTACGGTCAATGAGGGTACGCTGCACCGGTTACAATCCTAAAGGGTTTGGATTACAAAAAAGTCATGGGAAAAAAAATAGGAAAGGCTTTAACCTCAATTTAAGACTATTAAGAGTTTAACATTTAAAAAGCTTAACTCTTCACTGGATTATTTAGAAATGATTCCTTGTGCTACCCAACACTCAGCCATATGATGAAGAAAACTCGTAAAACCAGAGAACAAAATTAACAAGGCTGATGACCCGATACCTTGCCATCAACGGGAACGCCCAGTTCCTCTGAAAACAGGGGGTGAGTTATCCATTTGTAGGCTTCTTTGAGCTGAACTATATCATTTCTTCCCAGCGACCGACTCTGCTTTCTGAATAACATAAAAATTCACTCACATGTAAAACTTCACTTTTACTATTAAAGGCAAAATATTATGCAATTATTTAAAGATATTTACTGAGTGCCTATTATGTGCCAGACGCCATTTTACGCATTACAGAGAAAGCAGAGAACAAAACAGACAAAAATCCCTCAACTCCTGGATCTTATATTCCAGGAGAATCAAGGGGCTGCTTTTTAAAGGCATATATATGCAATACAGTTTGTAAAGATTCAGAGACAAAAGCACACTAATGAGTTTTTCTGAGCGAGAGCTGCCAGATTCCAGGATTTATGTATCAAAAGCCAGAACGTTGGAATAGAGGGGATTGTTTATTGCTTGGAGACCCTGAGTAGTGCAAACAGGTACCGTGCTCAGCTACTAACCTAAAGGTTGGAAGTTCGAATCCACCCAGTGGAGCCAAAGAAGAAGGGCCTAGCGATCTGCTTCTGAAAAATCAGCCACTGAGAAGCCTAGCAAACGGTCACCGTAAGTAGGAATCATCCGTATGACAACTGGTTTCCTGCTCGGAAACTGCAGAACTGTGTATTACAATCAAGTCATCCAGACTAAAAATGCTTGCATCTACTCTCTTGCTGAAAATGGGGCTTACTTTTGGGAAATAAATGTAAAAGTTAGACTTTTTTTTTTCCTTTACTACTGAAGAAGACATATTAAATCTTACAGTATCACTTGTCTGAAATGCTCATCAACGTAATATTAGATTAATGTCTGAGTAAAAAGCTGACGTACCTCCAAAATCTACTCATGAGTCGATAAATAGATTTTGGCAAGTCCCCATTATGAGTTCTAGCTTTTAGTTTATAACCTAAAATTGGTGACAGGAAGGAACTGAGGTAAGAGAAAAGAAAAGCTGCTCAACCCCACTGGGAATGCTGCGAAATCACTAACAAACTAACAAGCCCAAGTGATTCAATAATTAAAAGTTCAAAGCAGCCGTACAGCTGCTTTGAATAAAAGAGATCTTAGGGCAAACTGTGAATCATCCCTTAAATGACTATTCCCACCAACAGAAACGACCACTTACAGGCAGTATCTATTGCAATTTCGTTCTGCGAGAGGGATAGACACTGCTAACTGCAGGTGGAAAACAAGAAGTATTTAGCTAATGGCTAAATTTAATCGATCTTAAAAAAAAAAAAAGGATATAAAGACCGCTGTTCTTCTAAAAGTACAAATTAAGAAACAGTTGACCTACCCATTCTGTATCCAGCTGAGAATATAACTAGGTGCATGGGGCAGAGTGCTTTCTCTGGGATTTTGGCTTAACAATGAAATCTCCAGATAAGTCCTACATCTGACAAATAATCAAGTTACTTCTCTACATTCAAGGATTTATTCAAACACTAAGTGTGTGAGCTTTATAAACTGTTCCTAATTCTCTGAATATCAGAAACATTTTAGGTGTGTTCAAAGACTGAGTCTTTTAACTAATGCTATTTGCACACAAATAGCATCACAGTTGAAAAGTCCAGTTAAGGAACAGTGAGGGGTAGTTTTTTCCTTCCAGATTAAGGAGCCAAAGGAAAGGGTTAACAGATATTTTATCCTTATATAAAAGGCAAAAATACAATACTTAAGATGTCAGATTAATAATCCTGAAAGTTGAATGTGGTTGACAGCTTTTCTAATATAATTTAGGGTGAAGTTTTCATACAGGTCCTTAGCATGTGTCTGATTGTCCTTTAGAGGCGTGAGTGCTCATTAAGGTAAATTCAGTCCCCACTGGAGGAGCAGTAGTTAAGCATTTGGCTGCTAACCGAAAAGTTGATGGTTCAAACCCACGGGCTGCTCTGCAGGAGAAAGATGTGACAATCTGCTTCCATAAAGATTACAGCCTTAGAAACCCCATGGGGCAATTCTACTCTGTCCTATAGGGTCGCTAGGAGTCAGAGCTGACTCCGTGGTAATGGGTTTGGTGTGGTTTAAGGTAAATTCAGTCCCCGTTTAGTACTTAGTAACTACATTTCTCTCCCTCTTCTCTGTCCGATAACTACTGATGAGGATGTCAACTTTTGCTATAGATGCAACACAAATGACAACCATTCTAGGTGAACCACAATATCGGAAGCAATTAATTTTTTCTAAAGTCTTTGAACTGATTCTTTAATGGCAATTCTTCCCCAATCTTTTGAACCTAGAATGAACTAGGGACACGGAGAGAAAAGATTAGTGTCCTATGTTTTTTCTGTTCCAGTATCCTTATATTGATTAGGATCAACATAAGGAATTCTGGGGAAGAAATAAGCTTGGTTAACTATCCTTTAATAAGGAATGAAAACAACACACAAGCAACATGGATGCAACCTGGAAACACTTATAAACACCATGCGTGACCACACTAACAGATTGCTCAAGCAACACAGGGTCAAATTTTGTTATGAGACCAGAATCGCAAGCACTTGAGACTAATTTAAGATAAACCAATTAAATCCCCAAACCTACGATAAATATGTGGCTTATTACCATTTAAAAAATGCAGATGTGAAACACACAAAAATTTTTTTTCTATAAATCACTTGCCCAAGTCTGAGATTCTAACAGAGAAATCCACACTTCTCTCTGAAGTACACAGGCCCTCTGGCAGTCATGTAGCCCTACTTATACTGCTACAGAATCTTTTGTTTCAAAATCAGAAAAGCTCTGGAAAATTAAAGTCTTTTTTTTTTTTTTCCTTCAATTTAGTTGGCAACCAAATCCTGATCTGAATATGTGTGGCTATTTAGAAACTTTATTTAGAAACTTAGCGTGGATATCCGTATGTTTCATTACATAAGTATTAATGTGTTTGATTATATACTACCATCCCAGACTTGGGAGGAGAGTTGTATATTATTTATACCATATTACATTTCTAAAATCCAAAAAATTCTAAATTCCAAAACATATCTGGCCTTCAAAGTTTTCAGATAAAGGATTATGGACCTACGTTTTCTATATCTTATCTGTTTATGTACAAAAAAACCCCATTGGCCTCAAGTCGATTCCAATTCATGGTGACCCCATGTATTTATGCAGTCTGCTAAAAAACATAAATTCACTGTTTTTCATTGTTGTTCTCCCTTCAGAAAGATTTTACTTTGTAGTTTTTCTGGTATAGTTAATTTTTTCCGAGTATCTAAGGCCAATGTAAAATTTATTCTTTTAAAATAACTGCCCAAACTACACCATACAAGTGCCTAATACGTATAAAATATGTGTTTATATTCACATTAAACCTACAAAAAATGAATCAGCTGAAATGAAGTACAAATATAATAGGCAAATGAACTGATTAAAAAAGGTTGATGCCCTAAAGTTTACACAGTACAAATTTTCTCTTTGCACCAATTTTTCTAGTCGCTAGTGAGCTCACTCCAGAAAAGACACAGTAGTCGTAGTAAACATACTTTAAATATCAAGTAGCTTGATATATTTACACAATGACAAAAAAGAGAAAGAGTAGCTGCTGAGGCTGCTTATGTACAACCAAACACCTCAGGGACTTGATTCCTTGGTTTGGAGGTTTAGGGTCATGGCTTCATGGAACATCCCAGTTAATTGGCCTAATAACGGGTTTAGTGCTTCTGTTCTACCTCCTAGTTTGTTGTGTAGTACCTGGGGTCAAAAAGCTTACAAGCTGCCAACCAAAGCACAATTGGTCTCTATTCACCTGGAGCAACAGAGGAAAAGGGAGAGTCAAGACTAGGAGGAGGATACGGAATGTGTGGCTAATTGCCTCCGTGAACAACTAACTCCTCTGCTATGAGACCAGAAGAACTGGATGGTGCCTGGCTACCATTACTGAACATTTTGATCAAAGATTCCATAGAAGAATCTTGATCAAAACGGGGGAAATACAGAACAGAATCTAAAATTTTCATAGACTCTAGACTTTCTGGAGCCATAAAGGGTGGATGAACCCCTGAAACTACTACCCTGAGATAATCTTTAAACCTTAAACCAAAAATGTCCCCTGAAATCACCTTATACCAAACAAATAGTTTACCTAGTAAAAAAGGCCGGCCTTGAGCGTTATGCTCTTTTAAGAACTATCTCTATGGGATCATATTGGCAACAGCAGTGTGAAAGATTAGACAGGAACCTTAGGGGGCAGTGACTTTATGTTAATGGGGGAGGATCAGCTCAGAAAAGGAGGGTGAGAATGGTTGCACAACTCCAAGAACGAAATCAGTGTCACTAAATAGGACATGTAGAAACTGTTGAACTGGTGTATGTTTTGCTGTGTATACTCCCAACAACAACAACAAAATAAATAAAATTTAGGAAAAAAAGAAAAGGATCAAATAGCTCATATTCAAATGGTAGTAAAAATTCCCTACCTAAATCACTTACCCCATTTCCTGTTTTACCAGCAACCACGCAGCATGCTGTAGGCAATGCAGTCACACCCAGAAAGAAAAGAAAAGGGGAAAAGTGTTCAGTGAAATTAAGTTCCAATATCATTACTGAAGTATTTAACGAACTAGCTAACCAAACTCCCCCTTTAAGGAGAGGAGTTGGTGTTCAAAATGTGGCAGTGACCTCAATCTCATTTAAAATCAGAAATGAGGTAAGACTCCACCTCACGAGGCTAATTTGCTTTGGCCTAGGAATTCAGCAGGGGTATCCCCTCCTTCCTACAGGTTTCTGTTTCTCATTAATGAGGTACGTGTGTTTTTTAACATGAGTAGCTTACACATATTTTAAAAATATCTTACTATTTCATGGGGGAAGGCCCAAAGTGACTAGTACATAATCCCCAAAAGGCAGAATCGAAGGCCTCCGTTTTGTTTTTTCTTTTTTTAATTAGGCTAACAATTTTTAACTCTATCTAGTTAATGAGCTCATGCTTAAGTGTTTAGGAGTTAAATGTACTAATGCCTGCAACTCACTTTTGAGATACAACCAAAACTAAGATGGACTGATGGCTGGATAAATGGAGAGCTAGATATATAATAAAGCAAATACAGATTGTAACAACTGTACAGTCTAGCTGGGTATATGGGTGCTCACTGTACAATTCTTTCAACTTTTCTATATGTATAAAAATTTTCATAATACAACCTTAGGGGGAAGTTCTCGGAAGCATTCATAAAGAATTGGAAAAAACTGTTAAAACAAAGAAGACGGAATTCCCAGTCATGGCTGTTGTGAAGATTCTATGTGAAATTCAGGTAAAACGCTTAGCATAGTTTAAGTGTGACAGTAAGATTTCTCAGTTCCCCGTTAGACTCCCACAGCTTCCACCTTAGAAGAAGGTAACAGAATTACCTCAGTATCCTGTCCTTCGGGAACACGACAGAGACACACGTGTGTAAGTCAGTAAAATAACACATGTACTCTCTGCTCTGCGTAGCACCAACACGGCCAGCCGCCAACGTGCATACCCACCCCACACCCTGGCTTGGTATGTATATGCTGTGGTTCGTATGTAGAACTCTGCCCTTCTCATCAAACGGGGCTCCCTCCAAACGACCAGCAGAGCACTGGAGGCTTTGGAAGAACAATTCAGGACCGCTCAGAAACATCAGGAGCGTCGCTTAGTTCAACCAGCGCCAAGCAGACTGAATTAATGACCAGCTGGACGAGGGTTCCCGCCGCCTGATGGTCTGCCCAGTACCCTCCGAGGTGCTAGTCTGTTAGCAGCTCAGCCCGATACCATCTACAGCACCACAAGACTCTTCCTTCTTCTCTGTTTACTCAAACCCGCTTCCACAGCACACGGGCAGAAGACCTAGCTTTCCTCATGTGTGAAACGAGAGAGCTTGGCAAAGACGATCGTGTTTTAAACTTTTCTGGGTGGATGGCTAAAGGTCATCATGAATGGACTTTAGTTAGCATACTGTTATTGGGATAGAGGTTATTAAGATCACAAGACTCTGAGACCAGAGAAGAAGCGAATCCTGGTCTCCTAAAGTTGAAACCCCGGAGTCAGTATCACCAAGCAACACTTGTTTCCTCATCAGTAAAAAACCAAGAACTAAGTCAGTTACCGTGGAGTCAGTTCCAACTCATGGCGTCCCCCAGATGTTCAGAGCAGAATGGCACTAAATAGGGTTTTCAAAGGCTGTGAGCTTTTCGGCAGTAGATTGCCAGGCCTTTCTTCTGAGGTGCCTCTTAATATTTCCCTCACAGGGATTTCAGGAGGATTTAATGAAGTCGTGTATAAAAAGAACCAAGTAAACTCCTGGCATGTACTTAATAAATGGTAACTATTGTTTTTCTGCGGCTAGTCATAGGTTTTCACTGGCCAATTTTTTCAGAAGTAGACCGCCAGGTCCTTCTTCCTAGTCTTAGACTGGAAGCTCAACTGAAACCCATCCACCAAGGGTGACCCTGCTGGTATTTGAAATACTGGTGGCAAAGCTTCCAGTATCACAGCAACACACAAGCCACCACAGTAAGGCCAACTGACAGACGCGTGGTGGCATACATTCCACCTTCCGGTCATTAATGGATGTTTGCAGCTGTTTCTTCTCATTGTGAGTCATGCCACATCAGCAAATGAAGGTCCCAAAAGTTTGACTCCATCCACGTCATTAGGGTCGACTCTACTTTGAGGAGGCAGCTCCTTTCCAGTCGTCTTTTGAGTGCCTTCCACCCTGGGCTCATCCTCCGGCACTGTATCAGACAGTGATACCTTAGTACGACCCTTGCAGGGATTTCCCAACGACTTACTGAAGTCATGTATACAAAAAACCAAGGAAAACTCCTGGCTTGTACTTAATAAATGGTAACTGTTGTTGTTGCTGAATTGGAAACTTGTCTCCAATTTCCAAATAATAAAATTTAGATTTATCCCTTAAGAGATTTACAGGACTGATCCCAGGCCTTCCTCTCTCCAAACCGCTCTGCTATAGGTAGTTCTGGAATCTCCCTCAGCAGTGAAACCCTCAGGGAGTCTGAGCAGGAAGGAGTTCTTGGGTGTCACATGCCCTCAGCTACTGGCCGAAAGGTTGGCGGTGGCTCAAACCCATTCAGAGGCGCCTCTGAAGAAAGGCCTGGCGATCTCCTTCCATAAAACCCTGCGGAGCAGCTCTTCTCTGCAACACACGGGGCCACCATCAGGCTGACCTGACTCGGCTGCTGGCTGTCTGAGCTGTGGAGGCCTGTCCACCCTTCTTTAAGGGGACTCCCACCCCCTGTCCTTCTCTAGTGACCATTGTGTGTCTCCTCTGTCCCCACAGCCACCTCCAGGAGACGCCATCAAGTCTGCAACGTGTCCTGCCACCTGCCTATAAAGTAGGGCAGAACTGGAGGTGGCCAAGGGAGACCAGATAACCGCGTGGAACAGGTAGGAGTAAATCAAACGTCTTCAGGAGCTCACACTCGCTGAAGGGCCTTCCTGACCCTCTGCAGGCCTCTGGATCGAGGGCGCCTGCAGCTCGGATGGAGCTAATCACACAGCAGGGGCGGGAAGACGGAATCCCGAAGAAGTCCATGTTGCTCAGCCACTCAGCTTTCACCCCATGCTAGCAACACCTGGACCTGTTTCTGCCGAGGAGAAAGATGCACACTTCTCCCGTTCACGTGGCCAAGGTAATGTTAACAAACGTTCTGTTCCTTAGTAGGTGGAAAAATCCATTCTCTGGGGTAATCAATTTAATTCTTCCTCCCCAACAGAACCAAATAGCATTAAAGTTGTCAAGTTTAATCAAATGTGATACCAGAGGTAGTATGTCACCTCCTGAAAATTCAGGAACCACACAACTTAATCCTGGGCTCTGCTGTAAGTTTATTATTCTAGGCAAGTCCTAAACGGGGCAGTTGAATAACATGCTTGTTAAGGTGCTTACATACTCTGATAACACACACACACGCAGAGACAGATACACACACAGACACACACACACAGAGACACACACACACAGACACACACAGATACACACACACACAGACACAGACACACACACAGAGACACACACACAGACACACAGATACACACACAGACACACACAGACACACATAGACACACACACCACACACACACACACCACACAGACATAGACACACAACACACACAGACACACACACACAACACACACACACAGAGACGCACACACAGACACACACAGAAACACACAGACGTAGACTCACATACCAGACACAGACACACACACACACAGAGACACACAGATGCACACAGAGACATGCACACAGAGACACACACAGAGACACACACACAGACACACACAGACACACATAACACACACAGACACACACAGACACACAACACAGAGATCCGCACAGACACACACAGAGACACACACACCCAACACACACACATACACAGACACACAACACAGAGATCCGCGCACACACACACACACACACAGACACACACAGACACACACAACACACACACATACACAGACACACAACACAGAGATCCGCACACACAGACACACACAGAGACACACACACACACACACACACACACTGCATCTGCTCAGGTTTGACTTCTGAGCTTACGGTTCAGAGCTGGGAGTTCTTCAAGCACCAGACAATGAGAGAGGGTGACAGTGGGGCCAGGGATGGAGGGTGATTGAGGCAGAAGTGACAGGAAAGAGAGAGAGGGTGAGAGAGAGAGAGACATTAAAAACAGCACGCTGCCAAACTACGATCCAGTAAAACCAGGGTGTGCGCAAACCAGGGTGGGGAGTCAGCGACCAGCGATGAAACTGGAAAAGTCAGCAGGTTTTGAGTACCAAGCAAGGGCACGAACCCCAGAACTGAAACCCTCGTATGAAAAGCGCCACAGTGCGATGTACACAGAGCAGGGGTAACATCTGGCCCTCGGATCTGCCACAGTCCACTGAGTCACAACACGTCACCACCATTCTCGCGGCAGCGCTTCTCCTGTGTGGTAGATCCAGGGGAAGACAAAGTACTTCTCTACCACACACAGGGAACAGAGCACGAGACAGCCGTGTGCTCCAGAAAAATGAGAGAACGCGCTTGGCCTGCTTTTCCCATCTGTTACCGGCCGGGCCCTCACACACACCTGAGTAAGGAACAAACAGCAGATGGAGAGGCAGTCGGTAGCTGTGTGGTGACCTGCAAGGCGGTCTCTCCCTGGGCCTTGGTGTCTCAACTCTAAGATGACAGGATTCCACATGTAATTATTTTGGGGGTGCCTCCTGTGTGGTGAGATCTTTGCTGAGAATATAGAGATGAAAGACCCCACTCTCTGCCCATAAAAGACCCATGACCTGGAAGAGAATAAGGGGAAGTGGGGACAGAAATAAAACTACAGAGCAGCGGGTGTGGTAGGGGCCTGGTGGCACAATGGCTAAACAGCTGGCCGCTAACTGAAAGGCTGGCAGTTTGAACCCACCCAGCGGCTTTGCAGGAGAAAGACCTGGCAATCTGCTCCGGTAAAGATTACAGCCTAGGCAACCCTATGGCGCAGTTCGACTCTGTCACACAGGGTTGCTACGTTGTCGAAAATCAACTCGACGGCACCCAACGACCATAGTGGGTGCTGTGACAGGGCTAGCCTTGGGGAGCACAGCTGAGGGAGAAGGGACATCTAATCTGAGATGTGAGGGATCAGTTACTCAGAACTAGCTGGACGAGGAAGGAAACCGTCTGGTGCGCCGGCCAGAGCGTGCGGGTTCTGGGACCTCTGTCAGCTGTTCCTAAGGAGCTGAGGAAGTGTGGTTCGGGGATGCGCAGGAAGAGACAGGACTCGTGTGTCCTGCTAAGCGGTCTAGATTTTAAACGTAAGGCAACGCGAGTACACACATGGATTTTAAACAAGGACGGCACGATCATGTCCATCTGGAGGACAGCTCAGTCTGGCTGCGGTGTGAATTAGAAGGCAGAAGATGGTGAGGAATGAGGACTTTGGTAAACTAACGCAGTAATCCAAGCCAGAAACACCGTACGTGGGAGCAGAGGTGGAGACGAAGATCATGAGGACAGAACCAGCAGGACCTGGTGATCGGCGGTGACGCGGGGATTTCTAAATTACCACAAATGCCTTCCAACTCCAAAGTTTCTTGAATCCTACACACCTCTTGGACACATAATAATAGCAGAGAATACAAATGTAGACCTGTATCAACAGGGAAATGACAGTGGTAGTGTGGGTAGCTGAAGGCATTAGAAATACCCCTGCTCCCTCCTCTTCTTCCCCACACGCACACCCATGCACGCACGTGCACGCGCCCACACACGCGCCCACACGCACGCGCCCACACTCATGCGCACGCGCCCACACACGCGCCCACACACGCGCCCACACGCACGCGCCCACACTCATGCGCACGCGCCCACACACGCGCCCACACGCACGCGCCCACACTCATGCGCACGCATTGGCGTATTTTTCTTGCACACAAACAGCCAGCTGGGAACTGGGCTCAACAGGAGGTTAATGCGATAGAGACTCTTCCTCCTTCCCACC
>NW_004443941.1:1299059-1300116 GCF_000243295.1 Trichechus manatus latirostris | reverse complement strand
TGAACTTTTAAAATAATTCTAATGTTTAGATATCACTTTTTAAATATGCTACAGGAATTTGTTACTGTAAAATAACTGGATGTCTGATTTCAAGATGGTGGTGTAAAGCTCTTTCTGCTCACTTCTCCTCGGGGAAGTCAGCCCACAATAAGAGGGAGAAGGAGACACAGAAAAGAAACTCCATCTGCAACGAAACAAACAAACAAAATGCCCAACTCTCCACACATGGAGACAGACAGGGCGTGGTAAGTAAGAAAGTGGTGAATAGCAGAGACCGGGAATCTGAACTCCAAGTGTTTGCAAAGGGAAGTCCTTGCCCCTGCAAACCCAGCAAAGCTAAGGACTTGGAGCATAAGATAGCAGAGGGTGAAACGTGGGGCTAAAAGGGGGGAAGTGGCTGAAGGTTTGTATAAGGAACATAAAGAGACCCCCAGCTGCCCTCCCCAACACCAAGCAAAAGGGGACCATGTATACTCTGGGAAACTGAACCCGAGGGGTCTACATTCAGGAGCTGCAGGCAAGAGGCGGCTGGCGTGAGCACTGGCGTGAGCACTGGCGTGAACACAGGGTGGTCCCATGAGGGCTCACAGTGTGCACAGTGAGACCCGCGGCCCCTTCCCTGCCCTGCTCTGCGCACTCAGACAGCCAAGCTCAGACCTCCCCAGACACAGAGGACAGGATTCTGCTTCATATAAACTGGATGGTCTCTGAGAACAACTTTCAGAGGATGACGTGTGATCCTTTCAGATGAAAAAGTCAGTTATTTCTTCCTCCAATAAATCCCAGTCAACAAGCACCACCTCCTCACTCCATGTACACGTAATTCCAACCACCTTTTAAACACCCCATGCTGAGGCACAGAGTCCTTGGGTGGTGCAAATGGTTAAGCGCTCGGTATTAACTGAAAGGTTGAAGGTTCTAATCCACCCAGAGGCTCCTCAGAAGAAAGGCCTGGCAATCTCTTCTGAGAAATCCCCCTAGGAGCACAGTTCTGCTCTGAAACACCAGGGGGCGCCACGAGTCGGCACTGACTCGACAGCAGCTGGTCCGGCTTGTC
>NW_004443941.1:1296136-1297981 GCF_000243295.1 Trichechus manatus latirostris | reverse complement strand
TAAATAAATAAATCACCCATTGCTTTAAAGGTGAAAAATGCAATGAAGAAACGGAGAGCAGGAAAGGGATAGGGAAGCAGAAACAGATATGGAAGTTTGCACTTTAAATAAGGTAGTCAGGGAAAGCTTCACCCAGAAGGCAACAATTGAAAAAGATGTGAAGGAGGTGAGGGAGTAAGCCGTGCATACATCTGAGGGAAAAGCATTTGAGGCAGAGGGAACAGCAATGCAAAGGCCCTGAGGCAGAAGTGTGGCTGGTGTGAACAGTGAACGAACAGCAAAGAGGCAATCTGGCAGCAGTGAGGGAGGAAAATGGCAAATGATAAGTAGAAAACCAAAGTGCAGGGGTGGAAGAGGCCTGTGTAAGTCCTTGCAGGCAATTAAGGGAATTGACGTTTACTGTGAGAGAAATGGGAAGACACGGGAGGGTGAGTGGAGGAGAGCCGTGAACTGACTTGCTTTTTTAAATGATAGGGTAAGCAAAGAAGCGGAGACTATGAGGAGAACGTTGTGACAGTCCAGGCAGCCACTTAGCCTCCTCTGCACCTCTGCCTCAGGACAAAGGAAATGGCGTTGAGAGGAACTGCAAGGAGAGAGCTTGGGGTCTTTTCTATTCTGAGCTCTTACTGCCTTCAAATGAATGTTTGCTCAACAATCCCTGACCATTTCCTGACACAGTAAGCCATAACTTGTCCTGGAACAGTACAAAACAGTTTCTATCAGAATAATTTTTATTTTTGAAAAACGTATAGGCTTTTGAAATCTAATACTTTTATGAGGGGCTGTGCTAAAGATAATAATTCTTGGTTCTTTCCCTTCCTCTTTACCCATCTGTACCTTGTTTGGCTGATGGGGGCCACATCTCAAGGGTTTACTCTAAATCATCTCTATGATCCTTTAGAATTATGCTCATAGGGTTAGAATACCTGTTATAGGAAAAATGACATTTTCACAGCAAAAACGTGATTGGTACTTTTGTATCCAAGAAACCAAAGGAAAATGCATTAAGAGTATGCATTAACTCAGAACGTGATGTTTTGTAATAAGGGTCAGGTGGAAATATACCTTTAGCAAATGTCTTTACCACAGACAGCGTAGATAACACAAACCAGGATTTCAGGAGGAATGCTTTAAATGTATAAGAGAAGAGTTTTAAAGGACTCTCAAGTACATTAAAAAGGAAATTTGCATATAATTAACATGCTAATTACAAATTTGGTTTTATCTATTCATTAAAAGAGAGCCCCAAGGACCCTTTCAAGCTGAAATTTGAATGAATAGACTATGTTGACCTAATTTAAGTTACTGCATGTATTTGAAAGTAACAGTTCTACTTATTTTAAAATATTCCATATTTTATTTCCATCAGTTCAAAAGGAACAGTTACCTACACCTTTGAATGTAAACCTGATTCCCTGTAAAATAATAGCTAAATTCAAAGATGTCATAATGACTGACATAATGTTTTGTAAACTGTAAAATGCACACAATCCCCACATATCATTATCTCACTTTTACGGATCTCATTCCAAATTAGTGAATTTTATTATAATTTGAAAAATGGGTTATATGTCAAGCTACTGCTGAGTCCTTCTGAGTTCATCAAGGCAGTGCACCGAGAATGTCAAACAAAATCTTTCCAACGTAAGTGCTCTGCGTTGTGCTCAGTGCCTGCCTCCTTTCCAGGAACTTCCTAAGTGGTATGGGCACCGGGAGGAGAAGGCCGTCACAAAGTGCCCTGGAAAAACCACAGAAGGCTGAGGTAAAGGAACTGGGTTCGAGTTCTCCTTCCTACTTAGCAGCAGAGTGACTTTGGGAGAATTAATTAGCAAAAATTTGTAATTA
>NW_004443941.1:1291525-1294442 GCF_000243295.1 Trichechus manatus latirostris | reverse complement strand
TTTTCACTAAGAGATGTAAAGAGAAGGGGAATCTTCATTTGTTGATCACCTGATATGGAACAGGTACTCTGCCAGGTATTTTTTCTGTTGTTTTGATAATAACCTCACAAAGTAGGAATTATTTACACCCATCTTATAAGCATGGCTTAGAGAGGTAAAGTACCTTGTCCAAACACACATGACTAGAAGGTGGACAAGCTGGGTTCCAACTCAAGTCCACCAGGCCAGGGAGCCCGTGTGCTTTCTTCAGTGTACTCTGCGGCCTTCTAGCATCATGACAAGGGAGAAAAAAAGTGGGTCTTAAAACTCATCTTACAGGTGTGGAGACAGAAAACTTTAGCTTCTGGACACCAGTCTTGCAATTTGTCAAGGGAAAATAAAATGCCTCACAAGCTGGTTATGAAAATTAAAAAAAAGAAATCCTGGAAAAGGGGTGGGGAGCAAAATTTAAGGAAGACTGACTGAAAATCTGTTTGTAAAAGAGGCAGAGCCTCAGATCTCCTTCCCTATTCCATGCAGCCAGATGGCTGCCCCTCCCTAACGCCAGTAAAAGACCAGAGTTTTCTTTTCTGAAGACGGTCAAACAGAGGGTCTTTGGATTTGCGCTCTGAGTCATTTAGGGACAGTGGCATTTCACTGAGCAAACACAGGCACAAAGACGAGGACAGACATCTACCAGCCCTTCCCCAGTCTAAGCTCCTAGACCTAGGCAGCACACTAGAGCTTCCAACTGCTTCTCATTCTTCTGTATTCTTAAATATAATCAGTCAACCAAGGGTCAGCAGGTAGCTGAGGAAAGCTTCACACATGGAAGTGACATGCCAAAATAAACAAAAAAAAAGAAACTTTATGAAATTAGAGACTCACAAGGAGACTAAAAAACTTCCACAAGAGCAAAACACATCAATATCCTCAGAAAGCGATAAACAAAATATTGTTTTTGAACAAGAATAGGATCTTATTTTTCTAAACACACACACACACACACATACAAAGGGAAAACAAAGAAACTAGAAAGAGATCTTGGAAAGGAAAAACATGACATTAATGAAAAACTCAACAAAAAAGTTGAAAGACAAAATTGAGAAAATCCGGTAATGGCTGATCAATCCTCCTGCTGAGAACAACTAGAAAAGCTGGAGAATTAAACTTTAAACATCTGCTTGAAGGCATCAGAAAGTCAACTATGCAGTGAAGAATTACAGGATCAATATCCAGAAGAAGGAAACCATACATAAGCCAAGCATTTTGAGCAACATTTCCCCCAAGGGGCATCTGCCAATCAGAAGAGGTGGCTGAGCATGGCAAGAGGGTCAAAAATTGGAGTCCAGTGCCCACTAAAAAAGGGGAAACCCTGATAAGCCCCTATTGTTTGGTTGAAATGTTAAAGGATTTCCCCTTAGTAGTAAGGGCATAAAGGGGGCCAAATAGCCCTTAAAGGAGCTAAAGACCAGCTTCAAATCATTTCAGTTCCTGTAACTGGATTAAGGTGATTCAGAATTGCTAATGCCCCTAGCCAGAAACCAAAAGCAAAAGCAAACAAAAATGCTCCCTGGAGGAAAATAACATTATTATTTTTTTAATTGTTGTACTTTAAGTTAAAGTTTACAGTTCAAGTTAGTCTCTCTCATACAAAAATATATACATACATTGTTATGTAACCCTAATTGCTCTCCCTATACTGTGACAGCACACTCCTCCTTTCCATCCCTGATTTCCCGTGCCCATTCAACCAGCTCCTGACTCTCTCTGCCCTCTCATGTCACCTCCAGACAGGAACTGCCCATTTAGTCTCATGTATCTGCTTGAGCTAAGAAGCACACTCTTCACGAGTATCATTTTATGTCCCATAGTCCAGTCTAATCTTTGTGATAACATTATTTTAGGCTTGAATTATTTCTATAATTTTTTATATTTGGTGTCCAACACTAAATAAAAAATTGAGATCCATAAGAGATGATTAAAAAAACAAACAACAGAAACAGATTCACTGGTGATCTAGATAATGGACTTATCAGGTACAGACAAAATTTAATTAATGTGGAATACATGCAGGAAAATAAAAGAGAATATTGAACACTTTAGCAGAGAACTATTAATAGAAACTATGTAAGTGAACCAAATGAAAGTTATAGAAATGAAAATTCTAATAACATAAATTTAAAATTTTGTAGACTCGTTTAACAAAGGAGTCCCTGGGTGGTATAACATATGTGTAACTGGAACCTCAGAAGGAGAGGAAAGACAGAATAGAGCAAAAGTATATTTGAAAAGATAATAAATGAAATTTCTCCAAAACAGAGTTGAAAAATCTTGTGAACCTCATAAAAGATAAATATAAAGAAAATCAAACCTAGAAACATCACAGTAAAATTGCTTAAAACTTAAAGAAAAGGAGCAATAATTAAAATGGCACTAATTTTTCAACAGCAACCACAAAAAGGAAACCAAAAGACAGTGAAATTAAGTGCTAAAAGAAAATAAACTGCCAAATTAGATTACTATATCCAGTGAAAATGTTCTTCAAGAATGAAAATGAAACAAAGACATTTTCACAAACAAAAACTGAAAGGATTCCTTATCAGCAGATCTATACTAAAAAAAAAAAACCCAAAACAAGAATATTTTTCAGAAAGAGAATGATCCCAGATGAAAGCTCAGAGATTCAGCTATGAAGGACAACACTATAGATAAATATGTGAGTAAATCTAAATGAATACTGACTGTATAGAATACTGTCTGTATACAGTAACAATAATAATGTCATGTGGGATTTAAATATGTATAAAATTAAAATACACACAATGACATATAAATCAAGAGAGGGTAAACAGAATGGAAGTGTTCTAGGGTCCTTGCATTCTCTGGGAAAGGATAAAAGTACTAATTTAATTATACCTTGTTAAGTCAAGGGTAA
>NW_004443941.1:1287708-1290107 GCF_000243295.1 Trichechus manatus latirostris | reverse complement strand
GGTGTTGATTGTGGATACAAGTAAAACGAAATCTTTGACAACTTCAATCTTTTCTCCATTTATCATGATGTTGCTTATTGGTCCAGTTGTGAGGATTTGTGTTTTTTTCATGTTGAGGTGTGATCCACGTTATCGTTCCCCATTGCCATCAATTTGATTCTGCCTCATAGTGATCCTATAGGACAGAGTAGAACTTCCCCTTAGTGTTTCCAAGGAGCAGCTGGTGGATTTGAATTGCCAGCCTTTTGGACAGCAGCCAAGCTCCTAACCACTGTGTCACCAGGGCTCCTCACATTAGGCATCATGAAAATAACAAATATGCAACCTCTACCCACCCATTAAAATAGCTACAGTAAAAGAGACTAACAATTACAAGTGTTTGCAAGGATGTGAAGCAACTGGAACACTCACATACTGCTGGTAACGTGTAAACTTAAACTGGTAAAGGCACTTGGGAAAACGTAGTTTCTCATAGTTATACCCACCATATGACTCAGACACTTCACTCCAGGGTATTTTACCCAGGAAAAATGAAAACATATATCCACACAAGGAATCGTATATAAAAGTTTATAGCAGCTTTATTCATAATAACCAAAACCTGGAGCAACCCAAATGTTTATCAACTGGTGAATGTATAAAGAAAATGTGGTATATCCATAAATGGAACTCTACAAAGAAATGAACTACTGATACACACCACAACATGGATCTCAAATCATTATGCCGTGTGAAGAAGCTAGATAGAAAAGAATGCATAATGTATGATTAAATTTCTATGAAATTCTAAAAAGTACAAACTAATCTATAGTGACTGAACACAGATCAGTTGCTGGCTGAGGCTGTGGCGATCACTGCAATGGGCACAAGAAAACGTTTTGCTCTGTGTCTCGATTGTGGTGGTGTTACTTGGGTATATGTTTGTCAATGAAATGTATACTTTAAATGGGCACTTTATTGTTTATAAATTATAACTTGATAAAGTTAAAAAGCACACATACAATCAGATACCATTAACACTCACTAAAATCCTAAAATTAAAAAGACTCCCAATACTAAGAGTTTGTGATGATGTGAAATAATTGCAGCTCTTATACACTGCTGGTGGGAATGTTAATTGTACCACCAATTTTATAACAGTTTGGCATAATCTAGTGAAGTTGAGGATATGTATTTCTTATGACTCAGTCATTCTACTCATAGGTACGTATCCTAGCTAAGCTCCTACGCATGTGCTCTATGATATAGCTACAAGAATGTTTACGGTTTTACTGTTGAAAATAGCCAATAGGAGTGTGAACAAGAAGGAACCCTGGTGGTGCAGTGGTTAAGTGCTTGGCTGCTAACTGAAAGGTCAGTGGTTCGAACCCACCAGCTGCTCTGTGGGAGAAAGATGTGGCAATCTGCTCCTGTAAAGATTACAGCCTTGGAAACCCTATGGGGCCATTCTACTTTGTCCAAAGGGCCATTATGAGTCAGAATCGACTTAATAGCACACAATAAAAAGTATGAATAAATTGTAGTACATTCATGAAACTAAATACTGTGCAGCAATGAAAACAAACTACAGCTCCACACAGCAATATCCATGAATCTCTTAAAAATAATGTGAAACAAAAGAAGCTAGACACAAAAGAATATATTATGTTACGATTCCATTTAATATAAAGTTCAAAATCAGGCCTACCTAAACTCTAGCTTTAGAGACAAAGACAATCATTACCTGCGAGGAAAAAGGGGCAACCACTGATGAAAGAAAATAAAAATAAAAACTTAGAAAAAAGAAAATGAAAGTATTTCTATTTTAAGACAAATTTCTATTTCAAGAACTCACATCATGTAATCTGTGTTTTCTATAAGGCAATTACTTAAAATGTGAGCACTATGAAAGACTAAACAAGTTGAAATATAACTTTATCTAAGATGTCCAACAAGCTAACCAATAGACATGCTACATCACAAACTCAGGGGATGGGGGAAGGTTGTGTGTTAATGCAATACTGTTTACCCAAACTCTCAGTCAGATTCATTACACTATACCCATCGTGTGTGTTTGTGTGTGTGTGTGTGTGTGTGTGTGTGATTAAAAGGTCTTTGGAAGACACATGGGGTACATCTTAATCTTATTTGCAAAATAACTCAGGTTACATCATGAATCAAAATGTTATCCAACATCACCTGGAGCAACAGATGAAGAAGGAGAATCAGGAGTAGGAGGAGAAAATGGAATGTGTGGCTAGTTGCCTCCATGAACAACTGCCTCCTTTGCCATGAGACCAGAAGAACTAGATGGTGCCCAGCTACCATTACTGAACAGTTTGGTCAAGGATGCTACAGAAGAATCATGATTAAAAAGGGGGAAATGCAGAACAGAATTTCAAATTCTCAGGGAACCTGGA
>NW_004443941.1:1285319-1287369 GCF_000243295.1 Trichechus manatus latirostris | reverse complement strand
AAAACAAACAATAGTTTAGCTTAATTAGTAAAGAATATCTGCCTTGAGCACTATGCTCTTTTAAGATCTATCTATACGGGATCAAATTGACAATAGCAACTTGAAAGATTAATAGGAACCTTAGGGGGCAGTGAGTTTATGTCAATGGTGGAGGAACAACTCAGAAAAGGAGGATGAGAATGGTTGCACAACTCAAAGAATGTAAATCAATGTCACTCAACTGTACATGTAGAAACTGTTGAATTGGTGTATGTTTTGCTGTGTACATTTTCAACAACGACTAAATTATTAAAAAAAAAAGTTATCTAACAGAGTGCCTTGAATACATATGTGTATTTTAAAAGCCTTTTAGAATACCAATTTAACACTCATGCCTGGTTACTGATTTACTCAATAGGGCAAGAGTGCACAGGACCCACTTCCTTGATAGGTAGAGGATTTCTGTGATGCTTTTAGAAATAGGATGCAAAATCTCACTAAAATAACCATCCTGAGGTTTCTAAAAGGAATTTATAGTGATAACATCAAATGAACATCATGTAATCAATACATATCATAGCACCCCAGTTTCACAGAAAATTTAAATCCTGGATATGAACTGAATTCTACCTGGAAACCATTTTATATTATGATTCCTAATACATGAACAAAAGAGCCACCCATGTTGATACCTCTGTACCTATTTCATTATTTCATTTCCTTTCTTCTGCTTCATGATCATATTCCAATAAAACACTATTTTATCCCCCACCCCAAGTTAGTTTCCCTCACATTCTCTCTGCCCAGCTACTCACTGTAACATTTTATCAGTCACTTCAGAGGTAGCTGAGTTTCCACTAGTAAAAGAGAACCAAGGATTTCAATCATACTCAATACTTCAACAGTTACTTATTTGAAGAGCTTTTAAATTATGATTTAATGAGAACACGTGACTCTTAATTTGTCTCTTTGACATTTTTTATATATAATTTTTATAAAATTAAAAACTTGCTCTCTTCTGCCAATACTTGCTGAGTGCGCTTGCTGCGGTGGTAGAGACTGCCACCTGCCCAGCTAATCTCGTGCACTAATTGTTAAACTGAAAGCTAAAATCAGTAAAGACAAAGTAGCACTGTGAAAAGACAATCTACTGTTCTACTAGGGTCTTTTACATCCATTTTATATATTATAAGCATCCAAATTGGCTGGTAAATATTTATCACACTTTTAAAAATTGGATAACTTTGCATAATAAAAATAGTGGCAAGAAGGAAGAAACTCAGTTTTTCTTAGAAAAAAATTCCCAGATAAACATTTCAGTCCGGGGCCTTGAATGGTGTCTAGTCTATTTAGAAAACAGATTCCACTAGTATTGACTTGTATTAATATCAGTAAAGAAAAACAGATTAGGTTTTATTTAAAAGAGAGGATTTGTAAAGATAACTTTCAGTATTTTAAGCAGTACAACCTACTTTAGAAGGAAAAGAAAGAGGAGGGGGGCAGAGGGAAGAAGGAGCGAGGGCGGAAAGCAGGAAGAGCTGGAAGAGGGGAAGAACAAGGACAAGAGAAAGAACAAGGACAAAAGCAAGAAGAACAAGGACAAGGGGAAGAACAAGGACAAGAGCAAGAAGAACAAGGACAAGGGGAAGAACAAGGACAAGAGCAAGAAGAACAAGGACAAGGGGAAAAACAAGGACAAGAGCAAGAAGAACAAGGACAAGGGGAAGAACAAGGACAAGAGCAAGAAGAACTACGACAAGGGCAAGAAGAACAAGGACAAGGGGAAGGACAAGAGCAAGAAGAACAAGGACAAGAGCAAAAAGAACAAGGACAAGGGCAAGAAGAACAAGGACAAGGGGAAGAACAAGGACAAGGGCAAGAAGAACAAGGACAAGAGCAAGAAGAACAAGGAAAAGGGCAAGAAGAACAAGGAAAAGGGCAAGAAGAACAAGGAAAAGGGCAACAAGAACAAGGAAAACGGCAAGAAGAACAAGGACAAGAGCAAGAAGAACAAGGACAAGGGCAAGAAGAACAAGGACAAGGGCAAGAAGAACAAGGACAAGGGCAAGAA
>NW_004443941.1:1281756-1283953 GCF_000243295.1 Trichechus manatus latirostris | reverse complement strand
TTCATTCCACTTGGATCAACAATGAACGTCCACGGAAGCAGCAATCACGAAACATAATGATGTATTGTCTTGGCCAAATCTGCTGCAAAAGATCTCTTTAAAGTGTTAAAAACCAAAGATGGCACTTTAATGACTAAGGTGCACCTGACCCAACCAGGTCTTGGGTTCCATATAGATCTTGACTGACCACGTGTCATTCACCCTTTCTCCGTTGGAACACATGTCCCAGGTGTGCATGGAGTAGCAGAATCCTACAGCTGCTCCCATGTCTAGCTCCATGTCACCCGTGACACAGCAGGTCTACCTGGATTCATCACTCTGGTTATCCTCTTAGCTCTAGTTATAGTCACTAGTGTATGGTTTAAGGAGAGTGAAAAGGCAGTGCTCAAAAACAAAGTAGCTAAGTAAATAAACGTAAGTACACAAGATGGAGAGATTGTGTGGTTTAAAAAAAAGGAACATGGAGCAGCAGGCACATCCACTTCCAATAAAGGTGACACAGTGGACAAGTCTCATGACCTCTAGGAGCCTGGGTGTTCTTCTCTCCAAATGAGGATGACTGAGATGATTAGTGAAGCAGTCCCAGTCAGTGGGGCTGAAAAAAATTACCCAAGCATGTCTTCTTTCCAATCCACAGATACTGATTACATTTCTAGAAATTAAAAGGGCATCACCTTATACACAAAGGCTGGGAACTCCTGGGCGCTTAATCAGAGATTCTCAACAAGTGTGCATGTGTTCACAGCTGGGGTGGGGCCCCCACCAGGACTGCCGACAAATGACAACCATATACATATCATCATTTCTCAATGCGTGCCATGATGTGTAAAAAAAAAAAACGCTGGGGAGCCCTGTTCTAGATGATCACCAAGGTCTCCTCCAGATCTACTGTCCCCTGACTAATCATGCAGATTTTCACACAGTGCTGTGCGCACAGGGGCAAGCCCTTCCAGTTAATTTTCCTAAGAAGATGGGCTTGGTTTGCTGCATGGACAGACTCGTGTCCTGTGAAGGGTTTTAATAGTTGTAGCCTGTGTATGTAAACACAGTAAAGATACTATTCCCCCTCCAAGCCCCATAAAGAGTTTACTGAAAGATCCTTAAGAGGCAGACGCAGTCCTTTCTATAATTTTGCATGTTTTACAATGCCTTATTTAGCAAATTTGTAAAAATATGCTTTTCATAGATACGGGCCACATAGGGATTGAAGCAAGTTCTAAGCAACTAACCTAACCAGAAAATAGATTTACAAATTCTGAAAATCTTCAGTAAGCTCAGAAAAGGCTCGTTAAACAAAGTGGACTTTAAGCGGATGAGCGAGAACAGAAGCTGATTTAGGTAAAACAACAACAAACCCATTGCCATCGAGTCAATTCTGACCCATAGCAACCCTACAGGACAGAGTAGAACTGCCCCATAGGGTTTGCAAGGTGCGGCTGGTGGATTTGAACTGCCGACCTTTTGGTTAGCAGCCGTATATCACTTAACCACTGTGCCACCAGGGCTCCCAATCTAGGTAAGGTGGCGCACAAAACAAAACCTGAGAAGCTCAGAAAATGGACAAAAAGCATAAAATATGGATGCTGAATCAGAGAGTCAGTTTGCTAAGACAGCAAGCTCAGGCCTACACGCATATCAGCTTGAAAGCATAGCTTCTATAACTGAAGTCAAAGCAGTTTCATCAAATTCTGTTCTATGGACTAAATATCATTAGAAAACGCATTGTGTTTTAGAAAAAAATAAGCACGTCAGTCACTGTTGTTGTTGGGTGCCATCGAGTCACTCCCGACTCATAGCGGCCCTACATGACAAAGTAGAACTGCCCCATAGGGTTTCCTAGGCTGTAATCTTTACAGAGGTCTTTCTTCCACAGAGCCGCTGGATGGGTTCGAACCACCAACCTTTCGGTTAGCAGCTGAGCGGTTAATCACTGCACCACCAGGGCTCCTTTATCAATCAATGCTCATAAACCCATTGCTGTCTGGTCGATTGTAACTCATAGTGACAGGGAAAAGTACTGAAGTACTCAATTAAGAAAGAACCTAGGATTAATGGCTGGGAGTTCCAAGAGGTCCCTGTAAGCACGTGCGAAATTTTGTTTATGTGCATTTTTAGGACAAGGGGATTCATTGCTTTCTTCAGATTCTTAACGAAATCAACGACCACAAAATGGTTAAGAACGCACAGATTTAAGTAA
>NW_004443941.1:1269554-1281207 GCF_000243295.1 Trichechus manatus latirostris | reverse complement strand
GAGGGGCCACAGATAGTGCAATACTGCCCTCTACTGGCGTCAACTGGTAAAAACAAACGTATAAGACCTACCCAACACTAGGTCAAGAATTCAACTTTTAAAAGATCTTAACGGACTGCTCCCTTCCCATAAACTCAAGTTTAGCCCAGTGTAAGCCTAAGTCTGGGACATTTGTTCTATAGTAATTTCACTGCTGCACCATGGTATGGAAGTTTAGAGGAATCAATCACGAACACACCAAAACGAAACAAAAGCCTGTTGACGGTCGCGTCGATTCCCACTCACAGCGACCCTATAAGAGCGGAGCAGCTGGTCGATTCAACTGCCGACCTTTGGCTTAGCAGCTGAGCTCTTAACCACTGCGCTACCAGGACTCCTCATGAGTATAACGTAACAAAAAATGAGCACTGTAATAAATATTTTTCTTAAAACTATACAGGATCTTGGAGTTGAAAAGGCTCAACAGTATCTCTAGTCTAATCAACTATATTCTTCTTATACTCTATTGGATTGATTCAAAGGGGTTTTCTGACAACTTCATCATCCCTCTAATTCCTATCTGGCTATTAGCTAAAACCCCTAGGCCTTGTCTATATGCATAGTTTCTAAACCACTCCTGCCTCATCCTTCACCTGGCAGTTTTTTTAACCCGAGTGTAAGAACTTATATTTATTCCCGTTAAAGTTCATTTCACTAGGTTTTCCCTGTTCACAAGACCTTTTTGGGGTCTCGGTCCTAACACTCAGCCCACCTGCTATACTCCCAACTCTGTGTCGCTCACACTTGTGATGAGCGTACCCATGCTCTCCGCACTGATAGAAATGACCAACAGGACTAGGTATGAAAAGAAATCTCTCTGCAGTTTAGTCATTTTGGAATTCCAGTGCGTATCAGAATCATCTGAGGGGCTTTCAATTAAAATACAGGCTCTCAGACTCCCTCTCTAGAGATTCTTGTTTGCTTGTCTTAATAATATTTTACTGTGTTTATGGGGAAATTTTACACAGCAAATTCGGTTCCCATTTAACGACTTCTACACAAATTATTCAGTCATATTGGTTACACTTTCCACCATGTGTCATCTTTCTCATTCACCCTGTTCTGGTTGTACCATTTCCAGGACGCTGGTTTCCCTGCCCCTTTATCTTCTCAGCTTTGCTTTAGAGGAATTTTTGACCATTTGGTCTCCTATAGATGATTTTTTAAAGAAGCTCATTACTCACAGGTGATAGTCTTTATTTTATGAGTCAGTCACCCGCCTCTAGAGATTCTGAAACAAGATCCAGTCATCTGCTTTTGTTTTTTTTTGTTTTTTTTTTTTAACATTTTATTGTGCTTTAAGTGGTGGTCATCTGTTTTTAACACAATCTCCCAAAGGAATCTGGACCCAAAACCCCAGCAATGAGTAAAAGCAGATTTTCCTCTTCCTCATTCCAGATGCTACACTATACTCGGAAAAACCCTGTCCAGCTGATACTAGTCATTAATCAGCTCCTTTTGGGAATGGCCACTCAGGCACAAATCCACTCAATTGTCCTCACAGCCTGCTCATGTTTCAGGAAATTGTCATGAGAAAGAAACCTGGTCAAACAACAGTCATGATGGTGGGACTATATGTCCCTACTCTACCAGTCCTGCTGGCCTGTAAGAGGGAGAAATGATGCAGACGTGCTCTGTCCTGAGCAGACCCCTGCAGTGCGCGTATGGTCAATTCCTCCTCATCCTCAGTGCCCATAATCCACTCACTTGTTCCTGATCTAGAATCTTGCTCGGGTTTGAAGGTCAAACTCACCAGCAGGTAGTTAACAACTAACTTCCTTCACCTTTGGAAAACTGGAACTGCCCTCATCTGTCTCCAGTCATCTGGCAAATCTGCTATCTTCTAAAAGTTCTCAAAGATCACGGATGGTTAGCTGCAAGTTCTTTCTGAATCTCCCTGGAATGTAATTCATCCAGGCCCGAAGACGTGGACCCGTGTAGAGAAGCTTTCCCACATGGAGCTCTCATTTTGCCTTACCAATGATCGTTCTACACGTTTCAGCTTGAAGGTCATTTTCCTTGATAGAAGGGGCAGAAGCGGAATAGGTTTTCCAGCGTTCTGCTTTCTCTGTATCATCCAACAGCAATAAAACGTGAGTTCCAAATAGCCAGTCCATCCCCCCTTTCATCTTTTTCTCGCTCTGAATGTAATTTTAAGCACCCCAGGTCTCCCTTTGTAATTCTCCCACTAGTAGCTTTAGTTTTCCAGTTGCTATTCTTGCTGATCTGGGCGTCCTTCTTATATCTGCATTAATTAGACTTTATCTCTCCTGTAATTCTTTTGAAACAGATCTGAGGTTGGCAAAAAAAAAAAAAAAAAAAAAGTTGGTAATTGTTAGAGCTGAGTGATGGGAATATATGGGTTCACTAGGCCAGTCTCATTACTTCTGAAATTTCCCAAAATAAAAAGTTACATTGTTGTTGTTGTTAGGTGCGGTTGAGTTGGTTCATAGCGACCCCGTGTACAACAGAACCAAACACTGCCCAGTCATGCTACCATCTTCACAATCATGCTACGTTTGAGGCCCCACTGCTGCACCCACTGTGTTAATCCATCTCATTGAGGATCTTCCTCTTTTTTGCTGACCCTCTCTCTACTTTACCAAGCATAATGTCCTTCTCCAGGGGCTGGTCCCTCCTGATAACACGCCCAAAATACATGAGAGGAAGTCTTGCCATCCTCACTCCTAAGGAGCATTCTGATTCTGGCTGTACTTCTTCCAAGACAGATTTGTTCGTTCTTCTGACAGTCCATGGTATATTCGATATTTTTGAACAACACCATAATTCAAAGGCGTCAATTCTTCTTTGGTCTTCCTTATTCATTGCTCAGCTTTCATATGCATATGAGATGACTGAAAATACCAAGGCTTCAGTCAGACATACCTTAGTCCTCAAAGTAACATCTTTGCTTTTTAACATTTTAAAGAGGTCTTTGGAAACAGATTTGCCCAAAGCAATACAGCTTTTGATTTCTTGACTGCTGCTTCCATGGGCGTTGATTGTGAATTAAAGTAAAATGAAATCCTTGACAACTTTTAATATTTTCTCCATTTATCACGATATTGGGGATGGTCTGGTTGTGAGGATTTTTTTTTTTTTCTACATTTCCCAATTTTTTTTTTTATTGTGCCTTAGATGAAGGTTTACAGAGAAAATTAGTTTCTCATTAAACAATTAATATACATATTGTTTTGTGACATTGGTTGCCAACCCTATGACATGTCAACACTTTGCTTCTCAAACTTGGGTTCTCTATTACCAGCTTTCCTGTCCCCTCCTGCCTTCTCGTCCTTGTCCCTGGCCTGGTGTGTCCATTTAGTCTTTTATATATGGTTGAGTTACGTGTAGTATTGCTTTATGGGCCTGCCTAATCTTTGGCTGAATGGTGAACCTCAGGGGTCACGTCAGTATTGAGTTAAAAGGGTATCAGGGGCCATACTCTCAGGGTTTCTCCAGTCTCTGTCAGACTAGTAAGTCTGGTCCTTTTTTGTGAGTTTGAATTTTGTTCTACATTTTTCTCCAGCTCTACCCAGGACCCTCTATTGTGATCCCTGTCAGAGCAGTCAGTACTGGTAGCCAGGCACCATCTAGTTGTGCTGGACTCAGTCTGGTGGAGGCTGTGGTAGTTGTGGACCACTAGCCCTTTGGACTAATCTTTCCCTTGTCTCTTTGGTTTTTTTCATTCTCCCTTGCTCTAGACAGGGTGGGACCAGCAGAGTATCTTAGATGGCCACTCACAAGCTTTCAAGACCCCAGACGCTACTCACCAAAGTAGGATGTAGAACATTTTCTCTATAAACTACGTTATGCCAATTGAGCTAGATGTCCCCCAAGACCATGGTCCCCAGCTCTCAGCCCAGTAATTTGGTCCCTCAGGGAGTCTGGATGTGTCTATGAAGCTTCCGTGACCTTGCCTTGGTTAAGTTGTGCTGATTTCCCCAGTATTGTGTACTGTCTTACCCCTCCTCCAAAATTACCACTTACCTACGTCTACTTAGTGTTTTTCCCTCCCCACTCTTCCCCCAGTTGTGAGGATTTGTGTTTTCTTTATGTTGAGTTGTAATCCATATTGAAGGCTGTAGTCTTTGATCTTCATCAGTAAGAGTTTCAAATCCTCTTCGTTTTCAGCAAGCAAGGTTGTGCATCTGCACATCACAGGTTGTTAATGAGACTTCCTCCAATCCTGATGTTGTGTTCTTCTTCTTACAGTCCAGCTTTTCAGATTTTCTCAACACAGATATTGATTAAGTATGGTGAAAGGATACAACCCTGACACACACCTTTCCGAATCTTAAATACATAGTATCGCCTTGTTCTGTTTGAACAACTGCCTCTTGATCTATGTACAGGTTGCTCATAAGCAAAATTAAGTGTTCGGAAGTCCCATTCTTTGCAATGTTATCCATAATTTCTTATGCTGGGTTTTGGACTCACTTGGTACCTGTTATCCCTTCTTTCCCTCCAACTTCTCCCATCTGTAATGGCAATGTCTACCTTGTACCTGTTCTAGCCTCCAGAAGTGTGAGATAATAAATTTCTGTCCTTTAAGCCACTATAATTTGTGGTATTCAATTACAGCAGCCCCAGGAAATGAAAACAATAAATAAAAATAAAAACTATGGCAACAGCCAGAGAGGGGTTAGCAGGGCCAGAAATATAGATGGTTAATACAAATTTTATAGACTGATTTAAAAAAAATGCTTTATTTGAGATCATTCCTTTGCTCAGTTCTTTTGTAAACAAGAACGTAATAAATACCACATACTGGTAAAATATGATTTGCTTTCAAATCAATATATTGGTGATCATAATTTTCTTCTTAAACAAACTCATTGTCGTTGAGTTGATTCCAACTCGGAGTGACCCTATAAGACAAAGTAGAATTGCCCCATAGGGTTTCTAAGGAGTGGCTAGAGGATTCGAATTGCCCACCTTCTGGTTAGCAGCCGAGCTCTAAACCACTGTACCATTCTTCTTAGAAGTGGGAAAAATCTTAGCTGTCAAAGAATTATTTCCTTTTCAGAACCTTACTTTCATAGTAGTAGTGAATCATTGAAATTGACTCAATTATGTATTCCACTTTGAATTATGAAATAACATCAATCAATTCCATATATACTGTTTGTCCTACACACAGCCAAATAAGTTCTAGGTTAAAAATATTTCAAGATCTAAGTTGAAAACCATAATGTAAATGAAATAACACAGAAGTCACAGAATTTATATTCAAAATGCAAAAATATTCTGAAGACATGCAAGTTGTTTTAATTGGGACATTTAACAAATAAGCTAACTAGTTTGAAAAGCAATTTGTATCCAGTCTGGCCTATCCAGCTTCCAGGTGTGTAGGATCATCCTGAAGAAAGCCATCTGGCCTTTGTTTTAGGTTCTTCCAAGCCATACCAACACCTGAGGCTGATGAATGGGGATGACCAGACCAAGGGGAACCACCAGGGGGCGTGATACTGACTAAGCCTCACTAGGCATGATGAGAACCTTGAGCCCTAAGGCTCAGATGGAACTTCCTGGATGGTGCCCTGACCGTGCAAGGGAGAGGGTAGTGCATCCCTCTTTGGGACATGGATGCTCCATGCTGTGACCCCTTCCAGACCTCACCTAATGTGTCTCTTTTCATTTGTATCCTTTTTGGCGGTAATAAATCTGTAGCTGTAAGTATGGTGTACTCTCCTTTCACCATACTTATTCAATCTGTATGCTGCGCAAATAATCCAAGAAACTGGACTATATGAAGAATAATGCGAATCAGGATTGGAGGAAGACTCAGTAACAACCTGCGATATGCAGATGACAACACAACCTTGCTGCTGAAAGTGAAGATGACTTGAAGGACTTACTGATGAAGATCAAAGACCACAGTCTTCAGTATGGATTACACCTCAACATAAGGAAAACAAAAATCCTCACAACTGGACCAATAAGCAACATCATGAAAAACGAAGAAAAGATTGAAGTTGTCAAGGATTTCATTTTACTTGGATCCACAGTCAACACCCTTGGAAGCAGCAGTCAAGAAATCAAACGATGCATTGCATTGGGCAAATCCGCTGCAAAAGACCTTTTTAAAGTGTTAAAAAGCGAAGATGTCACTTAAGGACTACGGTGTGCCTGACCCAAGCCATGGTGTTTTCAGTCGCACATACTTTGGACATGTTATCAAGGAGGGACCAGTCCCTGGAGAAGGACATCATGCTTGGTAATGTAGAGGGTCAGCAACAAAGAGGAAGACCCTCACGAGATGGACGGATGCAGTGGTTGTAACAATGGGCTCAAGCATAACAATGATTGTGAGGATGGCGCAGGACCGGGCAGCGTTTCGTTCTGTTGTACGTGGGGTCACTGTAAGTTGGAAACAACTTGGCAGCATCTAACAAAAACAACAAGTACGGAATTCTGTATGTAATTCTAGCAAATTAATGAACCTACACGGGCAGTGAGAGCCAGCAGGGGTTCTTCTAACATGTAAGCTCTGACCCAGCTCTGGGTGGCTAGGAGCTGAGAAATGCTGCCTGGGGAGCTGCTCTGAAACATAGTGTCCATCTAACTTGTGAGCTCTGACTCAGCTCCAGGTGGCTAGGGTCAGAGAGGGAGCGTGCCAGGTGAGTGGCTGGAGACAAGGAGGGCGGAGTGGGAAGGTAAGGATTGGATCCATCTCCATACTTTGGGAATTAGATTAACATTGATCCTTGCCACACAGTTAGCAATGAGGGTGGGATTCGCTCATCATGCCCCTTGCTTAGTGCACTAGCATATCTCAACTCCAAAAAAGTAATAAAGGATGGCAATAAAAGAAAGTAACAAGACCTAATAAGAAAATTACAATGTGAAGCATAAACATAATTTTCTGAAGAAATCTGGGTTATCAAAATAGTACAATGTCTTTGTAGTATATCATTGAGTCAATTCTGATTCATAGGAACCCTATAAAACCATATGTTTTTTAAATAATTATTATTCCTAGGAAATGAATGGGTAAAACTATAATTGATTAATATAAAGGAAAACAATGATACACTTGATAACACACTAAACTGTGGAACTGTATTAATTTCTGCAATAATTGGAATCATCACACATTTCTCCTAAATGATTTTACTGTTAATATTTAACATTTCTGTTAAAATAATCAGTTACAAAAAGTAGACTTTAAGCAGAATAATTCTGTTTTTAAAAACAGCAACTTTTATTTCTGATATGGAATATGAATACCTCCCAAGTATTCAATACTAAATTAATATTGTTAAAATCATCACATAAATGATAAAAACGGACAATATATATTTTAGTATAAAAATATAAACTTTGAGAGGAATGGTTTGGTAGTGAGATATAAAACCAGTATTCAGAAAATATACTTCTTATTCCTATTTATGTCACTCAAACACTGCGACTTCTTGTGACTCACGTAGCTATTAGAAGCATTTGTTTCTCTCTGCCAGACTGGAAGCGTGAAGCTGACCTACTGAGAGTACCTGGATCGACTAGAAAATGACTCTAAGTGTTTATGAGCCTCAGTGTATCATCATCGTCCCCTTTATGCTTCTATTGCTCAGTTATCTTGTCACCCACACAGATACCACTTAAAATCATTCTACTCTGTTCACTTCGCAGTTCTTCTCTATCATTCCATTCATCTTCAGCAAGTCTTAAATCAATCTTCAGTCTTTGTAGGTCTAATAAACATGCTCGCCCAGAGAAAGTCATGGTATAAGATACAGTGTTCCAGTGACGCTTTGGGATCCTTGGGGAAGAGACACCTCATCAGTATAAATGGATATATTTAGAACCCGTTGTAATTTGAGATTACAAAACTCATCATTCTCATTGGACTTCACTTGACAGAATAAAGATAGTTTTACGTTTTCATGTCAGTTTTGACACACAAGAATGTTGCAGGAATGATTACTAGTCTTCCATTTACCAAAGGAAAAATGATGTAGCAAAGTTGCGAAAGTTAAAATAAATATGAGGCTATTTCTCTTTTATCGTTAACAAGAAGAGGTACCACCTTTTATATTTCACTCCAGAGAATAAGAAGGTTCATCATAATTGAAATGACCCTGTCTTAGAACCGTTATAAATGCACCTTTCTGCCTCAAAAGGTCTCTGGGGTCCCAGTCAAATCTCTTCTTCTGACCAACATGCCTTGCGTATAGCAAATGCTCAGTCCAGATCTGCTATTGAACGGGGACCTTTAAAAGGATGGCAGTCCTGTGACGAATAAACCAACCCGAACCAGTAATTCCTCTGTGTACTCATTCCCTCAGCACGTCTTCACTGAACAGCTATAAATTGCTTCCGATCATTCAATTAGTATATAAAACAATAACAATATGCAAAAGAAGGTTTCTCCATCCCGTTTGTTTGAGAAATTCCTAGTGTGCACTTCACATAGAGTTTTATGCATGCTAATGACCTTACCTCTCTCACAGAGAGCTGTGGTGGGAAGGAGACTGAAAATACCAAGTTGGTAAATTCAAACCCAGAAGCCTCAACCTTTCGGCACACCTAAAAAAAGTATTACAATTACGTAAATTACCCGGAATTGCTGAAAACTTTAATCTTCATAACATGAATTTTTTATTCAAATGACACAGCAAAAAAATCCAAATTTTCACATTTAAGTATGGACCTCTCACAAACATCCTGAAATTAAATATTAACCATGACCCTGAAGACTGACATCATGAGGTACCACAACAGGCAGGACTGACACCACCTGCTGAGCAATCTGTTGAGTGTCCAAATAGCTTTCTATTAGGTCACTTCATAATTTTAAAATGTCTTTAAATACAATAAAGCCAAACATGACACTCTTGACAGCTGAGAACAAAAGGCAATCCCACATTCAATCATTCACCTTCTACAAGGCTATAACACTTGTCTTTTCTAGACACTAACAGATATGGTTAGGAAAAAACTTTTCTCTAACTCCTTAGCTATGTTAAACAACAAACGGAAAACAAACTGCACAATTTTTCTTCCATTGAACAGTGCTCGTAACTAAAATACGTGGGTACATATATCATTAATTTTCAGGTATCACGTTGATAAAAAGCTAATTTGAGAATAGTAGGCTTTTGTTTTTCAAAAAAGTTTTTAAGAAAACGTTTTAATGATCCTTTAGTATGAAACAAAACAAAATGGTACTGTTCCTTTCTCTACAAGAATTCTAGGCTTTAAAACTAAAAATTTCTATGTAATTGCACATATAATAAAAAAAATTATTTACCTTTTTAATGAATTCTTTTTCACAGAATTCTTGAAGAATTCCTAGGCATACATTGCATACATTTATATTTGAGTTCTTGGAAGCGATGCTTCCATCTCCAGTAACAGAGATCCTTCCCTCTCCATTTTGATTCAGATTATCGATCGCATCTTCCGATTCTTCTAGTCGAATTTTCTTGAGAGGTGGGTTTGGAACTTCCATAATCAATGTATCTTTTTCAGTTTCCAAGAATTTCTGTAGTTCATCGAGCAACTCCTGGAAAGTTAATAAAAGAAACAGTAATGACCCTTTGACAATATCCTTAAGGGTCTCTAGGTAAGATGAAGCGTGAAAATTATGACGTATCAAAGTTGTACAGTTTTGATTTGTATAAATTCAGGAGCAATCAAGTTATTTTATTAGCCAGTACTGGCTTTATACTGAATCTCAAAGACAATTAACTTAATCCTATAATACGTGTGAATTTTTTTTTTAAAGTTTCATACGTCAGTAAAGATAAAGTTCTAAATTTGAGACAGAAAAGCTTCATGACGATAAAAACAGGACTTCCGGGCAACATGGCACTATAGTCAGAAGCCCCACGCCATCTCTCCACAGCAAAGAGCCGAAAAACTAAGCCAGACAGAGAAAACAGTAATCCTGAAACCCTAAGCATCAAATGAAGAGATAAAGAACTCAGCCAAGCACCAAAAGGAATAAGAAACTGACAGAGAACAAAAAGCAAGGAGAGATACATGCAGAGGTCCCCATCAGCTAATGCAGCATGGATCCGCCATCTTGGACTCCTATCAGAGACCAGCGAACAGGGTATGAGAAAGCAGCTTCACAGAGCTTCCAGCAGGAGACAGAACAACCGGTAACCAGTGATATATGCTTTCCCACCCCCCACCCTTCTTCACCCCCACTCAGCCTCCTCTGCTTCCTGCAGCCACAGTCTCTTGGCCGGGAAGCATCAGCTTCACCCCGGTGTCACTTGGATTCCACTCGCCTGCACTGGCGGGCTCTCTGAGTGCCATTTGTTGGCTGCTGGTATTGCTTTTTTCCACTCTTTAGATTTCTTCCTTACCTCTCACCACCTCCCCCTCCTTTGTCTCAACTACCTGGCTCCATGCGCCATCTTTGCCTCTTCCTGAAAGGCTATGAAATGTCTCTTGAATCTGAGACTGCTTCCGGGCCTGCGCTGTCATGCTGGTGGGATCCCGGGGCTTTTTTTTGTATGTTTTTAATTGTTTCTTTGTTTTCTTTTTCTTTTCTCGAATTGGGAGCCTGTTCTAGCCAGGCAGTACTGCATGGCTTGGAACATACCCCCTCAGTTTGCACAGATGTGCAGAGGGATCCCTGAGGGCATTTCTTTTCTCTTGTTTTTTTGGGGGGTTTCTTTTTCTGTTTTTTGGGGGGTTTCTGTAGTCCTTTTTTAAAAATTTGTTTCTTTTGTTTTCTTTTCCCTCTTTTTCCCTGTTTGTCTTTCTCCATTACTCAGTTTCTTGTCTCTCTATACCTTCCTTCTCTTCTTCTCCCCTGAACACCTGGCGCTGAGTGACACCTCTACACCTTCTAGCCAGGCTGTACTTCACAGCGTGGAAGCAACTTTCCCAGATCTCGTAGCCACACCAGTGGGATCCCTGGGAGCTTTGCTTTTTATCTTTCTAATTTTTATTTATTCATTTTTTTCTTTTGTTTTTCTTCTTCTTCTCCTTTTTGTTGTTCTCCAATTTCATAGTCTCTCGTCTCTCCACTGGAACGGCAAGCTCCCCTAGCATTCTTTTTTGTTTGTGTGGTTTTGGCTCCTGTTCCTCTCTCCTCTCTCCCATACCCATCTTAGCTCCACACATCACAATCTCCCCCCTCCATCCTGCCTACCTGCATCGTGCGCTTAACATCACACCACCAAGCAGCCCAGGCACGGCCTACTGGAAACTGCACTGCACTGATTACTGGCCCACCCTGGTGGCCGTAATAAGTGCCACAAACAACCCATCCCAGCAACTCCACTTCACCTAGACCTGACCCGCCATACCATATCTGAGCAACTGACCCTGCCAATTGGAGGAGGTGAAAAGTATCATGCCCACAGAGGAGCAAACAACAAAGAATGCACAGCCTCCCAGCTCAGACATAACCAAGTGAAACAAAAACAAGGACAAAATGAACAAATCTACAATCAATAAATGAGAAAAATAACTACCTAATGCCCTGAAGACAGCAGATAATATCAAAGCATTTACAAAAACAGGACAGGATGGTTCCAGTAGGCATCCAAAATAAAACACCAGATGACTTTCCAGTGGAAGAAAAGGCACTAGAACTACCTGATAGGGAATTCAAATCTCTAATACTCAGAATCATCCAAAAGTTGAAGCA
>NW_004443941.1:1266995-1268205 GCF_000243295.1 Trichechus manatus latirostris | reverse complement strand
AAACTCACACCTATCCATAATTACACTGAATTTAAGTGGCCTCAATGCACCCATAAAGAGATGGAGAGTGACAGAATTGATGAAAAAACAGGATCCATCACTATGCTGTCTAAAAGAGACAAACCTTAGAAGCAAAAATGTAAATTTATTAAAAATCAAAGGTTTGGAAAAAGAAAAAAATCAAGCAAACAATTACCAAAAAAGAGCAGGAGTGGCAATACTAATCTCAGATAAAATAGACGTTAAAACAAAATCCACCATAAGAGACAAAGAAAGACACTTTATAATGATTAAGTGCATGATCCATCATGAAGACATAACCATAATAAACATCTATGCACCCAGTGACAGGGCTCCAAAATACATAAACTCTAATAGCAGTGAAAAGAGAAATCTACAGTTCCACAATAATAGTAGAAGACTTCAACACACCACTCTTGGTAAAGGACAGAACATCTAAAAAGAAACTAAGCAAAGATGCAGAAGACCTAAGGGGCACAATGAGCCAACTAGACCTCAAGACATATATAGAACACTCCACCCTACACTTGCAAAGTACACAGTCTTTTTCAATGCACATGGAATGTTCTACAGAACAGACCACATCTTAGGCCACAGAGCAATCCTCAACAAGATCCAAAACGATGAGATAATACAAAGTATCTTCTCTGACCACAATGCCATCAACATAGAAATTAACAACAGAAAGAGCAAGGAAAAAAATCAATTACATGGAAACTGAATAACACCCTGCTTACAAATCACTGGGTAACAGAAGAAATCAGAGATGGAATCAAAAAATTCCTAGAACAAAACGAGAATGAAAACACATCATACCAAAACCTTTGGGACACAGCAAAGGCAGTCCTCAGAGGACAATTTATAGCAATAGATGCACACATCAAAGAAGAAGGAAGGGACAAAATCAAAACATTAACTACAAAATTCAAACAAATAGAACAGTCACCAGAAGGAAATAATAAAGATCAAAGCAGAAATAAATGAAATAGAGAATAGAAAAAACAATAGAAAGAATCAACAAAACCAAAAGCTGGTTCTTTGAAAGAATCAACAAAATCGACAAACCACTGGCCACACTGACAAAAGAAAAACGGGAGAGGACACAAATAACCCAACTAAGAAATGAAATGGGGGACATTACAACAGACCCAACTGAAATAAAAAGGATCATAACAGAGTATTATGAAAA
>NW_004443941.1:1252467-1264209 GCF_000243295.1 Trichechus manatus latirostris | reverse complement strand
TGTTAACCATTGTCATAGGGCAACGTGTACTGTTTAATGAGAAACTATTTTTTTTCTGTAAACCTTCATCTAAAGTGAGAATAGCAGCACGACTGGAAGAACGTAATCGATGTCACTGACTTGGGCATGTAGAAATTTCTGAAATGGTGCATTTTGGCTATGTATATTTTCACCAAAAGAAAAGGTCCTCCAAGGCCAAGAATGGAGAGAGTTGACATGTTGTGGGGTTGTTAACCAATGTCATAAAACAATATGTGTACTGACTATTCAGTAAGAAACTATTTGTTCTGTAAACCTTCACCTAAAGTACAATAAGAAAAAAATTAAAGAATAAAAACACACACACCAAAAAAAAAAAAAAAACCAGAAAAGCTTCATGAGCAAATGGACTCATCTGGTTTGTCGTTCTGTTGTGAAGTAACTTGCTAATTTCAGCAAAAACTTAAACTTCAATTCTAACTCTCAACATAAAAAAAAACAAACTGAATTTTCCATCCTGTCTACATTATTTGATAATCTCACAATCACTAAAACCTCGTAAGTGCAATGTTTATTTAATATGAAATTTGAGTAATTAAACAGGTTACAAAGTCTATTAAGTAAGGTCTATTAAAAAAATGTTTACTAAACAAAGGTAAAGAGATGCTGGCCATGTCAAAATTTGGCACCACAGTTACAAATCATTTATATGTATTGATTGAAAGGGGCCCTCTACTACATTCTGATTTGCATAATTTGTCACTCCTTGTATTAGAAGGTAAAAATTGACATTTCTTTGAAACCATTCTAATAGTTCAGACATTCCATGTATCCAAATACTCAGAGGACTTTTCTGCACCACCCAGGCTCCTTCTTGTCTAAAACAGACAGTTTTATTATTCAGTTGTTTAATGAGTATCCTTTTGAAATTTCACTCAGATCACAACTGACTGAGTCTAAAAGGAAAAAGAATTGCTCACTCAAACAAATTTAATTTGTTTTATTGAGACAGTAGCTCCAACTTTAACAGAAATATTCATACACACATATATATTATGGCCCCCACACACACGTATATTATTACCTAAGGTCTATGATGTCAGCACAGTATGGTGCGTATACGTATGTGTGTGTGTGCGCACGTACATGTACATAGTTATATGAATTGAACGGATCAAAATTTAAGAATATTTATCCAAAATAATTATCTTCAAATGTTTTTTATATATTTACATAAAATGACACAACCAAAAGTTGGTAACACTCAGTCTCTTTATATAATATATATTTTAAATCTTACAACATAGGTATAGAATTTTAGCTTTAGTGTGTTTGGAAAAAATGTGTAAGTGAGTTACACAAAACCAGTCTTATTACTTATAGTCATACTGTGTATAAATGAATTTACACATATTTATTCATCATCATAGCATATGTACCATACTTTCCAGTTTTCAAAGTGTTTTCACATACTTTATTAGATATTGTCCTTTAAACTCCTGTGAGGTGGATGTTATCATCATTTCCACTTATAGAGGAGAAAACTGAAGCTGGAAAGTGGTGGAACTGAGATTCAAATCCATGTCTTCTAGCTCCAAATCCTAGGCTTTGGATTGAGACAGAATGTTCGAATTCTAGCTTGCTCACTTAATAGGTGTGTAACTTTGGACAGGCTGTTTAACCCCTCTGAGCCTCAGTTTCTTCATCTGAAAACAGAGACAATGATAGCATGTACTTACCTAATCGGTTATTATGAGGGCTGTATGAGAGCCTGACATATAGTAATGCTAGGTGGATAGTGGGTATTATTATTATTTCCAAAATAAATAGAAACAATTAATTAGATAAGGAAAAATAACTGCCGTTGCTAACTACCGGGTAGTCTTTTAGAATTACGAGAAACTGAGTATTGTATATATACATACATATATTTAGTTGCTGTCAAGTTGATGCCAATTCATAGCAACCTGATATGACAGAGTAGAACTCTCCCATAGGGTTTCCAAGGCTGTAAATCTTTATGGAAGCAGACTGCCACATCTTTCTCCCATGGAGCGGCTGGAAGGTTTGAACTGCTGACCTTTCGGTTAACAGCCGAGCACTTAACCACTATGTCACCAGAGCACCTTTATACACACGTGCATATATACATGTAGAATATTTTTATATACAAATATGGATAATATAAACAAATACATATGTACTGTCTTTTATATTTTTATAACATATTTGTATGTTATATACATGTTACTGTCTGAAAAAAAGTCACTATTAGAATAAAAGACATTTCACAATATGTTATAAAATTTATGTGGAAGCATTCTATACTGTCAAAGCTCTCTGTATATTACCATAAACGACAAAGCTCTCTATTTTCTTGTTATTAATAGCAGTAATGATGATGATGAGCATTTATTTCTAGAGCACTCCAAATACCTTAATGTCAATCAGTTTATAAATACAAATTGTAATACAGAGAACAGAAAAAAAAAAAAAGTAATCTAACCCATAATAAGTAGTTCTTAAGAATCAGGTTTAAAATTATGCTTCCCCTTAATAGAAGATCTCATGATCATTACTTCCTCCTGTTACATTTTAATAATATCTAGTGAGGAGCACTATTTTGTGATATTCTATCTAGATATCCTTTAGGAAAGGTCTATACGAACATAAAATGCACTATGGGATTGTTCCGCAAAGATTCCACTACTCTAAATATTAAATATAATCACTTAATAAGGAATTTGCATTTCTGAAACTAATTTTTTTCAGGTAATGGCAATTTCAAAATTACCATTTCATTAATTATTTTATTACTTTTTTTAAAATTTAATTAAGAGTTATGGATAGATATTTGCCCTGAAATGTACAGGTACGCATGTAAAAATAGAGAACCTTTTTTATCATTAAAAAAAAAAAATACCTTGTACGGAAGTTTGTAAGGTGCATGAAAATCCACAGCACAGAATCTGAAGATGCACCTTGGACAGGTGCCAGTACTGAGCAGCAGCCAGGCCACACGCTTGTTCTCCGCAATCAGTGGAAACATACTGAACAATTGTATCTAAAAAGAAAAACAAAGTAAAACTGAATGAGCAGCTTCTGTGTTTGACTTTCACAGACAAATATGCCATCACCTTTAGGGGTAAAACCTAGTTTTTATTTGAGAAACACTATTGCATATTCTCCAATAATGCCCTTTTCATCATCTGCATGTCTTAAAACATAGACTTGAAGGAAGTTTCTAAAATGAAATCAGTTGAAGGTGTCTAATTGCCAAGAAACGTAGTTTAACATTCTGGATTATGATAAAGTGCATCAATGTCACTAAGCCAATTAAAAGAGATAAAAACAAAGATATTCAAGAATGGGTGCCTCTAGGGAGGGTAATGAAAAAAGAATACAGAGTGAAAAAAGAATACAGAATGAACTTTTGCTTTTTGTTTTGTATCGTTTGGTGTTTGAAAACAGAGTAGTTAATTCATTAAACTTTTCCTATTAGAAATTAAAAATAAACTTGAAAGAAAAAATAACCAGATGAGTCTACATTATGTAATACTTGACTAATCTTAAAAAGTTAGTCAGGTGTTTAAAAAAACATTAATAGTAGATCCAAAAACATAGATTTTTTTTTTTGACAAAGTTTTAACTAAATGACTTAACCAACTATTGGCAAAATGAGAAAAATCTGCTGGTTTTATTCACAAGTAAAACCTCCAACTAATTAATAAAACAAAGCATACAAAACATTTGAGAGTAATTATTTGTCTAAAACAAGTTACTACTTTTTGCAATTTTCTTGTGAAAATATACACCACTTTTTGCAATTTGAACAAACTCACTTAGAAAAAGATACTGCATAGAAAGCAGGGGAAAATCCAATAGAAGTCTCCTGTGGCCAGGAAGGAGGGGTACTAAAAATTACCTTATCACCCTCTTTCACAAAAATAGAACTTCTTTGGATTAGTGAATCAGTCCACATTACTTTAAAATGAGGAACTATCGACATTTTATAAAACAATGATCGCACAACAATGTTGTGGTATGGTATAACTGTGGTCAAATATAGAGAAAAGACACTGCCACCTTTTAATCTGTGCAGTTTCATGATTCAAACAAATTCGCTTAAAATTTGTGGTAGGGAGAAGCTCTTATCAACAAGTTACTATGCAGATGTGATTACTACTATTAGTTTGTATTTTTCAACTCTTTCAAACTTACTTGCAAGTTCCTAAATGTTTGTGGCCACCTACCAAGAGAAGTAGATCCTTGATACAAAATAACAAGGAAGACAAGTATACAGTTCTATAGAACCTATCAGTTCAGCAGCCAGGATTACAAAATACAGATTGCCTCTGGCTGGGTTAAAATGTGGGCGAATATGAGCTGACAGGGAAAGAAAAAGAAGAAAATCAGGTTTGTCTGGGCTCACCAGTGAGAAGTTTGAGACGCCAGGATCAGGGAACACTGAAATAGGGTAGCATAAGTAAATTTGGGCTCCAGAGTATTTTCAAGAAAGTACACAGAGCATGTGGAAAACACCCTTTAAATAATGAAGCTCTGTGTACTCAAATCATTATTACTTGTATGTGATCTGAATCTCTCCCCTAGCCCATTTAATCTGCTAGTTTGGTGTTGCCTTTGAAGGGACACTGTGAGGGACTGAAGGCTAGCAGTTCAAGCCTCCCCCGACTGCACTCCCATCACAGAGACACTGTTTCTGCATCACCCACTATTACACCTTGTCGCCTCCTCCTCAAGGATTCTATTTAATTCAGAATTAACTTTCAACCTAGAAAGAGAAACAAATACTCCTCTCTCCAATAAAAAAATCAAGCAGTGGTTTGGTTTTGGGACATGCTTAAAAAGGACATTTTGTTGGGATTTAAATGTTGTTATTAGGTGCCGTCCAGTCAGTCCTGACTCATAGCGACCCTATGTACAACAGAACGAAAACATTGCCAGGTTCTGAGCCATCCTCATGATTGTTGTTGTGCTTGAGCCCATTGTTGCAGCCCGTGTCAATCCATCTTGAAGGTCTTTCTCTTTTTCATTGACCCTCTACTTTACCAAGCATGATGTCCGTCTCCAGAGACTGGTCTCTCCGGATAACATGTCCAAAGTATGTGAGACAAAGTCTCGCCATCCTCACTTCTAAGGAGCATTCTCGGCTGTACTTCTTCCAAGCTAGATTTGTTTGTTCTTCTGGCAGTCCCTGGTATATTCAATATTCTTGGCCAACACCACAAAATGTATGTTCTTTTCCCCTTGGCTTAAAGACTAAATTTCTATTTCTCTAACAGGTTCACTAACATAAACGTGTCATGAAAGTCAGTGAATGACACATTCCAATCTCCTGGCCTTGAGAAGTTTCCAAACCTGTTGAGAAGTAAGAAACTTCCTGTCCTGACTAATTTCAGGAGGTTCTTTCAAACATACACAAAACAGAGTCTGTGAATATCTGTGTGTGTGCTTAGCAACTGAGCTGTGGACCCTCAAGATCATCTTCACTATTAACAATCCAGCGACTTCTCAAGCCTATTATCATTAAAAGGAGGATCTAAGTTTTGCCTTCAGACTAGAGCTTCACCTTACGAACAGCCCTGAAATAAAGGGTGTCACACACTCTCAGCAGTGAGTTGTTTCGTACTGGATTTCTCCTCTTCGAAGGCGAGCCCCGAGAAATGCACCCCACGCTCCAAGTCTGGGATTGTTGGCTGTCTTCGGTGTTTGCTTTCCGTGCACGTGTCTTCCAGCAAGCACTCGGGGACAAGTTCTTCCGCAGACCCCCCTCCCGGGCAGGGCTCCCCGGGGACTGTCCCTTCTCCGAGCCGACGACACCCGCCCCGTCTCCCGTTTAGGGGAGCAGATGAGGCACCGCCCAGAGGGACCAGGCTGACCCCATAAAACCCGTCTGCACACACAAGGGTGCCAGGACTTCGGCCCGCGGGAGGGGCGCTCACCACTCCCCGGGGTCACCGTGCACTCCGCTGTACAAACGACCCCGCCAAGCTCCCCCCAAGGTCTAACCCCCGCTTCCCTTCCGCCGAGCGAGCCCTTCCCCCCAGCGGCCAGGTCCAACCAACTTCCCACTCACCCTCTCCTTGCTAAAAGCCGCTCCAGCAAGAGGGAGACGACCCGCAGCCTCCACACGGGCCCCGCAGCCTCCACACGGGCCCCGCACCGTCCGCACCCGCACTTCAGACCTCGCCGCCTCACCTTCTCCCACCACACGGAGACTGGAACTCCTTCCGCCCCTCAGGAACGGGGAAGACGAAACACTGCGCACCTATTGCGTCTAGCGATTCTGTTCCCCCAGGAAACGAGAGCTTTAGGACCAAAGTACCAGCTCCCTCTCGCGAGGACTGAATAAACTCTCCTCTGCTGTTTCAAGGGAAATCTGTTGAAAAGCCTGGACTTTCGCGACACACCCCATCTTCCCCGCGGGTATAACTGCCCCATCCGGGCCCTCCTCCGGGCCTGAGGGGTTCTGGCCCCAGACCGACAATAAGAAGACTCCGATATCTAGGGCCTAGTAGCCGCTGCCAGAAATATCGATGAGCCCTTCCCCTCAGGTTTACAATGGAGACTCTTTCCGGGACAAACAAAAAGACAGCATTTTCTCCCATACGTTAGTGCCACCCTCTCGCCCTCGGGTCGCAGCTAAAGCACCGCCAGCCTTGCCCTGACTGCAGGGGTGGGCGGGGTGGAGGGCTCGGCGTTCGGCCCGTCGGGCCTTGCGCGCGTCGCCGGAGGACCCTGGCCTCGGACCGTCGAGGCGCCGAGCGGGAGGCGAGTGGAGGTGGAGGAGATGGCGTCCCAGCCGCCGCCTCCCCGAAAACCCTGGGAGACCCGCCGAATTCCGGGGGCCGGGCCGGGGCCAGGACCCGGCCCCACGTTCCAGTGAGTGTGGGCTTCTCAGGGCCGCGACTGTGGTGGGGCTAGAGCTTGGGGACGTGGCAGGAGGCGGTTAAGGCCGTTGGCGGGGGTGGGGTGGGGTACTGGGGCCCCCGCTCAGCCAGCCCCGAACTCCGGGGGAGTCGAGATGGGGCCGGAGCGCCGAGGGGGCCCGCGGTTCTCCAGCTGTTCCCCTCCGGGCGGCACTGGGCTGCGGCGTTTTTCGGGGGGACTCGCGGTGCCTCTGTGGGTCCCGGTGAGTGGGAGTCGGGGGTCGGAACGCCTTGACAGGGGTGCTGGCGCCCTTTAGAGCCTTAGACGTCGGTCTGTGGCCACGGAGGGGCAGCTGCCCGGCCCCGGGCGTCCGTGGGGAGCCAAGTCTCGTAAAAGCTTGGAACAGCCTCTGCAGAAGTTGGCGAAGGCCCAGAAGGTCACTTTGACGCAACTGGAAGCCTGTGCGCTCTGCCTTCCCTTTCGGCGTAACTCAGCCAGTGTTTCGGATTGAGATTTTGGAGGAGCGACGTTAAAGCCGGAGATCTAACGCTGAGGCCTGCGGTGGCCTTTGTGTGCAGAATTGTGTGTGCCTTTTTCCAGGGCCTGTGGGTTTGTTTTGTTTTGTTTTCATCAGTATCAAAAGGGTCTCCAACTCACGAAAAGTTAAAATAGAAGAATTTCATGGCCCTGTGTGTTTTGTGTTGGGTAGATCTGGACAACTTAGTTCAGATGAGACTCGAAGGTCAGTAGGATTTTCTAACATAAAAATCCCCAACCTGTTGAAGTATGTTTCTGCTATGTTCTCAAATCTTGTCGTTTTTTATTTAAACAGTGCTTGAACACAATAACTCGTTAATTTAATAATGATAGTTAACATAACAAGTAATAAGCTTTAATGATGCTTTTAAGCTGTGGTGACACTTTCTACTATCTTTTTCATGAGTGGTTCTGACTTTAAAAAAAAAAATTGGACTGCCCTTTTGGAGAGGGGTTTTATTCTTGCCTCTGTTAAAGTTATGTTTAAACTTTTTTTCATTATGAAATATTTTAAAAACACAGAGACCTGTAACCAATAACCAATTGCAGTTGAGTGGATTTTGACTCATGGTGACCCCATGTGTTTCAGAGTAGAACTGTGTTCCATGGGGTTTTCAGTGACTGATTTTTCAGAAGCAGATTTTCAGGCTTTTCTTCTGAGGCTCCTCTGGGTGGACTCGAACTTCCCACCTTTCTGTTAACAGCCTGTAGAGAGTAAGAGAATGAACACTTGTTTATTCACCAGCCGCTGGTGTTAAGAAGTAGTCTATTAACTGTTAACATTTTGCCATATTTTCTCAGATTTAAAAAATAGATAAAAATTAGAGAACAAGTTAAACCCTTTCATGTCTCTTTTCCTCTTTCTCACAGTAATTACTGTCCCTGTTTGGTATTTATTGTAGCCAGTAATGTTTTCATACTTTAGTTCTTAGGCTTGTGTGCATAGTTTATGTGTATTATTGTTTGGCACGTTTCTAAACTAAATAAATACCTTCAAACGGTGTATCATTTTGCAAAATGTTTTTTCCGCTAAATATTCTATCTTCTAAGGTTTATCTTGTTGATGGGTGTAGCTGTGTTGTTTCCCTTGAGTCAAGTCTGACTCATGGCAGCTCAATGTGTGCAGAGTACATCTGCTCCACCGGGTTTTCAAGGCTGTTACCTTTCAGAAGCGGATCGCCAGGCCTGATTTCCAAGGCACCTCTGGGTGGGGTTGCACTGCCAGCCTTTCAGGTGGTAGCGGAGCAGTTACCACCCGCACCGCCCAGGGATTCCTGAGTAGACTGTAGCTGTGTTGTGGTTAGGTGCCATGGAGTCAGTTTCAACTTACGTTGGTCCCAAGTGAAGAGGAGAACTGCCCTATAGGGTTTTCTGGGCTGTAATCTTTAGTTCATTGTAATTGCTGTAGATAGTCTATTACATAAAAGTATATTGTTTATTATAGTGTCTGTTCTGTTGGTGGGTATTAGATTATCAGGTTTTTGTTGTTTTTTTTTTTAACATTAAAAACAGTGCTGCAGTGAACATCCTTGTGCCTTTTTTCTCATGCACATTTCCAAGAGCTTTTCTAAGATACTAAAAACCAGACCTGTTGCCATTGAGTTGATTCTGACTCATGGTGACTCCGTGTGTGTCAGAGTAGAACTGTGCTCCATAGAGTTTTCAATGCTGTGACCTTTTCAGAAACAGATCAACAGGCCTTTCTTCTGCTGCACCTCTGGGTGAATTTGAATAGTCAACCTTATGGTCAGTAGCAGAGTGCATAACCCTTTACGCCACCCAGGGTCTCCTCTAAGATGTTACTGGCATGGAATTGCTTGGTGGAAGGGTATGCTTTTTTTCAAGTACTGAATATTGCCAGTTGTTCCCCAGAGTGGTTGTGTACCAATTTTCATTTCCACTAGCAAAGTATTCTGTTCCTTCACATCCTCACCAACACTTGATAATGTTATTTTTTAGAACTGCATTTGCCATATAACAGGTGTGAAATGGTATTTCGTCTTTAATTTGCACTTTCTTAATTAGCACTAAGACTAAACATCTTTTTGAGTATATACTAGCCTTTTGAATTTTTTCTGTTGGTGACTTTTGCCCATTTTTCTATTGGCTTTATCTTTGCTTATCAATTTGTAGGAGTACTTTGTGGTTGATACTAATTCTTTTGCTACTACCTTTCAGTCTGGACTGGTCTTTTCACTTTATTTGTATTTGTTTATGTTCATTTTTGTTGTACAGAGGTTTTTATTATATGGTCAAAATTGTTTTATTGTTTGTGCTTTTTGTGTTTTGGTTTAAGAATTCCTTTCTACCCCAGATCAGAAAATTTTTTCTCTGTATTTTAAATGTTCTGCTTTTCAAATTCGTATCTTTCATCCACCTGGAACTGACTTTTGTTATACAAAAATCAATGTGAGTAGAGAATCTTAATTTTTTTAAAGATGAATAACTGATTGTCCCTCAGGATTTATTGTGTAGTCTGTTCCGTAGTAATTAACAGTGCTGTCAGACCCAGTTTTCCTAAATGCATCATTCTGTTTGGGGACTCTCTGACTTGTCCTATGGTCTGTTTGTCTGTCCTTATGCTAGCATCACAATGTCATACTTAAAAAGCTTTATAATAAGTTTTGATACCTGTCTGCCAAGAGCCTCCGCACATTGCTGTTCTTCAAAATTGCCTTTGTTACACTTAACATTTATAAAAAGACTGGGATTTTTAATCAAGCTGTGCTGAATTTATAGAGCATGTAAGTCTTTTCCATTTATGAATATTGTGTAAGCTATAATTGGTGAGATTTTTATTTCCTGTTATGCCTTGAATAATGGTTTAATATTATCTCTGTGAAGTTCTTTACCTTTTTTTTGCTGTTTATTCCTAGATAATATTTTTTGTTGTTGTTGCTGTTGTAAATGGGTTCTTTTTTTCCCTTCCTTTACTGTTTTCCAGTTGATTGTTACTAGTGTATCAGAATGCTATTGATTTTTTTTTTTTTCAATATAGATATGTTGTATCAAGCATATGCCGAGCTCTTAATTTGTCCTAATGGTGTGGTTAAAATTCTCTCCGATTCTATGTAGACGAGTGTATCATTTACAGAAAAACCAGCATGGATGGCTAGCACCCTTGTGTTGGTTCTGACTTTCATTGGAATACTTGTAAAATCTTCCTGTTAAGTTTGGTGTTTGCTTTTTGTTTTTAATAGGTATCCTGTCAACCTTCTCTTTATCTTGCTAAGGTTTTTATTATCAAGGAGTGTTAAGTTGAATGGCTTGTCTGTATCTGTTGAGATAATTATATATATTTTTTCCTTTAATATGAAAATGTGGTTTAGTGCATTAATTAATTTTCTGATGTTTAATCCTCTTTCATTTGTGGATGAACTCAACTTAGTGGTGATTTTTTTTTTATATATATACAGTGCTGAATTCTACTCTTAATATTTTAATATCTTTGTGTATATGTTTCTAGGTAAAATTGGCCTATAATTTTCTTTCTTTATACTATTCTGCCTTTGTATCAAGGTTTTATAGCTACAGAAATTCTTCTATTGAGTCTAATTTTTATGTCTTTATAGATAGACTGTCTTCTCTTTAGTAGCCTTTAAGGTTTTATTTTACACCATCCCCTTCTGAAACTCCCGTTAGACTTTAAATCAGGAATAGTTTCTGCTGCAAGTAACAGTATCTGACTTCCTGTGCTTTGGCTTATAAAGACATTTATTGTGTAGTTAACAACAAGAAATCTAGAGATCTGTTGTCTCAATAATATCACAGGGGGCCTAGTTTCTTTTTTGCTTCCTTTTTTTTTTTTTTTTTTTTTTTGTACTGTCAGCTTGCTGACAGTTTTTGCAATCTCTGTCTTATTCTTGCTTCTTTGAGAAGAGTCTTTCGTTTTTTCCCCTTTGACTGCTTTTAAGATTTCCTCTTTGTATTTGATTTTAGCAATTGTACCTTGTTGGGCCTTTGTGTTACCCTGGGTGGAGTTCACTGATATACTAGAATCTGACTTGATATCTTTCATCAGTTTCAGAAAAATCTCAACCATTGTCTTTTCAAATATTGCCCTTCCCCCTTTTCTTCACTCCTGTGACTCGAGTTACGTTTGTGTCTGTGTTTTACTCTATTGTATCTTACTGTCTTTTCTGTATGTGTCTTTGTTTCTCATGCTTTGTTCTGGGTATTTTCTTCTGAACTGTCTTCTAGTTGACTGACATTTTTCTTCATTGTGTCTAATCTGGTATTAACCCAGTCATTGAGCTCTTAATTTCAGGTATTTTATTTTTTTCAGTTTTAGAATTTCCATTTGGTCCTGCTTTATAGTTTCTGGTCTCTCCTGAA
>NW_004443941.1:1251059-1252367 GCF_000243295.1 Trichechus manatus latirostris | reverse complement strand
TATTAAGCATGGTTGTTTTAAGTCTCTGCCTAATAACTCCATTGTCTGAATCCTTTATGGATCTTTTTGTGTTGTCTTATTTTGCTCCCTTTTTTTGATCATGTAGTTTTGTCATTATATTGGCCCAATTATTTTTAATGAGAGCCAGACATTGTATATGGACAATTTAAGGTGATTTGAGGCCTAGGTTGGTATCTTCCTCCAGAGACTTTTACTTTTGACGGGCACCCAGGGCCACTAGCAATCTTAGATCTCTTTCATCCAATCAAGGATTGAAATGATTTGAAACTGAGGTTTTATTTCCTGTCTGGGCTAGTCTGTTAACCTTTTCACCCTCACTCCTGGAGTATAGTCCTTGAAGGTCCCGGTCTGAAGTGTCGGGGGTCACCATTGCCCTCCTCTTTGGGGCTTCTGAACTCTGGTTGTTGTCTCCTTAGCCCAGGAAGTCTGTTAAAAGCTCTGCTCGGCTTCTCGCCCTGTCAGCCATCTCGTCCAGAATTGGCCGTCGTCCCTTGAGAAGCATTTCAGAATGTCAGGCTCTCCAGCTTTTCTCTTTCTCCGTAATTCCTCAGTGCCTTGTTCTCTGATGTTTTTAAACCAATACTTTTATCTTTTGTCTAGCTTTTCTGGTTGTTTTCAGTGGGAGGATTAATCTCATTATCTAGACTGCCATTACCTGAAGTGGAATTCCTCAATCCCAAATTCTAGCTTTCTACTCTGCTCCTTTTTGTACAGGGACTTCTATCCTTCTTACCTCATAGTTACAAGATAGCTCCTGTGGCAGTGGGCATCACGTTCAAGACTTCTGAATTTTTTCCCCATATTTACATGTTTTCATTTCACAAATGTTATTGCTTCATTTATCTCTTTAACCATTTTAAACATACTTAGAATCTTTGTTGAGCTGTTATATAAAATGTGCTTTCCCTGGAAAGAATTTTCATTCTTGTTGATTTTTGTTGCTTGGTTTCTTAGTGTTTTTATTTCTTCATGTGTTTGGCTTTTTTTTTAATTGTACTTTAAATGAAGGTTTACAGAACAAATAGTTTCTCATCAAATACCTGGTAGACATATTGTTTTATGACAATGGTTAACAACCCCATGACATGTCAACATTGTCCCTTCTCAGACTTGGGCTCCCTGTTACCAGCTTTCCTGTCCCCTCCTGCCTTCTAGTCCTTGTCCCTGGACTGTTGTGCCCCATTAGTCTCGTTTTGTTTTATGGGGCTGTCTGACTTCTGGCTGAACAGTGAACCGTGGGAGTGACTTCATTACTGAGCTAAAAGGGTGTCCGGGGGCCATACTCTC
>NW_004443941.1:1222943-1248398 GCF_000243295.1 Trichechus manatus latirostris | reverse complement strand
GTTCTGAAATGGTTTGAGTAGTAGTGGTATAATTCTCCAGGCTACACTGCAGACCCTAGGCAGTGCAGTACAGGCAGTGTAGTACAAACCAACTTACAATGGGTTCTGTTCCCACAACCCCATTCTAAGTCAGTTCTGACCAAGTACCTCTTTTTTTTCTATAGCCTGCAACATGGCAGTGTTTTGAACAGTAAATCATAACATTGAGCATCTGCCAGTGAACATCTGAGAATGATAACATCAGCAAATTACGTACTGTAACACTGTATGTAGTAGATATTACTAACAATGAGATGTACCAAAAAAACCCAGATGGTCATAAGTGCAGTTCATCGTAACTCGAGTGCATCATAAGTCAGGACCACCTGTGCTTTAATGGAATTGAAAAGGAAGAAATAAACCTATCATTATTCACATACAATATGACGGCAAATCCTTAAGATTCTGGAAAATCCAAAAGAACCTAAAGATGAATTATTAGAATTAATGTGATTGTTTATTTTAAAAAAAAGGACCATGTACAATAGAACTTGTTAAAGCTGGAACCTGTGTAAGGCAGACACCTGTCAGGGAAGGAAAACTCAAATATTTTCCACTAATAGAGAGCGATAGAAAAGTGGTAAGACTTCACTCTGTCAAAGGCAGAAAACTTGGGAGACCCGGAAAAACAAGGCAGTCCTGTCGAGTTCCAGCTCTCACAGGCTTCACTGTACTAAAAAATTATTTGTTGTATAATAGCAACAAAGTGAAATTATAGAAAGACATCATTTACAATAGCATCAAAAAATATCAAATATATAGGAATAAATCTAAAAAACACAATCTCCACACAGTGAACTATAAAACATACTGTGGTGAGATGAGTTCTTTATGTGGGCTTTTGCCTTGGTTGTTTGGAAAAACAGCTTGAGAGATTTTCCCTTCTAAGCCCTGAAGAGTTACCTTTGCCCTAGTTTTCTGCCCCAGAGGCTTTGTTACTTTTGTCCAGGTTGATTGACGTTTCCTGGGTAGGTTGTGAACAACTTGGTTTGGTACTTTCTGCCTGGCGGTGGGCTACAGCCTGCTCTGTGATTGGTGTACACCTTGCAGGGTGTCTTAGTCATCTAGTGCTGCTATAACAGAAGTAGCACAAGTGGATGGCTTTAACAAAGAAAAATTTATTCTCTCACAGTTGAGTAGGCTAGAAGTCCAAATTCAGGGCACCAGCTCCAGGGGAAGGCTTTCTCTCTGTGTCAGCTCTGGAGGAAGGTCCTTATGATGCATCAGTCTTGCCTTGGTCTGGGAACATCTCAGCACGGGAATCTCAGGTCCAAAGGACATGCTCTGCTCCTGGCACTGCTTTCTTAGTGGTATGAGGTCACCCTGTCTCTCTGCTTGTTTCTCTGTTTTATATCTCAAAAGAGATTACTTTTAAGACACTATCTAATCTTGTAGACCTCATTAATATAACTGCTGTTAATCCATGTTATTACATCATAGTAATAGGACTTATAGCACATAGGGAAATCACATCAGATGACAAAATGATAGACAGTCATACAATACGGAGAATCATGATCTAGCCAAGTTGACAGATATTTTGGGGGGATACAGTTCAATCCATGACACAGGGATTGGTCAATAGACTGTGCAAATGTGGTAAGTTGTAGCCCAGCCATACCTAGTCTGCACATGAAGTATCTGTGGCCTACAGAGAAGGGATTGGTCAGTTTGTAGCCTTGGTGGGTGGGCCATACCTTGAAATTGACCAGGAGTTTTCAGATGTAAGCAGCCAGCCCCACAGAGGTGATGCAAACAGAAAGAAGCAAGAAGCAAGCAGCAGGAAGAAAGCAGAAAGAAGCAGCAGAGAGAGGAGGCAACGAACCTACTAAAAGAGCTGTAATGCTGGTAAGGGACTGTAACACTGAAGACAGCAAGGGACCCAGAAGGGGCCCAGCGGCAGAGCTGGCAGTGACAGATGGCAGGGCTAAGAGGGACCTGTCATGAGGGAGGCGAGAGGAGCCTGCCCTCGGGCTGAGAGGAGCCGTGCACGGGGTTCAGAGGAGCTGAGAGAGCTATCCTGCACTGAAGAAGGGAGACTTTGCCTGTACGCTTCCTGATGTTGATTCCTGAGTTGTAGCCTATTGATCTTGAACCCAAGTTGTACCCTGTTCCTTAATAAACCACTTAAATGTAAGTATGGTCTGTGAGTTCTGTGCAGCCATTGCAGTGGATTATCGAACCAGCAAAGAAGTAGAGAGTGCCATAGGGAGGATGGCTGGTGTCGGAATTGGTAAAAAGGTTGGAGGGTGGAGGTATGTCTGACCTCCACCTCATAGGGATCGCCTTGGGCTGATCTTGGGTCACGTTATCCCCCGTGAAATTAGACGGGTATTGACTATACTGACGCTACTACTACCCTACTTCTCTATAGATTAAGACTCATTAAAGTCATTTAAGAGAATATGGTTGATAAAAATCTGTAAAAGACCTAAATAAATGGAGCATATGTTATATTCATGGATTGAAACTCAGTATTATAAAGATTTCCGGTCTCCTCAAATTAACCTACAGATTCAGTGTAATCCCAAACAGAATCTCAACAGGGTTTTGTTTTTTTGGGGGAGTAGAACTTAAAACTCTAATCATTGTGGGAGGACTTGCTTTACTGGATATTAAGACCTATTGTAAAACTATGGTAATTAAGATACTATCATTTCGGTGCAAGGACGGACAAATATCTAATTGTAACTAACCCTGAGAAAATGGATGAGCATCTTAAAAAGAACTCACTGATTAAAGGTACTGCTAATAATGCCAGCATAAGTAAAATAAGAATGTGACAGAGTTCAGTCAGCTATGTTTTCTTATCGTTCATTTTTTCTTACCACTTGAGATTGTGAGCCTCTGGAGATTAAAACTATTCCTCACTCAAAACATCTTCGGTAGAACCTGTCATAGCACGTGGTATGGAGGAGCTGTTTAATAGTTACTTTGAATTGAATTTATTGTGTGCTTAACTTACTGTTTTGAATCTGTTTTGGTTTTAGATCTGCTGATTTGGGTCCTACTTTATTGACAAGACCTGGACAGCCAGCACTTACCAGAGTGCCCCCACCTATTCTTCCAAGGCCATCACAGCAGACAGGAAGCAGCAGCGTGAACACTTTCAGACCTGCTTACAGTTCATTTTCTTCTGGATATGGTGCCTATGGAAATTCATTTTATGGAAGCTATAGCCCTTACAGTTATGGCTATAATGGGCTGGGGTATAACCGCTTCCGTGTCGATGATCTTCCGCCCAGTAGGTTTGTCCAGCAAGCTGAAGAAAGCAGCAGAGGGGCCTTTCAGTCCATCGAGAGCATTGTGCATGCGTTTGCCTCTGTCAGCATGATGATGGATGCCACCTTTTCAGCTGTCTACAACAGTTTCAGGGCCGTCTTAGATGTAGCAAATCACTTCTCCCGATTAAAAATACACTTCACAAAGGTGTTTTCAGCTTTTGCGTTAGTTAGGACTATAAGGTATCTTTACAGACGGTTACAGTGGATGATAGGTTTAAGAAGAGGCTCTGAGAACGAGGACCTGTGGGCAGAGAGTGAAGGCACTGTGGCTTGCCTTGGTGCCGAGGACAGAGCAGCTAACTCAGCAAAGTCCTGGCCAATATTCTTGTTCTTTGCTGTTATCCTCGGTGGCCCTTACCTCATCTGGAAACTGCTGTCCACCCAGAGCGATGAAGTAGCAGGTAAGAGTGAGCGCATGGGCTAGAAGCCATGTCGCAGCCTCAGACGTCAGCAGCAGGTTTGTTAAGTTAGCATTCTTCATTTGTGTATGATGTTTTCATCCAGTTACATTTGCAGTTGAGAATTTCAAAACTGAAAGAGGATCATATGTCAAAGAGGCTGATTTATTCATTGTTCGTTCAGTTGAAAGTACACGTCACCTAACTACTGTTTACTAGGTCCTGAACTTGATGCTGTGGAGGATAGACAGATATATAGGGCATAATCTCTCCATTTCCAAAACTTTTGGGAGGGTGAAACACGTGTACAGGTAACTGTAATGAGGCAGAAAGAGTATAAGGGATGACAGTTGGTGAGAGAAGTAAGGTTTATTGAGCATTTATTATATGCAAGACACTGTGCTAGGAACTGGACTAAACCAAAAGCTAAGAAATTTCCTGAATACAACCAAACACTTTGAGGGACAGAGTAGCAGGGGCAGGGGTCTGGGGACCATGGTTTCAGGGGACATCTAGGTCAATTGGCATAACAAAGTTTATTAAGAAAAGGTTCTGCATCCCACTTCGGTGAGTGACATCTGGGGTCTTAAAAGCTAGCGAGCAGCCATTTAAGATGCATCATTTGGTCCCAACCCACCTGGAGCAAAGGAGAATGAAGACCACCAAAGACACAAGGAAGATATTAGCCCAAGAGACAAAAGGGCCACATAAACCAGAGACTCCATCAGCCTGAGACTAGAAGAACTAGATGGTGCCCAGGTACCACCAGTGACCGCCCTGACAGGGAACACAACAGAGAGTCCCTAATGGAGCAGGAGAAAAGTAGGGTGCAGAACTCAAATTCTAGTAAAAAGACTAGACTTAATGGTTTGACTGAGACTGGAGGGACCCTGGAAGACATGGCCTCTGGACTCTCTGTTAGCCCAAAACTAAAACCATTCCCGAGGCCAACTCTTCAGATGAAGATTAGACTGGACTATTAAGACATAAAATGATACTCGTGAAGAGTGTGCTTCTTAGCTTAAGTAGATTCATGAGACTAAATGGACAGCTCCTGTCCGGAGACGAGATGAGAAAGTAGAGAGGGTCAGGAGCTGATTGAATGGACACGGGAAATCGGGGTGGGAGGGAGGAGTGTGCTGTCACAGTATAGGGAGAGCAACTAGGGTCACATAACAATGTATGTATAAATTTTTATATGAGAGACTAACTTGAATTGTAAACTTTCACTTAAATCACAATTAAAAAGAAAAAAAAAAAAGACTGCTAAGTATTTTGTGTATTTTATCCCTTTAATTCTTACAACAACTTTAAGAGATAGGAGTTATCTGTTAGAGTTTTTTACAAGTAAAAAAGCTGAGGTTCAGAGAAATCACTTGCCCAAGGTCACTTGTTTAATAAGGCAGAACCAGGAACTAAACCTGTTTGACTATTAACAGGTTTATTGACTCTTAACCTTCTGGTGAGAACAGTTGCTCAAAGAGTTGAGGACATTGGGAACAGCATCACTAATCAATTTAAAACAAAGCAAATTATTTCTAATGGTTTCCTTTGCCTCATGATTACCCAACAGACATTACTGGTACTGCTCAGTTGTTTGAGGAGTCAGTGACAGACTGGAAGTGACTGAAGAATTAGCCTCTATGAATAGTCTGTAGAACAACTACAGACAAAAAGGTTTTCAAAGAGGTTGAAAAAACACTAATTCATTACAACCTGAAGTGGAATCTGCTGAAACGTGTTACAACTGATGGGGGTAAAACCGTGTGGAGCAGAAAAAAGGCCTAGCTGGACACAGTTTACAGAGCTTGTGAAAACGTACAGTGTTTAAAGTTTATGGTTATTCATTGTATTATTCACCAATAGGTACTTGGCAGAAAATACTTGAATCTGTCGTGTGTTATTGAACCAGTAGGGTCAAAGGTGAACTTCATTCACTCTCGTGGATGTAACATTGTCAGTTCTATGAATGTAGAAGCTGAATATCCTGACCAGCCTTACCACCCAGCAGTTCAATGGCTTAGCAGTGGTTAAGTTTGAAATTGTTCTGAGCAAGAGGAACCACCGTCAACCCCTATTATTAAACACGCAATGGCTTTGGAGATCAGGTTTTGCTGGTTTGCTTTCTATGCTTGCCAGGCTGTCAGAAATTAAAACGAGAAGTGAGATCCCCATTTCTGTACAGATTTGCAGCAGGTATATTTTCTGAGGTCAAACTACAGTACAGCAGATTTTTTTTCTTTTTTACCTCCATGTAAGTATAAAGAAAGTTTCCATCTCTCAAAATCCATTTAACTGAGCAATTGAGGAGCTTCCACTTAATCTTCACTTGAAAGTGATTAATCTGCAATGTAATGACATGGTAAAAAGCAAATGTCAGGAGAAGAATTTAATAGAATTCTGTGAAGACCTTCCAAGCTGAATATGCTCAGTTAAAACCATGTGCTATGGATTGATACCAGTATTCGGCAGTACCTGTCCGGATTGGCACAGCATCTGCAACAGTGGACTCAGACAGAGCAGCTATTGTGAGGATGGCGCAGGACCGGGCAGTGTTTCGTTCTTAGTTGTACATAGGGTCACTGTGAGACGGAACCGACTCAGTGGCATCTAACACATAACATTACATTCGTGTGAAGAGACATTTTCAAAGATGCAGTAACTGAAATCTCATTACAAATCAGCATTAACAGATGAACATTTACACTCAATTTTGAAGATAGGAAACACTACCTTTGAACCCCCAAAAAAGATTCCATTATTCTCAGTAGTAGACCTGTATTACAAAAAATGAACTCAATTATTATATTTTGAATTTTGCCCATAAAAATTTTGTGGAAAAATTTTTTCTCTTGTTACACTTTTAACTACACTATATCCTTTATTTTGCCTGTTGGCCCACAAAGCTTAGAATATTTGTTATTTACCCTTTTAGAAAAAGTCTGTCAACCTCTGGTTTTTAGAGTAGAGGAGGTGAAATTTGGAGCTGAAAGAGAAGGAAAAAGTTCGTAATAGATGTCCTGGTGAACGTATTGTTGATTTTACATAGTGTCAATTGAAAACCCTGTGGAGCACGGTTCTACTCTGACACACATGGGGTTGTCATAAGTCAGAATCTACTTAACGGCAACTGGTTCGGTTTTGAATTAAAGAATTTACTTTCTGAGAGGAACTTCTCTCTTGGCAGATAAAATTTATGCAGCTTACTAACCATGACCAGTGAAATATCTGCATTTCCTTTTTATAAATGTTACTAACCTAGTTCTTAATTTGGCTTATAGATAACACCAACTGGGCAAGTGGTGAAGATGATCATGTAGTTGCTAGAGCAGAATATGATTTTGCTGCCATATCTGAAGAGGAAATTTCTTTCCGTGCTGGTGATATGCTAAACTTAGCTCTCAAAGGTAATAAATCATGAGTAAATTGGAATCGTTTGTGAACTTTTAGTATTTAGTATTTGTGAATGTTTATATTGCTAACTGCAACAAAGGATCTAGGTCATTATTAGTTAACTCCGAGGTAGGTAGTAGGATTTCTCTTTTGTATCAATTTCGAGCTTCCAGATCCGGGGAAGGTCAGGGAGGAATGTCCCAACAGGGTTGTTCCAATAACAAGGAGCCATTTTGTTTATATAGTGTCTCTTGTAAAGGAACGCGAAACACTTGAACCCTAAACTCTAATAATCTTCACAGAAGAGCATGAAGTGAAAACTAAATATAACAAATGTAATAAACCAAAGGGATTATTTAGCATCATCCAAGAATCCTTATCTGTCCTTGATTGCTTTCTTTATTACTTGAATAGTGTTTAATTTAGAAACTTTATTATATTTTAGGAACCGTCATCCTGAAGTAATAAAGAACCTCAACAAGAAATTTATATACATCTCAGGCTATCTTTTTCACTAGGCTTCTAGGTATTATATTTGTGTTTTTCTTATAGTGAAAATAGTTTACTGGACTAGAGTTGAAAAGAATGATTTACTTTTAGGATTTATTTGTTAGAGACAGGAATAAAACAGATAGTTTCAATTAGTGTAAGTAAAAAGTAAAGGCCGTAAAAGTGTCGTCTCTTAATTACATATTTCAGAGAAATTTTGTATCTCGTATTCTTCAACTAATACTAAAGTAGGTTATAAGACTGTCTTTTCTTTCATTAGAACAACAACCCAAAGTGCGTGGTTGGCTTCTGGCCAGTCTTGATGGTCAAACAACAGGACTTATACCTGCTAATTATGTCAAAATTCTTGGCAAAAGAAGAGGTAGAAAAACAGTGGAACTGAATAAAATCTCCAAGCAACAGCAATCATTTACCAACACAACAGTACTTAAAGGAACCACTGCTGCTGATTCTTTGGATGAACAGGAAGCTGCCTTTGAGTCTGTTTTTGTTGAAACTAATAAGGTTCCAGCTGCACCTGATTCCACTGGGAAAAGTGAAGATAAACAAGATCTTTGATGTCTTGCATGTTTGCCTGCAGTTGAACTATACTTTAGGGTACTTTTTAAAATTATTTCCTCCAAAGAAATTAATCTACAGTCTGATGAAAACATTTGTTAGTGGGTATTCCAGGTATTTTGCTGCTAGAAATTATTAAAATTGTACACTAGTATGTTGGTCTAGTAACTGGTTGCATTTTACAAGTTATTGGACCATAAGGACGTTTATTTCACCTAGATTTTAAGGTTATGGAGATTGCTGTCACGTTCATCAGATTTAAAGCCCTAGGTTTACCGAAAGTAAGATTGATGTGCTGTAGCATACACAGTTTGCTACAGTACCGATCATTAAAGCTTTTGAAAGTTCTGGGTTAATTGACTCAGAATCTTCAGAAATTGAGTAATACAATGTAAATATGAGAACGCCTTTTTTTTCTTACAACCTTAAGTAAACAATAATAAAATGTTCTGATCTCTGTTACATCCCAGTATTGGGTTTCCTTTAGGCAGTAATGTGTTTTTACCCACAAACAATACTTTTATTGTACAATACAATCTTTTATTGTATTTTTAAAAAATTATCTTGCAGAGGTCAGTAGAAGCATTGTAAAGGAGATGGCTCCACAGTCATAGAGTATGTAGCTCTAATAACGGTTCTCCCTGCTCGTAAAAAGGCTGAAACGCCATCTTTTCTTACAGGTTATTTCTGTTTCTTCTAAGGATCATATAAGTTTTTATCCCTTTACAATATAACCGGCTTACATCCTGAATCGCATTAGAACATATAAAAGGTCTACTTTCTTTTCCTTCGGCCAAGATTCAAGTTCTTTGAGTCTGCACTTAGTGCTTCGATCAGTTATAGCAGTAATGATTTTTCATCTGTTCATACAGTCTGCTTCTGCCTTAGTGTAATTACTTTTTAAAATTCTATACTGACGTCGTTCTTTGAATGTTGGAAATTGTGTCATGTTAGACACACTTCTCTTAGGTTTAGTTTTTACTACTGAGACTAAATAAAATGCTCAATTGCCATTTAGAATACGATAATGCTATTTGACTTGTTTTTGCTTAATAGTGATTATACATGCAGTTAAATTTCAATACACTGGATAACCCATTGCCATCGAGTCGATTCCAATTCATAGTGAACCTGTAGGACGGAGTAGAATTGCCCCATAGAGTTTCCAAGGCTGTAATTTTTACTGAAGCAGATTGCCACATCGTTCTCTTACAGAGCAGCTGGTGGATTCGAACAACCAACTTTTTGGTTAGCAGCCAAGCACTTAACCACTGCACCACCAGGGGTCCTAAATATACTATTTCCCCACAGAATTGGAAAATCCCTGTACTTGCTGTGATCAGACTACAGAATAGGACAATCAGGAATACAGGTGTGTATTTACTGATAATGTTGAAAACTTTGAATTATTTGATAAAGATTGTGAATTTCATATACTTATCTTTGTTTAGGCTTTACATTCACCAAATACGTAATTCTAGAACAGTGCATACTAAGAGATATAGGAACCAAATACATACCCAGCCTAGAAGAAATTTACTAAAGGCTTCTTAGGAAACTTTCTTTGAAATGACACTATAATTAGTAACGTATCATTTAAAATACAAATCTTAACCCTATACAGAAAAAAATAATTATAGGATGGTAAAATTTATTTAACTTAGGCCTGATTTTTCTGACACCTGGTTATTACTTAGCCTTCAAGTTGAGCAGATAAAGTGTATTATTTTCCATTTGTGTTCTACAGTTAGAGGTTCTGCTTTGATTTATTAGAGAAAAAACGCATCAAAATTTTGTTCTTTAAACAAATTTTTGATAAAATTATTAATTCTGGTGTTGAGTCATCTAAACTGAATGCTAGAAGAAGTAGAAGTAATATGCTGAGTCAGCAATATTTAGATCAGGGAAGGTCAGTCTTTAGGGTAGAATTTGTAACTGCTAATCATGGATGTATAGAGAAGAACATAGCACAGAATGAATTACAAAGACAGTGTCACTTTTCTTTAGCGTGTTTAGGTTAAGTATACTAAATTGCAACATACGTACATCATCTGGCTATTATCTATTTGTGTCCGAAAATCCCTTTTTTATTAGAATTCGATAAAAGGAATTTAGGACTGGAATAAACAGAAATTTTGTAACCATTTCTTATCATGACAGTTTTAGTATAATTTTTTAAAACGAGGTGAAATGTAATGTCCAAGGCTCCAATGTTGTCATTTTTAGGAACTTACTTAAAGAGTGCTACTTTACAGAAATCCTGAAACTAAAAGATCTTCAATTAATCATAACTTACAGTAAAAAAACAGGTTTCATTTTCTTAATTTTACTGATTGTATTTTATCAGTTTAAAAAGGAAAAAGTAAGCTGGCTATAAATTTTTATGCTTCAGCATTTTATTTAGGTACTTGATTTGGTCTATCAGCATCTCATACATTTATTGATTACAGCTGTCCTTTATCTTGTGCTTCATTAATGGAAGAAGGAACAGAAATTGAAGTTAAAATTTATTTCTAATAGATTGTGAAGTTACTTTTACAGGACAAATAAAAATAAATTAAACTTCATTGACATTTTTTGAAGATAAACTGTTATAACTATTTTACAGGATTGGAATTAATGTAACAAATCTGTATTTTTCTTCATATCATTGTGTATATGTACTGCAAACCAGTGTGTCTGTACCTTTTATGACTAAAGAAAAATACTAGATTTACATTTATATAAAAACTACCTGGGGCGGGGGGGTTAAATAAAAGCAAGACCTCAGATGTAGGTTTTGTAAGAGCTAGATTCCAGTCCAGACAAAACACCACCACTTACTATAAGATTTCAGTCCCGTTATTCACTTTTCAGTTTCCTCGTTGGCAACAGTGAGGATAACTGCTTACATCTGCCTCACATGAGAGTGTTTTTTAGAAATATAAAGCATAACCAAAAGTAAGATGTTATGGCAATTGTATATTTTGTAAAATTTTCCATGTGTACTTAAATGTCTTACCTACTGTAAAAATGTCACAAAGTATTATATCAGTATAGAGTTTCAGATTCACATATTTAATTAAAAATTAGGATTAGTTCAGTTGTGATTATAATTTTGCCCAAAATGTAATTTAAAAATTATTTTTTGCTGAGTGACAGAACAGCCTAACTTAGAAAAACGCAGTGGGGTATTTGTGCAAGATAAAAAAAAAATTTTTTTTTCAGTGTTGCCTTGAAATGTTCTTTCATACTATATAGATTTTTATTTAGCAGAATGAACTATTTCTTTTAAGGTCAACCAACTCATGAATCCTCTGGGGTGCTTCCTGTATTATGCCACATGAATAGTTTTTCACCTTTTGAAAAATATTGTTCTATTTAAGTAATCTAACTTAAATTTTAATGTTTCTGCTCATGTAAAAAAAAAAAAGTGCTTTGTTTTGTGTTTTAAGGACCTTGGGTGCTCAGAATTGAGTCAGTCATTGATCAGCCTCTTCATTAATATTTCCAATATCACTGGTCTAAAAAAAGCTACACTTCTGTTTTTTGTTAACAGAAGAGTTTTTCTTGATCTTCTGCCCGTGATTTCATTCCCTACTGTATTCAATGTTTGTTCTTCTAAGCCATCTTCCATATTTTGGATATATTTTCTTGAAGTACATATTTATGTAAGCTTTAAAATTTCACGTAAATGATACTTTCGTGTAAGTCTCCTTCTGCTTCTAACTTTCATAAAATAAGGTTTTCAAGACCTGTTCACGTTACTGTGTATAACATGCTTCTGACTGGTGCGTGTTATCCCATTGCGTTCACGTACCATAGCTTATCGTTTCCTCTGGTCGCAGGTACTTAGGTTGTTCCCACCTCCACAGATTTATACCTGTCTTCCTGTGAATCTGTCCTGTAGTTTCCATGGCATATATGCCCTAGAGTAGAATGCCTAAGGTGTGGGATGTATGTATATTTAATTTACGTAAGTACTGCTGGATTGTTCTCAGGAGTGATCGTACCAGTTCACACTTCTGCCGGCAAGTCCTGATGGTTTTGCTTTCTTTCCGTCTTCAGCCGCACCAGAGCTTGACACTCTGATTTTTGCTAATCTGACGTGTGTGAAATTGTATTTTGTCTTAATTTACATTATCTGATTACTAATGAGGTTACGTATATGCATTTCAGTCATTTTGGTTTTTCATTCTACTTGTAATTTTCTCATTATTCTATTGAGTTTTTCTCTTTCTTGCTGATTACAGTACAAGAAATTTTTTATATATCCTACATATTATTCCTTTGGTCAGATTCAGATATTGGAAATACCTTAATCTTGTCATACGTTAATTCCTGCCTTTGGTGTCCTTCAAGGAATAGAAATCTTTTAATTTTCTCCCTAATTGTTTGTGCTTTTTAGATCTTGTTCTTCTGTCAGTTATGTTATACCATTTACAGTTAGGTCTTTAATGACGTTAATTTTTGGATATAGAATGGAGTATGAGTGCAACTTTATTTTTTCTGTCTAGTCACAAGGGGGAAAAGGTTAATAAGCCCTTCTCTCTCTCTTTGGGAAAAATGATACTAGGTTTACCTTGTGCTTGGAGATCTAGTAGGTTAAGATAAATGTAAAATGTCAGCTGTTTACCAGGCAACACTTTTTTTTTTTTTTTTAATAGTAAAAGAAAAAGCATAGCATTTGAGATGCCTCTGAGTAAGGTACGACTTTTAGTAACTGAGCTTGTTCCTTGTTGCAGGGACTGGCACCCTACTACATGAGTTGTCACAAGATACTTGTTCCAGTGGCATAGGAGACTTACTAAGGAAGACTCTCTCTGTGCCAGGTTTACTGTGCTATGCCCTCTGCCAAGCTAAGTGACCTTGGTGCCAAGTTATGGCCTTTTCGGTCTTGTGAATGTGAACGTCTGCTGGTCATGCAGGGTAGGGTTGCAGTCAGTGTTTCTAACAGCATCTACCAAACGGTCCGTATTTCCCCGTTTCCTTATACACCACCGTCAGTGTTCCTAACAGCATCTACTGAACAGTCCATATCTCCTCCATTTCCTTATACACCACCGTCAGTGTTCCTAACAGCATCTACTGAACAGTCCATATTCTCCCCATTTCATTATACACCACCGTCAGTGTTCCTAACGGCATCTACTGAACAGTCCGTATTCTCCCCATTTCCTTATACATCACCGTCAGTGTTCTAACAGCGTCTACTGAACAGTCCATATTTCCCCATTTCCTTATACATCACCGTCAGTGTTCCTAACGGCATCTACTGAACAGTCCATATTTCCTCCATTTCCTTATACACCACCGTCAGTGTTCCTGACAGCATCTACTGAACAGTCCATATTTCCTCCATTTCATTATACACCAAGTTCCCATAAACATGAAATTGGGCCCTCTGTTTTATTCCATTGATACATGTCAGTTCCCTTCTCAGTACAATGCTTTTTATCATTATAACTTTGTCATATGTCTTAACTGTGATAGGTGAATGACCCCTCCTTTGTCCACCTTGCTAAAATTGGCTATTTGTAGATTTTTTTCTTCTGTATAAAATCTAGTATTAATTTACCACATTGCCTAAAGCAAGCTGCTGAAATTTTGATCGGAATTGTGTTGAATTTATAGATTAATTTAGAGGCAGTTCACATATTTGCAAGGTCACACCGTCCCATGCATGAACTTCATTTTTCTCTTCATTTATTCAGGACATCGTGTGTATTTTTTTTGGCTAACCCCTAGGTTCTTCACAGTTTTTGTTACCATTAAAAATGGTATCATTATTTCCGGTTCAGAGAAATACATTGAATTTGGTATGCTGACCTTACAGTTGCAGCTTTGATGATTGCTTAGTTATAACATTACTGATTCTCTTAGGTTGTCTACAGCAGTGATCCTGTCAATGCAAATAATGACATCGTTAACTGTTGCTTTTCAGTCCTTGTACCTCATTCTTTTTATTGCATTGGCAAGGCCATCTGTCTATATTTAATAGTAGCTATGATACAGATATCTTCTTTCTGCATCAAAAGTTTTCCCTGTTAAATGTGATGTTTGCTGTTAAGTTTTTCAGTAGTTAGTTTTTATCAAGACATTTGCTTTTATTGCTAATTTAAATCTACAGTTGTTTAGATCTTTTGATTTTGCACATTTAGTCACATTGATGTGAATAACATTGATTTTCTAATAACTGAACTATTCTTTCATTCCTACTTGATATTTTTAATAAAACAATTTTATCAGATGTATACATACGAGTATGGAATGTGATTAAAAACAAGATAGCTTGAAGAAACCTAGCTGTATTCAGAAAAGGCAGTATTGCCACTGTTCAATGAGGTGTCTCAGGAGATAACCTGAGAAGGGGCACTGGGTCATAGTGTGGCTTCAGAGACCACTCTGAGAATTTACATGAGGGAGTCATCGAGTGAATCTTGGGAAAGAGGGTTAGCCACAGTTAGTGCATTTTGAAAGGTGTGCCAGCTACTAGAATTGGATATCTGCCTGGTCTGGGGGGGTGGGCTGTTTAGGCTTTTCTGCATTTAATCTCACTATGGCCATCCTCCAGCTCTCAGAAGTAGATCAAAGCAGAATCCTTATGTGTCCTCCAATGACCCAGGGAGTAGGGCTTGAAGGAAAGAGTAAGAACTTCATCCACAACCCAAGTACAGATAGTCTAGGCCAAGCTCACCCAGTCGTTGTCAGGTTAAAAATGGTACAGCAGCAGAAGCCATCATATTGAAGACAGCCTTCAATAGGACTTGAGTCAGATCTGAACGGGTTACTCTCTTTGTCTTATACACAGCTCTTATCCTGGGTTCTCTCTCTGCCTTATACACAGCTCTTATGCTGGGTTCTCTCTCTGTCTTACACACAGCTCTAATCCTGGGTTCTCTCTCTCTCTGTCTTACACAGCTCTTATCCTGGGTTCTCTCTCTCTCTGTCTTATACACAGCTCTTATCCTGGGTTCTCTCTCTCTCTGTCTGATAGACAGCTCTTATCCTGGGTTCTCTCTCTCTGTCGTATACACAGCTCTTATCCTGGGTTCTCTCTCTGTTGTATACACAGCTCTTATCCTGGGTTCTCTCTCTCTCTGTCTCACACATAGCTCTTATCCTGGGTTCTCTCTGTGTCTTATACACAGCTCTTATCCTGGGTTCTCTCTCTCTGTCTGTCTTATACACGGCTCTTATCCTGGGTTCTCTCTGTCTTAAACACAGCTCTTATCCTGGGTTCTCTCTCTCTCTCTCTTATACACAGCTCTTATCCTGGGTTCTCTCTGTCTTAAACACAGCTCTTATCCTGGGTTCTCTCTCTCTCTGTCTTATACACAGCTTTTATCCTGGGTTCTCTCTCTCTTTTTTTTGCCCCCTTGAGAATTGCTATGATCTTTTTGTTTCCACACCCCATGCCTGCCTCTTTTTTGTTTTACTCCCTCGTAGAAATAGAGCTCGGCATTGGCAGTTCATTGATAGAATTCTCGCCTTCCGTTTGGGAGGCCCGGGTTCCATCTGGCCACTGCACCTCATGCACAGCCACCGCCTTCCTGTCAGTGGAGGCTCACGTGTTTCCGTGATGCTGAACAGGCTTCAGCGGAGCTTCCAGACTAAAACAAACTCGGAAGAAAGGTTTGACACTCTGATGAAAATCAGCCAGTCAAAACCCTGTGGATCACAGTGGTCCAGTCCACAGTCAATCACGGAGAAGGTGCAGGACCGGGCAGCATTTCATTCCAGTATGTGTGAGTCGCCATGAGTCAGGGCTGGCTGACTGCAGCTAACAGCAGCAACAGAGAAGGAGCTTTCTGAGAAAGACTGCATGGAGGTGAAGTGTGAGATGTTGAATGTCTACTTTCCGTTTGAATACTAGTTTGGTGTAGAATTCAAAGTTGGCCACTGTTTTTCTTTAAAAATTTGAAAGGATTTCTCTGTTGTCATCTTGCTTCCATTGTGACTGCTGAGAAGTCGGAAGCTGTTCCGATTACTGATCCTTTGTATGTGACCGTCTTTGTTTTGTTTCCCTTTTCCCTCACTGGATGCTTGTATGATCTTCTTGGACCTCAGCATTCATAAATTCCATAAAGTACCTTGGTATGGGTGCATTTTCATACATTATGCTGAGCACTTAATAGGCGCTTTCAACTTTCAAACCTGTATTCTTCAATTCTGGAAACTTCTCGAGTTGATTCTTTTCCTCTGAACATTGCTTTTTAAGAGCCTCTTTTTCTGGTTTGATAGAATCAATGTCTTCCCTGATCTTTATGAGGATATTAGCGATTGTAAACTGTTGTTTTGAAGTTTTCATTTTCTTGCATAGTCTCCCCCTCCCCTTTATGTTTTCTTTATCTCTGTCTTTCATGATTAACTTTTCCTCAGGTCTCTGCTCAACTTTGATTGCCTGCTTATGTTTAAGTGATGAAACGGCTGATTGAAGGCTTTGAGTTGGCAGGTGTGGCTCGTTGGTCGTGAGCTTTGTTGGTGTTAAAGTTTAGAAGGCGTGGCATAGGGTTTGCTAATGTTTCCCTGAATTGGACCCTTTGTCCAGTCTCAGGCAGAGTGACTTACTAGGCTTACAGAATGGCCAGAAAACAGCAGAGCGCCTTCACTGCAGGGAGGCAGACCCAGGAGAGGGTGAGTGGCATGGAAATGCAGAACTGCATGTGAACAATGTCTTCCTCCAAACTCGCAGGTCACTCCTCCCCGGAGAAGGGAGAGAGAGGAGGAGGCGAGAGGCAGCAGGGGTGTTGTTCCGGGGAAATACATAGACATGGAAACATGGAGCGGGAAGTTGGTGTTTCTCTCAGCACTATGCTAGAACGAACTGACGTTTTTCAATTCCTCTTTATATTGGCTTATTTTTATCTCTTTGCTGTCAGGTTCAAAGAGGAATCTGTTGAAAATCTCCAGTTGTTGATAGTTTCCCATGGTTTTATCAATTGTTACTTCACGTATTTATGCATCTGATTACAAGCTTTATATTTATCATGCATCCTGTGTCTCTGTTTTACTTTCTACCTTCTGCTGCATAGATTATATTTTCTTCTGCAGGTTTGGAAGTTAGAAAATATATTTTTATTCTTGTAGTGGTTACTTCTAACCTATAGTTATGTTTAGTTTTTCTTACCAGTGTTTAAAGTCCAGCAGTATCGGAGTCTTAGAACAACGTAAGAGTCTTGGCACACGATCGTCATCCTGGTTTCGCTCACAGACCCTTCTGCCTCTGTCCCCCTGTCCCTCTGTCCCTCTGTCCCTCTGTCCCTCTGTCCCCCTGTCCCCCAGTCCCCCATCCCCCTTTCCCCATCAGTGCTGGTATCGCTCGGCGTTTTTAGTCTCGGTTGTTAGTGTCTACACCACACTAAACCAAGCACATAGGTTACTGTTTAGTTTTCCCTAGTTGAACAAATAACTTCTCCAAAGTTGTTATTTATCCTTACTTTTCATGTATGTTTTATTCCTTCATCCATCTACATTTTTTAACTATCAAACTCATATAATCACATGATTAAAAATAAAATTGTGATAAAAGGCATATAAGGAGATACAACAGTCCCGTCTCACTCCCAAATCCTGATTCCAGAAGCACCACGTTCAACTTTTTTGCTCTTTCTTCTATTTTTAACTTCTTATTTCTTAGTAATGTGCTCACCCTGCCGTTTCTTGATTTACTTATTTTAGAGGGTATCTGTTAACTCCCCACCCCACCCCTTACAGCCTACTCCACATTTCCCCATACCCAATCTTTCTCGTATAATAATAGTTTAACTTTTGCTAAGTCAGGAAAAATGTTTGCATGATTGTGACCGTGGAAATACTGTTTCCCCTCTCCCTGTTGCTCACGTCTTACACAACTGTCTGGTTCTCCTGGGATTGGTATTACCAGGCTTTTTCATTTGCCTAGTTTCTGTGTACTGTACCTGACTTCAAGAAGTGGTGCCTGATGCTTTCAAATGATGAGCCTTTCAGGAGTTGTGCAGTGTAAACAATTGTCGGAATCCCTCGCTTAGATGTAGTATCATCTGCTCCGCTAAGTCAGCTACCTTATGTCCATTGGCTTTCTAACTTCAGTAAGTCTCCTCTGTTGTTGTCTTCCATTCTGTATCCTTGTTGTTTAATACCTCTTACTCTTTTGTTGTCATTTTAGGGGAGACTTTGAGCGGGAAGGAGATAAAGGTGAATAGTCCGTCTCTTTATTTAACTGGAAGTCCAGCTGGCTCGCTGCAGCCATGTTTATGGTACCCTTTGAGAGAGACGGCTATAGTGCTGCCCAGTCTACCCCCGCCTTGTGTCTTGAACCACTTCAGCAGGCTTTCCCTCCACCAGAACAGCTCTTGTTGAGGTCCCCAGTGCCTACTACACTGCCATCCAGTGAACAGCTCTGTCTTGATTCTCCTTGACCTGTGGTGCCACAGTTGAACACTCCATCCTCCTGGAAATACTTGTTTTTCCACCTGGCTTCCAGGACACCACACTCTCCTGGTTTCCCTGAAATGTCATTGCCCACCTTCTTCTTAGTCTTCATTGCTGGCTTCTCCTCACTCCCCCCGGCTCTGGTCCTTGGACCTCTTCTCTGTACTCCCTTGATGATCTTACCTTTTCTGATGGCTTAAAATGCCATGTTCTTGACTCCGAAGTTTATATCTCCAGCCCTGATCTTGTATCTGCACTCCAGAATCATACCCAGCTGCCAGTTTGATGTCTCCACTTGCTATCTAATAATCTCAACTTCATATGCCAAAAAAGATTCCTGACTTTCCCTTCGACACCTGTTCCTCCCCATTCTCTTTCCTATATCAGTAAATGGTAACTACATCTTTTCTATTTGTTCAGGCCAGAAACTCTAGAATCTCGCTTTATTCCTCTTTTTCTTTCACACCCCACATCTATCAGGAAATTCTGTGTATAGTGACTTAAGAATATATCCAGAATTTGACCACTTCTTACCATGTCTACTGCTTCCTTCCTGATCTAAGGCACATCATTGCTCACCTCGATTATTGCAGTAGCCTTCCATCTTGTCTCTGCTTCTCTCCTACCTCACTATACCTACAGTCAAGATAGGAACACAGGGATCCTTTTAAAATCTAAATCAGATCATGTAACTCCTCTGCTCAAAACCCTCCCATTTAACTCAGTAAAAACTCAGTCCTTACACTGTCTACACGGCGTTGTGCCCTCTGCCCCTTCTGGTCTTCACCTGTCACACCTCACAGGAGCCACACCGCACTTCCTGCTGTCACTTGAATAGTCCAGGTATGCTTCCACTTTAAGACCTTCACGCACACTTTGTCTAATGTCTGGAGCACTCTTCTCCCACACATCCTCACGGCCCTCTTCTGTACCTCTTTCTGATTTTTGCTCGAGTCATCTGCTTACAAGCCTGTCCGTGTCACCCTATTTTAAATTGCACCCCCTCCCTTCTCCCTCTGTGTTCCCTCATCTTTCTCCCCTGCTTTTTTCTTTGTAGCGTATATTGCTTTGTCTCCTTCTGCATCCTCAGCCCTTGAAACAGTACCTGGAATATTTTAGACACTCATTATCTATTGAAAGAATGAGCGGTTAAGTTGTGGTAGTTTTCCTAATCGGAAAAGATAAATGCCACATGTTCCCCTCTGAAGAGAATATTGCTGTCACTATGACATTACCACTAACAATGATAAAGGACATCAGCACAATGTAACATAAAATGGCTGAAATTCATAACTACTGCTTACAGTTTGCAGTATTTCCCTAGACATTCTTAACTAATGCACCAGGGTCATGTTTCATTGGCTATATTGTTGTGGTTAGGTGCCGTCAAGTTGGTTCCAATTCATAGCAACCCCATGTACAACAGAACAAAACACTGCCTGGTCCTGCACCATCCTCACAATCGTTGTTATGCTCGAGCCCATTGTTGCAGCCACTGTGTCAGTCTCTCGTTGAGGGTCTTCCTCTTTTTCGCTGACCCTCTACCAAGCATGATGTCCCATACTTTCAGTAGACTTAATAAATTGAGATTTAAATATGTAAAAAAAAAACTATATACCGTTGATAGTGTAAATTTTGAATAGTTTCAAACTTCAGTAAGACATTCATAACCCAGCAAAATAAAGACGTTTTAGTTTAAAGCCAGCACAGTAGGCTTCAGTTGGAAAATGAGTCCCGGATGGAAGACTACAAGTCATTTAGATAGCATGATTAGAATTGCTACTTAGGTTGACCCCCGTAACTTCATTTTATTTATTCTGTTCGTAATACATTTGCTAGCAGAATCTGTGGATTCATCTATTTAATCAGTTCTGGAAATTGCACAGCCATTATCTGCATTCTGTCTATTCTCTGTGGGACTCAGATTAGACATACGTTAGACTTCCTTCTGTCCTCCCTGTCTGTGTCTCAAAGTTGCCATCTCTTTGTCTCTGTGTGCTGCTTTCTAGATAATTCTTTATTTGCCTATTCATCTTCAGCTGTGTCTGATTTGCTGGTTAACTCATTCACTGAGGTTTCTTTAAATTTCAGTATTTTAAATTTCAATAATTTAGTAGTAATATTTCAGTAATTGTATCTAGAAGTTCTTTTTCCTTTTTCAGTCTGCCTGCTCATTGCTGACAATTTACTGTGCCCTTTATTTCAGCGTACCATGTTATGTTTCCAAGAACTCCAGTATCTGTGGTCCTGGGAGTTAAAATGTTTGCTGTTTCTGCCGACTCTCACACAGTGTCTGGCCTTTCCCGTAGGTACTGATTTTGATGATGAACAATCATTGATTGTCAATCATAGAGGATTTACTTCTACCTCTCCTGGGAGTACTGGGGGTACCACCCTTCTGGGACTACTACAGTCCTCCCTTGAAGGTCTTGAGTAAACCAGTAGGAGGCCAGGATCAGCTTCCCCCAACTCTGCTTACTGGCCCAAAGCTCAGTATCCTAACAGCAAGGCTACTATGGGCATCCACCCTCAGGGCACCATGCCCCTCCCTACAGCCTGGTTCCCAGCTCGCAGTTTTGTTCGATTTTGCCTCCCTCCTCCTGCGAGATGAGCAGTCTTTGATGCGTGTGTCCCATCCAGGGTTTTGCCCAGCAGGAGAGTCTCACATGCAGTCCATATGATCCTAGAGGTAGAACTTCCCTCCAATTCCAGACTCTAATAGCCAATTGTTTCAAGTTTACATTGTGGAAAATGCATAATATCTAGTGTTTTGTTTTGTCGGACTTTTTCTTTTAACTACTAAGAATATTTATTTTCTAACAACTAATCCTTAATTTGAAATTAACCAGCAATGAAGAAAGAATATGAATGCCAGGAAGTAGAAAAGGCATAATTTCAGAAAAAGAGAACAGTTCTTTATGAAGTTGGCAAACTTAATACAGCAGCATGCACGTTTATTTCATCTTGTTTTTCTTGTTTTATCACAGATCTTCACAGGTCCTTAAACTGAGACAGGCATTTTGGAAACTTCTGCTTTAAAATTTAGAAAGATCCCTAAGTGTCTTCTGACTCATCAGAGAAAAAAGCAGATTACACTTGTAATAGTGTGGTTCTGTGTGCTTTTTTGTTCTTTGGCAATATTCTTTGAAAATTGGTCTCATCCAGTCCCTATATGATACATGGCAATAAGCTCCTCAGTTAACCAGGAAAACCTACTCCTCTACCATTGTGTTAATGATTAAGTGTATAATACTTCATGGTTCTTCCACTTGCTTGTGGAAACAAGCTTTTTTAAAAAAACAACCAAAATGAATTTCTTAATGTGAATGGCTACATTTTTAATTTGAAATTTACTAATATTTATTAAGTTCAGAATGGATCGAGATGTTTCATACATTACTGGAAAATGATATTAAGTAGGAATCCTGGTAACTAATAAAGATAATTGTGAGCACCAAATCAAAAGGTCTTCGTTTATTTTCCTTATCTCCAACATTTTCAAGGGCTGAATATTTCACCTTGTCACATTGTTAAATGTGGGGTCAATTCTTAATTTGAATCACAGCTCTGCCACTTTCTGGTTAACTTCCTGGAGAAATTAACTTCTGTGCCTCCTTTCCTCATCAATAAAATGGAGATAATTCATACCTACTTCACTGAGTTGTTGAGAGAACTAAAGGATGCTGTGTGAGCTTCTGTTAAGGGTGATAAACACTTGTTAACCTTGTTCATCAGGATACAGTTGTGAATCAGGAGCTATCTCTAAGGCCTCTGCTTAAGAGGATCAAGTGAAACAGTGTCCTCTAGAAACAGGAATATTCTAGTGTACCAGTCTATTAGAAGAGTGTGAAATTATCTCTACCAATTTCTAGCACTGAGTCCCTGAGTGGCTGTGGGGTAAGGAATTACTTCACCTCAAGTAATTTGGCCTTGAGCCGTGGTGGTGCAGTGGTTAAGCGCTTGGCTGCTAACCGAAAGGTCAGAAGTTGGAACCCGTCAGCAAACCCACCAGCTGCTCTACGGGAGAAAGGCGTGGCAGTCTGCTGCCCTAAAGATTTATGGCCTTGGGAACCCTGTAGGGCCGTTCTACTCTGTCCTGTAGGGTCGCTATGAGTTGGAATAGACCTGAAGGCAGTGGGTGTGGGTTTGGTTTTTGGTTTTGGTAATTTGGCCTTTGTCCTTGGTTCCTGAGAGAGAACTCTTAAACTCTTGGAATTTCCAGAGTAATTGAGGTGCCTTTGTTAACTGTTCCTGAGGATTTGTGCTAATGGGTGAGGGCTGGCCTGACCAGAAAGACCACCACATGGCCTGTTAACAGCTGACTTCAGGGGAGGGAGGAGCTGATCCAATCAACCAGGACTTAATGAAGCTGATAAAAACTCTGGACAGGGAAGCTCCATGGGCTTCCTGGTTGGTGAAAAACATGGATGCACGTGGGAAGGTCTTGTGTCCTTTGGGACATAGAAGTACCACGTGGGAACCCTCCCAGACATTGCCTGTGTGTCTGTATCCTTTTTTGCTGTAATAAAGCTGTAATCTAAGTATACCACGTCATGAGTTCTCTGAGTTCCAGTGAATTATCAAACCCAAAGGAGTAGTGGAAGTCAGTAGGTCAGAAGTGAGGCAGCCCTGGGGGGGCTCCTGAGCTTATAGTTGTCCTCATAAAAGGGTAGAAGGAAGCCCCGAATTTGTAACCAGCAGGTCAGCAGTGAGGGACCCAGAGAAAGCCCCTGAGCTTGTGGCTGGCACACTGAAGGGGTAGTGGGAAATCACAAATTTATAGTCAATAGGTCAGAAGTTAGGGTGTCATGAGGACTTCCAAACTTGTGGATGACGTCTGCGTATTTGGCAGTCTGAAGACGGTATTCTTTTAACTTGTGAGATCTGACCTACTTTGGGTGGCTAGGACCCGAGAAGGAAGTACTGTGTGGGCAGATGGTGTCAGAACTGAACAGAGAAGTGAGAAGTGTGGGTTTTGATTTATTTGATATTTAATTTTTTTAAGGTTAAGTGCCCAGAGGCATCTCAGAAGAAAGACCCGTTGATCTGCTTCCAAAAGAGCACGACCACTGAAAACCCTGCGGAGCACAGCTCTACTCTGCCAACACTTAGGGTCGCCCTGAGTCGGAACTGACTCAGTGATGACTTGTTTCCTAGCACAGGTACTGAGGGACAAGAGGAAGAGACACTGTTCAGCAAGAAGCAGTCAAGATTCTGCAGTGCTAGGCACAGAACTGCCGCACACACACGTGACGATACCATGTAGGACTTGCAGTCTGGACACTTTGTTTTTCAATTGTTACAGTTTTTTTGTATGGAGTCCTGGTGGCACAGTGGTTAAGAGGTACAGCTGCTAACCAAAAGGTAGGCAGTTCAAATCCACCAGCCGCTCCTTGGAAACCCTATGGGGCAGTTCTACTCTGTCCTATAGGGTCACTATGAGTTGGAATCAATGGCAGTGGGTTTAGTTTTGGTTTTGAAGCCCTGGTGGCAGTGGTTAAGTGCTCAGCTGCTAACCAAAAGGTCAGTGGTTCAAATCTACCAGCTGCTCTGTGGCAGAAAGATGTAGCGGTCTGCTTCCATAAAGGATTACAGCCTTGGGAACCGATTGCTGTAAATCAGAATCGACTTGATGGCAATGGTGTTAAAACAACTTAGACTGTCTAAAACCAATACAGGAATAGATGAGCTTATGAAGACAAAAGGGTAAGACTTGGAGAGAAAGAGATGGAAGTCTTAGCTCTACTTCCAAAAAATCAGCCACTGAGGACCTGATGAAGCACAGTTCTACTCTGACACACATGGGGTCACCCTGAGTCAGAATCTACTGGATGGCAACTGGCTTTGAGCTGCACTAACAGAAATTTAAAAAAATCCAATAGGAAAGCAAGATAAACATGTTTCTCTCATGTAAAACCTAAAGACAGGCAGGCAGCCTGGGTCTGTTGGGCAGCTCTGCTTCACAGGGTAATCCAGGGCCCAGGTTCCTTCTGTCATTGCTCTGCAGTCCTTTGTGGAGAACTCTCTCCATCGTGGTTTAAGCTGGCTCACCACCACCACAGCTGAGTTCTACCCTGTGTAAAAGGAGATAAAGAGGACGCAGCGGGTACACAGCCGCTTCTCACGAATTTACCTAATATCTCTGCGGTGCAAAGCTTGCCTAACTTTAATGTCTTTGTGGAACAAAAATATTAAAAGGTTTGCAGAAAGTCACAGGTGATACAATTGGAACTAGTCTGACGTTCTGTACGTGAGCCACTTAATCTATACTGAATCATCAGATCTCATTTTAGTAATTCTTCATTGAGGAGAGGGCTTCGCTTTTCCCGTCCTTTCTGATCCTAACATTCAGTTTTGGTTCTCAGAAGAGATACATCTCATATGGAAATTAAAAGTACTGACATGTAGCATTTACCCTACAAAACTGAGCCTTAGACATCTAACACACACATGCTGGACCAATTACCATGAAAACCGAATTTGTAATCCAGAGCTGTTAGATTTCTTACGAGCTGCCCCCTGAACACACTGCTTCACTCACGATACCTAAGCAGGTACGCCGAAGTGATCTGCACTGCAAACCATCTCCTCCATTCTGTACCCCAGCTCTTTTGTCTCCATCTATCCCCCTTTCTTCTGGACTCACAGTTGGTCCCCTAAGATCAGACTGCAAGGAGCTAGTTGCTAGGAGACCAGACGCTGGGAGGGTGGGGACTCTGCACTGCGGCAAGCGGAAAATGGCTGCCGGCGGCCGGTACGCAGGGCGCGGCGGCCGCGGGCGACAGCGGCTGGCTCCGCCCGCCCACCCGGAAGGAGCTCGTCGCTCATTGGCTCCGTCCCTGCGGCGCCGGCCCGCGATTGGCCGGCGGGGTGGGCTGGGC
>NW_004443941.1:1193175-1222651 GCF_000243295.1 Trichechus manatus latirostris | reverse complement strand
GGCCCCGCTGCGTCCGCCCGCCCTGCCGCGCCCGGCGCCTTCGTCCTCCCGCGCCCGAGAGGTCTTGGGGCGCCGGGGGACGCGCAGCGTGGGCTCCGCCGAAGGTTTGCGGGGCGGTGGTGCAGCCCGACCGGCTGAGTTCCCGTTAGAGTCCGGGTGACCTCCGACCCCTGACCTGGCCCCGCGCCCGCCCCTCCGCTCTCCGCCGCCGGAAGCTGCCCCCGAGAGCCTTTTGTGTTCGGGGGAGGGGACATGAGGTGCCAGCGGGGAACCGCTGTCTGGTGTGGGGTGACGGATTGGTATTGTTGATGCAAGTAAATTAGGCAAGATTGCGGGGTGGAGGAGGGGACAGGACGCGTTTGTAAGGGTCGCCGGGAGTCGAAATCCGCTCGACGGCAGCAGGTTTGCTTTTTTTAGTCCATTAAACAAACCGAAGTTGTATTTCTGGTCAGTTAAGCTTTAATAAACTTGACATTTTCTAATGAATGGGAGTAGATTTGGCATTTATGTGGTTTAACTGAGCTTCAGACTTTTTTTTTTTTAATTGTCACACAGTTTTTGGTACCGGGCCCTGGTGGGTCAGTGGTTAAGGGCTGCTAACCGAAGGTCGGCAGTTCGAATCCACCAGCTGCTCCTTGGAAACCCTATGGGGCAGTTCTACTCTGTCCTACTGGGTCGCTCTGAGTCGGAATCAACTCGAGGGCAACGGGTTTATTTTTTTTATACCTTTTTTTCCAGAATGGGATGCAGTATTATAGAGAGAATTTGTTTTGAGGATTATGTGATCAAACTCTGCCTTTCGTACTTAGCGTTCAGATTCTCGAGGACGCTTTCTTGGACGTACATTTAACTGAAGCTAGGACTAGATAGTCTTCTCTTGCTCTTTATGATTCAGTTGTGTAAAGAAAATGTCAACAAAAATTTTATTCACATCTCGAGATACTATTCTTAAGCATGCATGTTATAAATGAGTATCTTATTTGGAATGTATAAGTTTCTGAGTGATATGCACAGTATTTTTGATTAGCTAACAGATGCCTGCACTTTGCAGGACTCAATAAATATTTTTCAAATTTTAAATGAATCTTTTTGGAAGTGAAGACAAAGTCCTCTCTCTGAATTCCATCTTAAGATTGTTTTCTACTGAAGTCCAGACAGCTGTTAATAAAATGCCCCATAGCCTAACATGCATCCCAAATTGTACGGTATGAAAGGCAAACAAGTCCTGTTTGCTAGTGAGAAGCCAGGCCTTTCAAGAACGTGCCTTTGTTGTAGATTCAAACTATATTAATTAATCCAGCAGGGTGTGATCCCCTTTTATCTTTGTACAAAGTAGGTGCTTAAGTATCTAAACGAGTTGTGGATCCTCAGTTTGGGGTGAGTTCCAAAGGATATAATAAATATATCTTTTGGATCATGACTTTCTCATTAATTCAGCAGACATTTTTGGTGATTTCTGTTCTGCTGGGCACTTTTCTGGGGAATCAGAGATAAAGAGTCCAGCTTGTCAGAGAGCCCGCAGTCCAGTGGGTGAGAGAGAAAAATCAACAGAAGTGTCTGAGTCCTTCCAAGTTTCTTCCAAGCCCTCCCAAACCTGCTTTCCCAAAATTTTCATCAAACTCAGTGAGGAAAATGTGAAAGAGCATTACTTTGGGGTTCACTCCATCTTTTTGCCTGACTTTGGGATGACCAACTTTTTAAAAAGAAATGAAGTTCTGTAAAATTCACTGGGCTCAAGGCAGTGTTTTACAGTTATTAAACTAATTCTTGAAATTTTTTTGTGCCAATAATGCGAACATATAGCTCTCACTCTGTGCCAGCAGCACTTTCCAAATGTCCTTCAAAATTGTCTGAGCTAGCTACTATTATCTTTGTTTTACAGATGAGGAAATTGAGGCACAGAGGTAAGGTCATGGATACCAGATAGTACAGTAAGTGGTACAACTGGGATTCAGACCCAGACAGGCTGCCTTCAGAGTCCACACCCTCAACCAGTACACTATACTGGCCCATCAACAAGGTACATCTGTTGCTTGGAAGCTGTAATTTTTGAGTGCTGAATGTTTTTCTTTGTTTCTTTTTAATGTTCACGCAAACATGTTTAGAATAACTTCATGATGTCTATCCCCTGATGTCCTTTACCAGCATCTTAATAAACAATTGCATACCAGCATCTTAAGTAAATAGTTACGTAGTACTAATCAGGATTAGAGCCCTGATGGCGTAGTGGCTTAAGAGCTCAGCTGCTAAGCAAAATGGTTGGCAGTTCAAATCCACCAGCTGCTCCTTGGAAACCCTGTGGCGCAGTTCTACTCTGTCCTGTAGGGTCACTGTGAGTCGGAATCGACTCGATGGCACTGGGCTTTTTTTTTTTTTTTTAAATCGTAGTTAGGATTCTTGGTAGCACAGTAGTTAAGAGCTCCGGCTGCTAACGAAAGGGTCAGCAATTCAAATCTACCAGCTGCTCCTTGGAAACCATATGGGGCAGTTCTGCTCTATCTTGTAGGGTCACTATGAATCGCAGTCGACTCAATGGCAGTGGGTTTTGGTTTTAGTGATAGTTAAGGAGGGCAGTGGAGTTAAGTGGTACAGTTCACCTTCCATGCAGGAGACCCAGTTCGATTCTTGGCCAGTGTACCTCAGGTGCAGCCACCACCCATCTGTCAGTGAAGGCTTGCATATTACGATCCTGAACAGGTTTCAGCAGAGCTTCCTAAGATGGACTAGGAAGAAAACCCTGGTGACATACTTCCGAAAAATCAGCAGATGAAAACCATATAGATCACAATGGCCTGATCCTTGTTGTGCGTGGGGTCGCCACGAGTCGGGGCAGCTGACAACAGTGAGGATTGAAGCTACCATTTACCGAGAGCCTCCTACCGTCTCTCCCTGTGCTGAGTGTTTTAGATGTCTCACGTAATCCTCAGCATGTTCCTAGGATGGAGATGCATTTGTGAGGGGTTGTTACTGTCTTCAGAGTGCTTTCACCCTTTAATAATCCCCTTGCTTCTCTCCATCTGTCAGTCAGAGGTACTGCCATCACTGAATTTCATTGCCGCGGTTGGCCAGCTTAGATGACTTGCCTTGACAGGCATGTGATGGAGCTACAGCTCAGACCAGGGCTTCAGACTCCTCTGTCTCCTGCTTTTTCCACTGTCCTGGGTTGTCAGTACATCTTTGCTGTGTACTTCTTGTCCTAAAATAGACCCTCTTTTTCCATAGGAACAGCTTGTATTTGGAGATTGCATTCCCAATCCAAACATCAAGATTAAATCGTAGGTATGACTGCCTGTAAACCTTTGTCACTATTTCCGTTTGTAGATCTGTGTTCCAGCTTTGTATACAGTGCCTGCACATGGTGGGCGCTCAGTAACTGAGTAGAATCACAGGAGTCTCATGTACGTGAATATAAACGGTTCCTAGAATTCTTTAAGTGTGAACCACAACCTCCCCACCCCACAAACAGAAACTTTCAGAATGGTTTCATTGAATCATAACTAATTTAAAAACGTGTTAGGCTCTCTCTCTGCTCTGAGCCATCATTCCCAGCCTGAGGTCTCTCCCATATTATACATCTTGTGTATAATGGGAAGGGCATGGATTTGGGAGTCAGTTTTACCTGGATTTGAATCCTTGGTCTGCCCCTTATTAGCTCTGTGGCCTCGTGCAAGTTACTTAACTTCTCTGAACCTTAGTCTTGCCATTTAGTGAAATTGGGGACAGCACCTGTGTTTTGGGAGTGTGGTGAGAGTTAATTGAAACAACGTGTAAAAGGCCGAGCAGGTGCCAGCCTCCTAGGGTAGACTGTAAGGAACAGCTGTTCCCTGTCCCTCCTCTGCGCCTCTCTAACTGCCCTCTCTGGCTCTCCGGATATTCTGTTCAGATTCTCTGTCTGTTTGCCAGTGTTCCTCACCAGACCATAAACTCCTTGAGACCAAGGACCATACCATACTTATTTTTATACTCCCAAATATTGGGACTCACTCCATATTTATTGGACTAAATCCATTTGGAAAGGCAAACCAAAACCAGGCCCACCGCCCTTGAGTCTGTTCTGACTCTTAGCAACCCTAGAGGACACAGCAGAACTACCCCATAGGGTTTTCAACACTGTAACTTTACGGAAGCTGACCGCCACGTCTTTCTCCTGCAGAGCAGCTAGTGGGTTTGAACTGCTTACCTTTAGGTTAGCAGATGAGCACTTTAGCTACTGCGCCACCAGGGCTCCCTTGTGAGCCTTGTTTCACAGTGACCTAAAAGTCATGGGCACCCTCCACTAAGAAGAGGGTGCTGGGTGTGGTATTCAAGGGCTCCTGATTGAGCTGGAGAGCGATAGGGGGAGAGATGTGTGGAGAGCCGGGGGGAGGAGCGAGGGGAGTGTGGGGAGCCGGGGCGGAGGGGAGAAGCCTGGGGAGCTGGGGGGAGACGTGTGGAGAGACGGGGGGAGGAGCGAGGGGAGTGGGGGAGCCTGGTGGAGACGCGTGGGGAGCCGGGGGGGAGATGCGTGGGGAGAAGTGGGGAGCCAGGGGTGAGAAACGGGAAGACGGAGGGAGATGTGTGGGGAGAAGAGGGGGAGAAGCCTGGGGAGACGTGTGGGGAGAAGAAGGGGAGAAGCCTGAGAAGAGGGGGAGAAGCCTGGGGAGACGGGGGGAGACGTGTGGGGAGACCAGGGGGAGAAGCCTGGGGAGCTGGGGGGAGAGGCGAGGGGAGCTTGTGCTCTGCAGGGATGGGTATGGGAGGTGCAGGATCCAGGAGGGGTTCCAGCACCTTCCCTTTTTATGTAGGAGTGTCAGTGGGTGTCTTTTTGTGTGGGTGTTAGCATTAAACATTATCAGGCAACTGTCATATTGCTTCTGAAGATGAAGAGAAGAACTTGGCAAAGAAAAATTGTTTCAAATGTAAAAATACTAATTACAGCTGTTTTTGTAACCTTCCATCATTTGTAACTAATAATCACACGTACAGAAACAACTGTGATGCTTATCCTGAAATGTCCGATTAACTTGATTTTAAGTTTCGTTTGTTACATCTGTAAAACTTCACCGTGCCCAATCTTTATTGTTTGCAGTGTGGACGTTGACTCACAGAAGAATAAAGGGAATATTGCTTAGGAATTGAATGCAGTCATAATTCTTTTTAATCAGCTATGTTTGTTTTTTAACAGTTCAGTTCTACCATCCGTGAATTGCTAATGAGGCACACTTAAGGATTTTTTTTTAAAGGAAGATAAATTGTACATTTTATTATGAAAAATTTTTAATATACAGCAAAGTTAAAAGAATTTTATACTGAGCACACATATACCCACCACCTAGATTCTACCATTAGTATTTTATTATAGTTTCTTATCACATATTTATCTGTCTATCCTTCTCTCCATCCATCCATCAATCCATAATCAAATGCTCTTATATTTAAAGAGATTTGGGCTATATATTGTATGTTCATTTTAGGTCAGATTTATTTTTCTTTTATATAGAATCAGATTCTTAAGAATCACATAACTGATCTATAATGTTCTGAAAAACATTGGGTTTTAAATGGAAATCAGTTTGTCCTCCCTGTTTCTAGCTCTAAAAGATGAGTCGTGGATATTCAGAAAACAACAATTTCCTGAGCAATAACAACCAAATGGTGCTGGACATGCTCCTCTATCCGTTAATCGGAATCCCTCAGACCATCCACTGGGAAGCTGTGGCAAGGCTTGTGCCTGGATTAACACCCAAAGAGGTAAAGAATAACCCCTAAATATCTCCTGAAAAACATCAAGAAAAGTGATCAATTTAAAGAAACAACTGAGAGTGAGAAAAGCGTTTTCCATGTTCGCATGCATGTATGGACACTGTACACACGTACCCATGTGATTTGACCAGGGGCAAACTATAAATTGTATATTAACCCACATGGTATGTTTTAAACTCAACTGCATCTTACATGTTTACAACAATGAAGATTCACTAATCTTAATTTAAGCAGTAGAAGGGTACCTATAAAATCATGGGTAAATAAAATTTTTGTAAATCAAGTTATATGTTAAATCCTTAATGCTACATTTCTCAGCTTTAAGTAATGTACAGACCTTTTAAAGGAAAAAGATTTGGGCGCTCCCAATATTGACTTAGATTATTTTTTATTATAATGTAAATTAAATAGGCACTCACAGTACATGATATGAACCTTGTACAACTACAAGCCAAGTCTGCATTGTGTAGACACAAGTAAAAACGAAAACCAACCCAGTTCAAACTAGTAGTGCTAATTTAACGTAACGAGGACGAATATTTTGCTGAAATTAAATTGCTGATTACAACGTGAATATTGTGCAGTCTGTCACGACACGGATTCTTTGGCCTTCAGCCTGTACTGCCGTGTGCCTTTCGGTACCTTAGTGCTTTCACCGCTGTCCTCCTTTAAACTGCTGTGAAGCCTTACACCGAATCATGCCGTTGTCTGCCTTCACTTAGCACCGATGCATCTCTCCTCTTCCAAGTCCCTTCCCTACCTTTGCCCTTTTTTTTAATGAGCCTTGGACAATTAAAATAATATTTCTCGTTATCAATTTAACTGTAATCAGCAAAGCAAATGGCACGGAAACGTTCTGTCATCCCGATAGTCTAGATAATTTTAATTTTAAAAATTGTTCAAATTTTTTCTTAATTTTTCCTCAGACTCAAAAGTTAAATTCAAAAAATTATTATACAGAATTTTCTTAGATTTCTACTAATTCATCCATGAACTCTTAATTTGAGAAACATAAGACCTCAGAATTTTTGTTGTTCAGAGGAATCTTAAATTGGATCTCAGAGTTTCAGAAGTAGAAATGATGTTAGGGGTTTTCCCCAGTAGGTTTTAAGTGTATTCATCACTACCTGGTCTTTCATATGCATTCAGTAAATATTTGTTGAATCAGTGTATAGATCAAGTTTCACTCTTTCTTTTTTTAAAAAAAAAAATTTATTGTAAAAATACATAACAAAATTTACCTTTTGAACTATTTTTGAGTATACAGTTCAGTGGTGTTAAGTATATTCACAGTGTTGTATGATCATTAATACTGTCTGTTTCCAGATATTTTTATCATTCCAAACAAAAACCCTGTACCCGTTAAAGTGTAACTCCCCGTTACCCGCCGCCTTCTCAGCCCCTGGTAACCTCTTTTCTGCTTTCTGTGTCTCTGACTTTGCCTGTTCTCAGTGCCTCGTGTAAGTAGAAGTTATTTTATTTGTCCTTTTGTGTCTGGTTTATTCCACTTAGCATGATGTCTTCAAGGTTCATCCATGTTGTAGCAGGTATCAAAACTGCATTCCTTATTTTATGCATAATATTCCATGGTGGTTACTTGTTTTTACACATTTTGTTTATCCATTTATCTATGGATGGATACTTGAGTTATTTCCATCTTTTGGCTATTGTGAATAATGCTGATATGAATCTTGGTATATAAGTATCTGTTTGAGTCTCTGATTTTAAATCTTCTAGGTATATACCTAAGGGTGGAATTATTGGATCGTAAGATAATTCAATGTTTAACTTTTAGAGGAACCTCCAAGTTGTTTTCCACAGCGGCTGCATCATTTTATATTCCCACCGGCAATGCATGAGGGTTCCAGTTTCTCCACATCCTCACTAACATACATATTTATTTATTTACTTACCTGTTTGTCTATGATAACTGTACTACTAGGTGTGAAGTGATACCTCATTGTGGTTTTGATTTGCATTTCCCTAATGAGTAGTGATGTTGAGCATCTTTTCTTGTGCTTTTTTGATTTAAAGTCTGTTTTTTCTGACAATGATATAACCATCCCAGCTCTCTTTGGTCACTGTTTTCATTTTTAATGTCTTTGTATCTGTGTCTAAAGTGAATCTCTTGTACACAGCGTACAGATGGATCACGCTCTTTTATCCAGTCTGCCAATCTCTGCTTTTAAGTAAGAGAGTTTAATCCATTTACACTTAAAGTAGTTACTGATAAGGATTTTCTTCTGCCACTTAGCTGTTCATTTTGTGTATGTCTTTTATGTTTTTTCTTCCTCATTCCTCCATTCCCAAACCAAACCTGTTGCCATCGAGTCACTTTTGACACATAGCTACCCTATAGGATAGAGTAGAACTGCCCCATAGGGTTTCCAAGGCCATAAATCTTTATGAAAGTAGACTGCAACATCTTTCTCCCATGGAGCAGCTAGAGGGTTTAAACAGCTGACTTTCTGTTTAGTAGCCAAACACTTAACCACGGTGCCACCAGGGCTCCTTCATTCCTCCATTACTGCCTTAATTTATATTTAATTGAATTTTCTAGGGTACCATTTCGATTCTCTTGCTTCCTTTTTATTTTTTAGGTATTTTCTTGTGGTTACATTGGGGATTACAATTAACACCTTAAACTTAGAACAAACTCATTTGAGTAACACCAACTTAGTTACAATGGTATATATATGTGTATATATGTACATACACACACTTATACACTCTATATCTTCTATACATCTCATCTCTCCCCGTTTATATTGTCGTAACAAATTATATTTTATATATTATATGCCCATTAACATAGATTTGTAATTGTTTTTTTTTATGCATTTGCCTGTTAAATTATATATGAAATAAGGAGGAGTTACAAACCGAAAGTACAATAATGGTAATAATATTATTTACCTATGAAATTACCTTTATTAATATTTTTTATTTCTCATGGCTTCAAGTTACTATCTTGTGTCTTTTCATTTCGGCCTGAAGGACTCCCTTTAGCATTTTTTGTAGGTTTACTGGTAATGAACTTCCTTAGCTTTTGTTTATTTGGGAATGTCTAAATTTCTCCTTCATTTTTGAAGGACAGTTTTACTGGATATAGAATTCTTTGTTGACAGTTTTTTTTTTTCCCAGTACTTTAAATATGTCAGTCTGCTGCCTTCTGGCCACAGTGGTTTCTGATGCAAAATCAGCTGTTAATCTTATTGAGGATCGCTTGTCTGTGACACTTGGCTTCTCTCTTACTGTTTTAAGATTCTCTCTTTGTCTTCGGTTTTCAACAGTTTGGCTATAATGTTGTGCCTGTTTGGATCTCTTTGAGTTTATGCTGCATGGTGAACTTTTTGGATGTATATATTCATGTCTCTCAGATTTGGGAAGTTTTCATCAGTTATTTCTTCAAAAAAAAATTTTCTGCCCTTCTTTCTCTTATCTCCTTTGAGGACTTGATGCACTTGATAGTGTTCCAGCATACATTCAGGCTCCGTTCATTTTTCTTTATTCATTTTTCTCTCTGCACCTAAGACTCGATAATTTTGGTTGTTTTATCTTCAAGTTTGCTGATCTTTTCTTTTGCCTGTTCTAATCTACTGTTGAATCCCTCTAGTGAATTTTTTATTTCAGTTACTATACTTTGAGCTCCAGAATTTCTGTTTGGTTCCTTTTTACAATTTCAGTCTATTTTCATTTGTTCATGCATCATTTTTCTAATTTCTTTTAGTTTTTTGTCCATGGTTTCCTTTAGCTCATGAGCATATTTAAGACAGTTGCTTTAATGTCTTAACTCATAATTCCAATGTTTGAACTTCCTCAGGAATGGTTTCTATCAATTTTTTCCTACTGTATGTGACCTGTACTTTCGTGTTTCTTTGTATATTTCATAATTTTTTTGTTGACAGCTGGACATTCTGGGTGTTATAATGTTGTAGCTCTGGAAGTCTGATTCTCTCACTTCTTAGTGATTGCTCTTTGTTGCTTGTTAACAAAGGCTGCAATTGTCTGTTTAATGACTTTTCAAAACTATTTTTGCAGAGTGTGCATACCAATTGTGTGTGGTTACTGAAGTTTCTGTTCCATTATCTCTGTGGTCAGCCAGTGGCCTGACAGGTTTCTCTCTCTCTCATACAGACACACACACACGCACGCACGCACGCACGCACGCACGCACGCACGCACACACACACGGACGGACGGCACGCTGACCCATTAAGCTGCTGCTATTGGGAGAAGCCACTGCTGTGAGAGGACCAAAACCAAGGCAGTTGTCTGTGCCTTAGGGCACTTCTAGACCAACCCAACTGTGCAAACTGTGAAATCCCAAATCCTTAGTGGACAAGGTTCCCGCTGCCTGCCCAGGCATCAGCCGGCTGCTCTAGGACTGTGGCAGCTATCCCTCCCGCTGTGCAGGACTGAAGAATGAGATGTTGTAGACAGTTGGGGCATGTGGGCTCACCTAAGAAAGATCAGCAGCCTGTTCTTTCTTCAAGCACTCCCCTGCTTTATGGAAGTATTAGATCAGATTCTAAAGTTTCAAAATAGCTGACTCCAATTGCTCTTTCTAGTTCAATTGTTTTAGTAAAGGGGTCAACTTCTGAAGCTTCCTACTCCGCCATCTTGCATGATGTCACCCTCTCACACTCTTCTTTTATGGCCAAGAGAACCAGGACCCACAGAGACTGCTTGCCCTCAGTTATATAGTAGGTCATTTTGAAATGATGAGGGAACTTGTTTTTTTTAGTATATATTGTTATTTCATAATTTATACGTTTTGACCTGTTGGGTTTTTACATGTTAAGTTTTAAAGCAGGGCAAACTTGTTATTGTTTTTCCAACTTTTTATCGTGAATGTTTTCAAACATATAGAAAAGTTGAAAGAATACTCCAACAGACACCTCTATATCCTTTACATAGATTTAGCAATTCTAGGTATTTGCTTTATCGCTTTATATAGATTTTTTTCTGTGACGTTTAAGAATAAGTATCAGACATCATGACGTTTTACCTCTGTATACTATATTATGCGTTTTCTTAAATAAGGACATTATTACATACCCACAATATCATTATCAAACCAATCAAATAAGTCCATCACATCATCTAATATCCACTGCACATTCAGATTTACCCAGTGGAGGGAATTATTTTTAACTAAAATACAATTAAATGTGAATCGGACTATTTTTAGTGGCATTAATTTTTTAAATAATTATTTCTTGCTACTGAAGAAAAACCAAACCAAACCCGTTGCCGTCAAGTCTGTTCTGACTCATAGCGAGAACTGCCCCATAGGGTTTCCGAGGAGTGGCTGGTGGATTTGAACTGCCGACCTTTTGGTTAACAGCCAAGCTCTTAACCACTGCACCACCAGGGCATGTCCTTTAAGAGTGCATGCACAGAATAAGCACAAATTCAGAATTATAAATCAAATTTAATCTTACCCTACCTACAACAGTCTCTTGACACCTCGTGTATATTTTTCCAGATTCTTCTCTACACCTGTATGAGATTTTAAAGTGGATATATAAAACAAGTATACTGTTTTGTTACTTGCTTTTTCCCCTTAGCATATGGTAAGCGGGGGCAGCGGTGGTTCGGTGGTAGAATTCTGCCCTTCCGTGTAGGAGACCTGGGTTCATTTCCCACTAAGTGCACCTCGGGTGCAGCCACCACTCCTTTGTCATTGGAGGCTTCTGTGTTGCTATGATGTTGAACAGGTTTCAACAGAGCTTCCCAGCTAAGATGGACTAGGGAGGATGGCCTGGTGACCTACTTCTGAAAATCAGCCAATGAAAATCCTGTGGGTCACATGGCTGAATTCACAGCCAATCATGGGGATGGTGCAGGATCAGGTAGCATTTCATTTTGTTGTGAATGGGGTCACCATGATTCGGGACCTGACTGGATGGCAGCTGACAAGAATAACATACTGTAAACATCTTTATGGTTGACTTCCACAACATTTAATGGCATCATACTGTTTTTTTATTTTACCTATATCATAATTGATTGAATTGTTGAATAAAAATCCTTCTGTTGGATTTTTAGGCTATTGTTTCCAACTTTAGACTACTACAGATACCACTGTAACAAGTATCTTAACTCTCCTCTCCTTAGAGGAGAATCTTGGAAGCAGAATTGCTGGGTCAGAGGGCATGAGCATTTTTAAGGCTTTCGCTACATATTGTCACATCATGCGCCAGAAGGATTAGGCCATGTTATATTTCAAATAAAAGGCAAGAAAATATCTTCTAATTTTTCCTTAAAAACCTCCATTTCTCTTACTTTATGACAGTGTGCAAAAAGATTTGATGAACTGAAGAGCAGTGGAGGCTCACCTGTGGACAACCAGTACCATCCTCTGATGGCTGCTGGAGAGAGTCCTGTGGGAACATTAGCCACGTATATCCGATCCTCACTGCTTGACCCACACAGGGAGTTTCAGGACTCTCCCGCTGGTCCGGATGGAGTGTCCAAAACAGGTAGGGCTCTAAAACAAAATGCAGTACTTTCTTTACGATAATTCTGCAGAATGTTATATGTTGCAGTCAATTTTTCTTGCTTTGTTTAAAGACTAATATAAACATTAAAAGAAAAATCTATTAATATTTTTATCTTCCTGAAGTTTAAAAATGATCATCTGTCTTTGCTGTTTTTTTTTTTTAATTTTTAAAATGTTAATATATAGATCGAATACCCTTACCAAAAAAGAGTTCTTTATTATAACAAACTTCCCACTCCAGTCTGTTAACGTATTTATTTTCGGTATTATTTATTATTTCCTATGAATATTCTTTTACTTCATTTTAAAGGGATTTGACCTATGCTGTTTAATTTATTTTTTTTCTGAGAGAATCTTGCTCCTCTCTCTTGTAATCTTTGTTACAGCTACCCTTATTGACACAAGCTATGGCAAGGTAGAAGAGATGCTTTCTGCAGTCACGTTGGAAATAATAACTGGTTTTAGAAATTCTCAGAGTATACTGAGTTATTTTCACCTCAGCAGTAGTCAGAGTATTGATGTAAAATTTGCTTCAGGAAGAAAGAATTATATTGTTGCCTTCTGAACATTTGGTCGCTATTATATACAACAATTGTTATTTTTTACACTTTAGTTTGTAACATTAGTAATTCAGTATCCTTTATTTGACTAATGCTTTCTTTAACTAGCTTTGCAAACCATGTATTTACATTATCACCACTCACTAAGTGAAAACCTGCTCTGAGCTAGAAATGCTAACACCCTCCCCTCCGTTTTTTTGTGTGTTTCTGCATTTAAGGAAGACATAGTATAGCTTCCACAAGGAACTGTTCTTCAGAAAGTGAAAATTGTACTGCTCATAATGGTGAAGAGACAGAAGAATCTGAAGGGTAGGAGGCTGGTTGTTTGTAGAGATTTAATATCATTATCAACTTTAAATTTTAAAATACGTCACTTACCATAATTTAAGAATTTCGTATCACACAATTGCTGAAATACTTAGAATCAGCTTAGTTCATATGTTGAACTGTAAACAATTGCTTAATACCTAAATATATGACTTATTCATGTTGCTACTAAAAATTGGGCTACTGTAGTTTTCCGTTTTCATTGTATGCTTTATATGTAATAAACTGCGCATTTTAAGTGTTCACGTTGATGAATTTTGACAAATGTATACACCAGGTAGCCATCACCCAAATCAAGATACAGAACATTTTCATCATCCCTGCAAGTTCCTTTGTGGTCCTTGAGTTTTGATAGATTTTTTATAACAGCTTTGTTAAGACACAATTCATGTAAAACTATAAAATTTACCCCCTTAAGTGTACAGTTCAGTAGTTTTTAGTTTATTCACATAGATTTTTAACTGGAGGGTTTGTTTGTCAGATAATTTTTTTTACTAGAATTATCTGTTATCTCATATTGTGGTCCAAAGTCTACAGAACTTTTATTTTACCAGCTGTTGCATGCTTATATTTTAACCACAATTTCTTTGAAAGAAAGTTATATAAATTTGTTTTTGTAAAAGTTATAGAAATTCCTTTGACTTTGAGAGAGCATTGATTATAATCCTTTTTCTGGTAGCCCAATTTTATTTCAGATGTAAAATTTTTGTATTAGTGGTTTTTGAGGTTCAATGAAGCACACAATAAATTCATACTGTAGGACAGTGTATCTCTTCCTATTTATTCTCTTCCTTTTGTAATGACATGAAGGCAGATGTGGATCACACTGATGTTTCTTTTTGAGGTGATATAATTTTCAAGGGAAAGTAAATTTGAGGAATATGTAAGTTTTGAAGCAATCTTTCTGATACATCATTTAAAATTATTCGTGAATTATTTTTAAAATATGTAAATAAGCATAGTATAGTCTTAATAATTCTTTTAACCACATTTACTAATTTATATTTAATGAATGCCTGGAAGCAAACTTTCTTGCCATTAAAAAAAATAACTGATGCTAGTTTTTTTTATTCTTTAATGAATAATCTTAGCTGCTTTTTCTATTTTTAGATAGTAAGAAAATTTTAGTATTGGATTTTTACCTCCATCCCACACTCATAACCACGGAAAGGTGCTGTTTTGTGTTCCTCATAAGAATTAGAATGTATTACTTAATTTTTCTTTGTGAATTGATAATCTTTTTATAAATTTAGTTCATTTATAACTTGAAAAATAAATTTTAAACCATGTAAATGATCAGTCTTTTAATAAAAATATATTTTGTTTTATTAAGTCAGTAGCTTACTAAAATTAGTCACTCTAAAATATGATTAGATTAGCAAGACACTTGAAAAATTCAAAATGTGAAAATTGACTATATCAAAAACTTCTTGTTCTCCTTCCTCCGAAAAAATGTCAGTATTCCTGGCTCCTCTTCTAAGACTCTAATCGTTTCATTTCTGTGTAACATTTTTTATGAAGGCCAAATATGGTGATCCATGTATGTGATGAAGCAAAAAACTTGAAAGAAGATTTTATTTGCCCACGAGATCTTTTGATATCAGAAATGAAGTACTTTGCTGAATATTTATCTATGGACGCCCAGCGCTGGGAAGAGGTGGACATTTCAGTTCACTGCGACGTTCACATCTTCACCTGGTTGATAAAATATGTTAAAAGGAACACTAAGGAGAAGAAAGATTGTGAGATGCCCGTTTTAGGTAAAAAAGACAATCTATTGCTTATTTTGTAGTGAAATTTGTGTGTCACCGGATAGTTCCTTTAAACCAAAAATGAAATGTGGAAAATTGTGTGGACATTAATTGTTATGCTCAGATTAGTAACAGCCTTTTAGGCAACTGATATACCTCATCCTTTTTTTTTTTTTTTAGTAAATTAGAGTGAATTTTTGGCAAATGGGCAGGTCTTTAGGTCAACGGGTCTCAAATTGTGGTACATGGACCCTTGGGTTCCTGGAGACCCTTTTATAGGGTCGACAAGGTCAAAATATCTTCATTATTATTTTCATGTTAATACTAAGATGCTATTTGTCTTTTTCTCAGATGTTATAAAAGCAGTGGAGTGTAAAACTGTTGGAGCTTTAGAATGATGCAGACTGCAGTAGTAGAGTTTGTATTCTTCAACACCATGCACTCATAGTTAAAAAGGGAGAAAAGAAAGAGGCTAGTTTCATTGATGAAGCAGTAGAAATTACTCATTTTATTAACCCTTGATCCATGAGTATGTATCTTTAATGTCCTGTGTGATGAAATGAGAAGTGTACTTCTGCATACCCAAGTGTGGTGTTGTCTTGAGGAAGAGCACTTGTGCAATGGCTTGAATTGCCAGCTAAACTATAGCTGCCTTTTTCAAATATAGAAAACTGGTTTTTACTTGAAAGACTGGCAGATAAACTATGGTTATTCAAAGTATGGTAGACATTTTCTGGAACATGAACAAAGTGAGTTGGTCACTTTGAGAAAAACAACTGACGGTATCTGTTGCCAATGATAAAATTCAGGCTTGCAAGTGAGAATTAGAGTTTTGAAGAATTTGCGTATGCTTTCATGAGCTTCTTAATACTTACACACTTTTCTGACGAGATTATTTTGATGTGATGATGAAATCATATTAATGAATGTGATTTTTAAAACGTGTTGTTTAATGAAATACATAACATTTGGAAGATCTATACAACTCGGTAAACCAATGTTTACCAGGTGAGCAGGGCATGATGTTTAAAAACCATGCATGGGTCAAATATCCATACAAAGTGCAAGATAAACCAATGGATTTTGATGTACTGAAGTTGGAAAAGTTCACTGGTATGATTTCAGATTCCATATTGCAACTAACCTTTAAGAAACTACTATTTGTCAAGTTTGGTGTAGCATCAAAGGTGACTACCCACAAATGAATGCAGACGCAGGTAAGAGCATTCAGTCACCTTCTGTTAAGCCAGATACTGAAGATATTTACAACAATGTAAAACACTTATTTTTATGGCTAAGTTTTCTTGGTTGGGAAGATATAGTCATTTTTCATAAAAAGATTTATGTTAATGAATTTGTTATTTTTTAATGAACTATGTATATTGGATCAGGGATGTGAACTGGGTAAGGGTGTTACATCTTACCCTAATCCTTTTATCTCATTAACCACAGGCAGAGATTAGGATTTATAACACACAGGAAAATTACAATCACAAAGTGGAGGACAACCACACAACAGTGGGAATCATGGCCTAGCCAAATTGATGCACATATTTTTGGGGGACACAGTTCAGTCCATGACATTGACTTTTCATTTTTCCCAAGCTGTTCTCAGGATTCTTTCTTTGTCTTTGGTTTTGGCAAATGTGATTATGATATGTCTTGGTGACTTTCTTTTCAGGCCTGTTCTGTGTGGAATTTGTTGAGCTTCTTGGATGGATATCTTCCCATCTTTCATGATATTAGGGAAATTTTCTGCTAGCAAATCTTCACTGAATCTCTTTGTGCTTTTTTTTTTTTTTGGCCTCCTCCTATTGTAGCATTCTGGCCACGTGTACATTTTTCCTCTTGATAGTGTCCCACATAATTCTTAGGCTTGCGTTAGTCTTTTTTCTGATTTTTCCTCAAACAAATTGGTGTCATGGGATTTGCCTTCTAATTTGCTGATTCTGTCTTCCGTTGATTCAGTTTTGCTCTTTTTTGCTTCTGTTGAGTTGTCCATTTCTGAAATTTTATTGTTAATCGTTTGGATTTCTAGGTACTGTTTTTCGCATGGTTTCTGATTGTCTGTTTATTTTATTGTTCTGTTTTTGTATTGTTTTCCTGAATTCTTTTATTGCTTTGTTTGTGTTTTCCTTGATTTTGTCTATTTTACTTGATCTCTTGGAGAACCCTGTAAGTCTTTTGACTTCCTTATCAGGTATTTCTATTACCATTTCTTCCTCTGGAAAGTTTTCTGATTCTTTATTTTGGTCACTTTCTGGAGCCATCTTGTCCTACTTCTTCATGTGATTTATTGTCTCTGAGGCATTAAGATGTTGTTATATTTATTCATTTATTATATGTTTGCTGCATCCTGATTTTGTTTTTTATCTGAGTAGATGGGGTGTGCATGCTAATCTGGTGGCTAGCCTGGCCCCACGGGAGTTCTCACCACCTATCTCTGGGTGGGTGTGTGTGGGTCTCTGTTCTCGGGTCTTGTGGGGCAGCTGGGGATGTAGCTGGCATTGCTGGTGAGGTGATGTGTCTGGCTGGCTGGTCACCTGGGCATGGGTGCAGGGAGCGTTCTTCCTGGTTGCTGGGCTGTGTGTTCTGTGAGCACATTGCTGGTTGCCAGGTGGTCGGGGCGACGGTGCCTGGGTCTTACTGGGTGTGTGTTATGGAAGCTCTCACTAATGGTCCCAGTTGGGCAGAGCTGCACAGCAGTGGCTGAAGTGGTCAAAGCCTCTGGTTGCTGAGGGGGACGTTGTGGGGGTTAAGGCAGGGAGCGTGCTGCCGGTCCACTGGTGCTCAGTAGGAGGGCATGCTCCTGTCTGCTAGCTTGCGACGTGGGGAAGGTGTGCCGCCAGTCCTTGGGCCCCTGGTGCAGGTGGTCGGGGGAGTAGGAGGCGCCACTGGTCCATGGGCCCCAGTGCGGGAGGCTGGGTGTACGAGTGAGCACCTCCAGTTCACAGGCTCCCAGCGCCACCAGCCTGTGGGCCCCTGGTATAGGCGGCTGGGCACAGCAGGGGGTTCTGCTGGTCCTCAGGCCCTCGGCACAGTTGGTTGGGCAGAAGAGGGGATACATCCAGTCCCCAGGTCACTGGTGATGGTGGCCAGGCAGAAAAGCAGATGCTGCTGGTCTGCAGGCCCCGGCGTGGGTGGGGGGGCCGAAGAGGGGGTGCCACCCGTCATGGGCTTCCAGTGCAGGTGGCTGGGCGGAGAAGTGAGCACCACCAGATTATGTGGATGCGAGAGGGGCCGCCACTGGTCCACAGGCCCTGGTGCAGGTGGCTGGGTGGAGAAGCAAGCGCTACCAGTCCATGGGTTCCTGGCTCGGGGTGGGACGGTGGTGGGTGCTGCCAGACTGCGATCATGTGGGTGGGATGGATGAGAGAGTGGGCGGGGCACTACAGGTCCACAGGCCTCTGGCACAGGGGGTTGGGGGGCACTGTGGGTGAGGTGAGTGCCCTTAACTTTCACAGGGCAAAGAGCACTCCTTCCTGGCTCTGAACGTGAGTACAGAGTCACTCCTGCTTGGCTGTACCAGGTGATGGGGCTTCAGCTGGGAATGTTGCTTGCTTTGTCTCAGTATGGCTGTGTTATGTAGGTTTGGTTGGCAGGGCACCAGTGATCCACAGTTCTCCGTGTTCACTGTTTTTGTACAGTCTCTCCTTCCGCTTGGCATTTGGTGCGATTTTTTAGCCTTGCCTTATACGCTCAGGGTTCCAGAGTTGTCGTCTACATACGATTCACTTGTTTTCTTGGTCTTTGATGTAAAAAAGGAGGTTATGTCACATCTGAGTGTGCTGCCATCTTGGACCACCTCCTTGACTGAGTATTTTCCCTGTAGTCTAGATTTCATGGTGAATTTTCTTTCTTTCATGTATCTGAGCCGTTTGATATAGTAAGATTATATTAAGTTGTTTTTATTAGAGCAACATCTGCATTACATCTTCTCTTTTAAGGTGAGAAGGAGCCTCTTCTGGGGAGATTGAGTTACAAATCAAAAGGAAAAATTAATTTTTTTTTTCTCTTTGTAGAGCCAGGAAATGTCATTTCTATTCTTATTTCTTCAGAGTTTTTGAAAATGGATTCATTGGTAAGTGTTAATAAAAGAGCCAGGCTCTTTTGTTCACCTATGCTTGATTTAACAGGTACGCTTTGATTTTTCCTCCAAAGGTCTAGAAAATTCTAAGACATCTTACTAAAATAGTTGTTAATTCAAGGGTGTGATTCTGTTAGAATAATCAGCTCACATTTGAAGATACTTTGTTCTGAAGAGGAGGGGTTTAGGCCACTATGTATTATGTGTGTGTTATGCCTATAAATCAAGCAACTTAGCCTCAAGGAGTAGCTCACTGTTGTACTGGATGAAACTGAACAGAATTAACTTTAACTTTACCCCAAAAGGACCAAATTAAGTGAAAATTTTAATCGGAATATGTTTGTTCCACTGATTTCTTTAAGTATGTTTTGCTTATTTGTGTCTTTCATTTCTAGTTGAGGGAATGAAGACTGAATACCCAAATGTTAGACAGTGCGATTTTCTGTGTAACTGTATCACAGATGCTTGTATCCATTGCTTAAAAGGAGCTGATGATACATAAGAGTGCAATACATACGTATACATTTCAAGCTCTAATTTTTTTTCTTTTTTTCTTTATGGAGCCCTGGTGGCACGGTGGTTAAAGTGATTAACGGCTGACTGAAAGGTTGGCAGTTCAGAACTACCCAGTGGCTCCTCGGAAGAAAGGTGTGGCAGTCTGCTTCCGTAAAGACAGCCTTGGAACCCTGTGGGGTTTGCCATGAGTCAGAATCAACTCAATGGCAGTGGGTTTAGCTTTTTTTTTTAAATAGATTTACTTATTATTTAAATGTTCATATATTTTTTTGAGGTTTTATTTTAAATGAATATTTCAACTCCTGATAAAACTCCACAAGGCAGGGTCCTCCTTTACTGTGTTAGCAGAGGTGAACTCTGTTGGATTGTTTGGGCTTTTATTCGTCCCTGTATTCTTTCTACTCCTTAGCCTTCCCCATTCAGCCAGCTGGTATTAATTGCTTCAGGAAAGAGTTACAGAAAAAAGAAAAAGAAAAAATTGTAAGAGTCCTTAACTTTTGAGTTTTGAAGTCTAAGCCCCAAAGGATGATTTTTATGCCAGAAACAAAAATTTTGGAAAAATACATAATTAGCAAGTGCTAGTTTTCCCCCTAAAGCCCACGTCCTCCTTTAAAAGTACATAAATATGCCTCAGGTTGGAGAGAGGGGAAGAAAGTCAGAGAGGAACCCACCACAGCTGAGGAAATCCTAAACTGGCTGAAATTTTATTTCTGCCACCCAGAGAAATGGAGGCTTAAAGTCATCACTGAGTTTAGTTACAGGAAGTCACATATCCTGTAGCTTGAGTTTGTGGACTAAGATTTATACCTGCCACTTCCATGAAGGGTGATCGTTACTTAGTGTTTGAAATATTCCAAAAAGGTGAGAACTATTTTTCCAGGTATGTGCTTGTGTTTTTACAAGTTTGACCTGCTGGGCCACTTTCGAAAAGCGTTTATTAGCTCAGATAGGCAGTACCCGGGCAGTGCCTAGCAATACGTGGATTAGACTTTTAATGACTTTTTATCTTTGGGAAGTACTGATGAAACTTTGTGCTACTATTTTCAACATTAATTTTCTATTCTGTGTTTTTTTTAGGTTGAACAGTGCATTCAGTATTGCCATAAAAATATGAATGCCATAGTAGCTACCCCATGCAACATGAACTGTATTAATTCAAACCTTCTTACACGTATAGCGGATCTGTTCACACACAATGAAATTGATGATTTAAAGGACAAGAAAGATAAATTTAGGAGGTAATTTTAAAAATTTTATTTTTAACCTGATGTTTCTATTAGAAGAAATATATTTCTATTTTATTTTAGTGTATTTTAAGTGAAGTAGAATTTATCCAGAGCCAGTGGCTCATGATAAAAACCAGTAATTAAATTAGTTATTTTATATAATGTACATGTGAGTATATTGTGGTAGTGAATTATGATAAAGATTATTAAGACAGGCCTTAGCATAAAGGGAAGGAGTGGTCTAAGACAAGGTAAGCAGTGGTCGAGTCACCCAGGGGCTGTTCAGACCATCACAAGAAGGATGTACTTTATTCTGAGTGTGGCTGGAAGCAGAGGAGTGCCATGATCTAATCTAATTTTTAAAGATCGTTCTAGTTGCTATGTGGGGAACAGATTGTAGGTGTATCAGAACAGAAGGAGCTGAGTAAAAGATGGCAGGGTGTGGACTGGGGTGGATGCAGTGGGGCTGGAGAGAAGTAGATGGATTCAGGGTATGTTAGAAATGTTTAACAGGTTTGTGATGGAATGATGTGGGCAAAGAGAGGACTCAAGGATACTAACTAGATTTTGAGCTTGAGCAGCTAAGCAGATGGTGGTACCATTTGTGCAGAGAGGAAAGACTGGGGTGAGAGGAATCAAAAGATGGATTTGGATCTTCAGATTATTTAATGTGCTTGTTGGACATTTAGGTATGAGTGGCAGGGTGATAGTTGGATAGACAAGTCTGGAGTTGAGGTCAGAGCTCAGGGCTTAAAATAGATAAAGAGCAAATGAAGTGTGAAGCCTTGGAACTGGGTGAGATTTCCTAGCAAGAGACCATGGTTAGTGTTTTTTGTGTTCTGTTCCAGAAATCTTTGCCTACCTACGGGTGGTGAAGATAATCTCCTGTGTTTTTCTGTCCTCTCTCTTGAATTAATTGTTAGATGAGGTAGGAGTCAAGGTTCATTTTTCTCCTGGAGAGTTATCTGGTTGACAAAGCACCATTTATTGAAAAGGCCATCTGTGCCCACTGGATTGCAGCGATGGCTTTACTGTACGTCACATCTGTATGCGTGAGGTCTGTTTCTGAGTTCTTCGTTTTGTGTGTTCTTGTGTCAGTAACACACTTTTAATTATAGTAACTTATTTACAGTAACAAAGGGCTAAAGATAGGTAGATACCTATCAGTGTTATTTTTCTTGTAAAAACAGATTCTTGATCAAGCAATTCTCATTAATAGGTATATTTACTTAGTAGAGCACCTAAAATGTATTATAAACTCCCAAAGAGTTCTCCAAGGATTTATTAATCTAATCTTACACATGTACAAATAGATCATGTTTATTTTAATGACTATCAAGTAGCTTTAGGAAAGTAAATGTAGAAAATTAATTTGTTGGTCATTTGTTGTTAATAGTAAACTTTTTTGTAAGAAGATTGAGAGACTGTTTGATCCTGAGTACTTGAATCCAGATTCTCGGAGTAACGCGGCCACGTTATACAGGTACGGTAACGTGTTCTTCTTTGGCGTGCACTGTAATGCAGCTAAATTCTTTACTTTTACTACATTTAAAATTTTCTTGAATGTTTTTATGTCTTTGTGTTTTATAGATGTTATTTGTGTAAGAAACTTTTAACAAAGGAAACAGAAAGACGAATTCCTTGCATTCCTGGAAAAATCAATGTGGATCGACATGGAAATATTATCTATATTCACCTAAGGTGTGGTGAAAATAAAATACATCTTTTTTATGTGAATTTCTAGTGTATTTATAAAAGCATAACTGTGCCTATAAGGAATCGAATGTCCTTTTTTTGCATGTGATCCAATTTTGATTTACAAAGATGCTACTTTCAGAACAAGCTAAGGCAGCTCTAAAGGCGGTATTTTACTTACTGGATAAAGTTCATGATTTTTTAAGCTTTAAAATAAGAAAAGTTATTGTGTCTTAATCATGAAAGATATTCTGGTCAGTGCTATTAAAATATAATTTCACTAACAGATTTTAATTGTATAAATATTATATTGAATTTTATAATAGAACTGAATTTACTTTCATGTGAACTTTTGCAAGTGAGAAAATTGTCTTTAAAATTGGATTTTCTATAATCTATTTCTGAGTTCATCATATTTTGTCAGTATTCCATTAATACATAGTCTTTTTTTTCCTTTTGAATACAAAACAAGTTCTCATTCTGAAATGGGGAGGGGGTTGTAAAATTGGTGCAATATTTCAGAAAGGCAGATACTTTAAGATGTATGCATTCTTTGACAATATCCTACTGCTAGGAATTTATGCAAAGAGGTAATGTTAGACTTATATTTATTGCTGTATTTTTAAAGTCGCAAAATAAATAAGTAGATAAACAGACACCCAAATAATTAAACAAATTAAAATCTAGCCATACAATAGTGTGTCTATATAAAGCACACCTGATCTGTTCTTAATGTGGACCCTTGAAGAGTAACGTGGTAAAGGAATATGCTGTGCTTACCTGAGAAGTTATGAGTGGTTAGTTGAGGGACAAACACGCGTTAGGAGACAAAACTGGAATATGTCCGTGTCACTAAAATGTCAACTGTAGGGTTACCTTTGGGGGATAGTGTTCGGGATCACTTTAGTTCTCTTTTTACTTCATTTTTCTTCTGTGGCAAAGATGCATAGCACTTTTATTAAAGAAAAACCCTACAAATGTTGGATTTCATATTGTAAACATTAAAACAGCAATGCAGGGAAACATTTCACATTTGGCTTTAGTATTAGTAGCACAGTCAACCTTAAAATGTTTCATTTTTCTCTCAGTAATCAAGGAATCTTCATTAGATATGTCAAGCCACTGGGATTTTATAGGGTGTTTTGTTTTTTGTTTTTTGTTTTTGTCTTGAGACTTGACTCGTGTTGAAAATTACTTCCATTATAACAGCAATAACTATTAATATTAGTATGTGAGAAAAGTAATTTATATTACCTGCAGCATTAGGAGCCCTGGTGGTGCAGTGGGTAAGAGCTCAGCTGCTATCCAAAAGGTCGGCAGTTCAAATCCCCCAGCCGCTCCTTGGAAACCCTCTGGGGCGTTCTACTCTGTCCTGTAGGGTCACTATGAGTCAAAATCGACTCGGGGGCAGCAGGGTTTTTTTTTTCAACATCAATTTTTATTCAAGTCTGCTGTTGACGCACACATTTTAAAAATTGTCCTTAGATAATTTTTAAAACAGATTGTTTCTATGTGATTTGAAATGCACAGTGACATTTTGTTATTCGTGGAACTAAGGGAAAAAAGAGCAAAAGATTAAAATAGGGGTTTGAAAATAAATAGGGACTGACCATAGCAAATTTGGTTTTAAGCCTTTGCTATTTTTTAACTTTATGTTACTGAATTACAAAATGTGTATTACCTAGACCCAATTGTATATAACAAACAATATTAGTCAATTATTAGAAAATGTCTTTTGAAAATAATATGAAGAACTGGTACATTAATGAAATGCTTAGAATCACCAGTAGTTAATATGAACTTATTTTACAACATGTGCAATTATAATAAAGATTCCATTTAACAATATATGCCTAAGTCCCAATTGTTGGCCTATAATGCTTTACCTAGGTTAGCAAATAATTTGGCAGTGAGCTTTTCATACCTTTTTCTGTTGCCCACGGAGTAAACTTCCAAAGGAAGTCTTATCTGCCTGGCACTGTCCATACCACATCCATCATTTGGGAAAATGTTCTTGGAAATAAGCCACACACTTAAAAACATCCGTTTAAAACAAATTGTTTATATTGCTTGCTTGTAAAATAATATAACAGTTGAGGCTCTTTTCCCTAGAGACAAGACTTGGGATGTTCACGAATATTTGAATAGTTTTTTTGAAGAATTAAAATCTTGGAGAGATGTATATTGGCGCTTGTGGGGAACGGTCAACTGGCTGACTTGCTCAAGATGTTGTCAAGTGAGAATTTTTTTTTTTAATCCTTTTCTGCAAACGTTGAGGGAAAGACCCTTTTCACGTATGCTGTTTAGTTAGTATGTTTGCTTGTGTTTGGACAATAACTGACGTCTCTTTAAGAATCTAGTGGCAAAAATAATGGTGCCGTTAGACATCGCCTACATCGGGCTTCGTTTCTCTGCCCTGTTTCTTCCCTTGTTCAGTTTCAGTGCCGCAACAATCGGTGCCTTGCTGAATTTTTACAAAACCAACAGGTGTTAAGTGACCAGATCCATTTAAAAAAAAAATTTCTGTATCCTCATTTCCTCTATTTCTAACCAAAACTGTTTTTCTACTGGCCCATAAGTTTCCTTAGAAATCCAGAAGCACCTTTGCAGACAGGGTGCTGATATGTGCCCTTTTATCACAACAGTTGGTTCCCAAAAAGTTTTTGTTCTTTTTTTTGTAAAGGAAAGCTGTAATAAAAACACAAGAAAGCTTGCTATTTGAGGGAACCTAAAGTAAACCCACCTGTCCCTGGTGGTCTTGCAGCTGGGATTCTGTACTGTCACCGCCGCGAGCCTTTTATAGAATAAGCAGGTCTTTATAGTCACACTCATTCCTAATTAATCTTAGGTATAAATCCAGAGGGTTCTGTATAAGATTTCTTGTGAGCCCCTGAAGGCTCCCTGCCCCATCAACTTTCTTCTCTCACACGTGGGTGATTATGTTCAGTGGAGAGACGGAAGAGCAGCTTATCACAACCATTAGGGGCGGGATTTTTCAGACTGTATGAGTTCCCACCCAGCTGACTCCCTGTGTCCCCGTGTTTTTTAAAAATCAGGTTTACTGAAGTACTCCAGCACTTGGCATTGTCAGTTGTTTTGGGTTTTTTGGTTTGTTTTTTTTTTAAACTAACAGATAAGTAATGATCCTTCCCACAACTGGGGTAGAAACCAAAACCAAACCCAGTGCTGCCAAGTTGATTCCGACTCATCAGGGATATCAGGCTTCAAAACCTGAGCATGTTAGAATGCAGAAAATTTGGGGGAGATTTTTTTTCTTTTTTTATAGCAAAGTGAATAATGATTTTTAGTATTTATTATGGAGAGTTTATAAATCACCTGAATTTGTGTGCAAAATACTGCGTATATTAGAGCATGTACCTGGTAGCTCTTATCAGACTCAGTTTTTTTTAATTAAAAGCCTTTGTTTGAAAATCATAATTGGAATTAACAGCTAAGAATTCTGAATTGTAGACTATTCTCTCTTGCTTTCATGTTCAAGATTTTCACTGCTTAGAACTATTAATTTTTTCATGTTCTTAGAATTTTTACCGACTTATATTTGCAACTTATTATTTTATAATTAAACCTTGATAACTTTTTTCACCCATGATTCAGTTACTCAACAATTTTCGTTAGTACTGATGCTAAATATTAGCTTAAAAAATATATCAAGGAATAATCAAGTGAGGCAAAATTATATTTTATTTTTCATTGAAAACTGTTGAGATGACTAGCCAATTATAAAATTGGATATACGTCAAGATCAGTTTACCGTTAACCATTGCTGTTGAGTCGATTCCGACTCACAACAACCTATAGGCCAGAGTAGAACTGCTCCATAGGGTTTTCAAGACTGTAGTCTTTACAGAAGCATACTGCCCCATCTTTCTCCTGCGGAGTGGCTGCTGAGTTTGAACCATTTACCTTTTGGTTAGCAGCCGAGCACTTTAACCACTGTGCCGCCAGGGCTCCTAAGAGCAGTTCAGTCCATCTGAAATTCGAATGAAGTTTTATATGCCACAAAGTCACCCGTTTTTAAGTGTACAAGTCAGTGATTTTATAGTGAATTTAGAGTTGTGCAGTCATTTTCACAGTCCAATTTGGGAACATTTCCAGCACCCCAGAAAGATCCCTTATGCTCATTTGTGATCACCCCCCATTCTCACCCCTACCCCCAGGCAACCACTGTTCTACTCTGTGACTGCCTAGATGTGCCTTTTCTGTACATTTTGTATAAATGGAATCACACTATGCAGTCTTTTTGTTTTTTTGATAGGCATAATTTCATTGTGGAAATAATAATGGTTTACATGCTTCTTTTATTCAGGCTTTTCTCTGTACTGAATTCTCACACTGCCAGTATCACTCAGAAACAGTGGTTTACCCCACTGCAGCAAGCTCACCGAGCACTGTGGGCACTGGAATTTATCCCTGCTGCAACCAAAAGGTTCTTCGGTTTGATCCCACTCAGCCAACAAAGGTAAATTTTGAATGTTGCCCGTTTGTAGTTGACACTCAGCACTCACTAATGCTTTTTATTTAGCTCCTCTCCCCTTTTGTTATTTTTAAAGGATAAAAGTAATACGTTCATGTAGAGAACACTTCAAACAATACATAAATGTTTATAGTAAAAAAGAAGTCTCTCTTCATACCATTCCCCCCTTGTACACCTCTTCTTAGAGGTGATCACAGTTAACAGTTTCCTTTCAGACCTTGTTTATATACTTCAAGTATAAATTATATTTAATTTTTATATTGGAAATGAGATCATACTATTTATTTTATTCTTTCACTCAGCGATATACCTAGGTTATCTTTCTGTGTCATTTAGCTGCTGTGTAATATTCTAAGCTGTTCATAGATCACCATTTATTTAACCATTCTCCTGTTGGTGAACGTTTAAGTTGTTTCCAGATTGATGGTATTACAATAAACATCCTTGCACATGTATCTTGGTGTAATACGTGAGTACTGCTATAGGTTAGATTCCTTGATTGCTAACACTTTTGAAAACGTTATGTAATTTCATGAGTGGATGAAAGGAACCTAAAGCTCTTCCTTATCATCATCCATACAACAAATATTTATAAACATCAAAATATGCCATACACTGTGCAAAGCAGAGAGCATTGTGTAAAGTTAGTTTCTATCTTAATGGAGCTTATAGTTCAGTCATTAATATCAAAAAGGAAAAAAAAAACACACAAAGAAATGTTAAATTGCACCTCTGCTTAGTGTTTAAAGATGTACACAGGGCCACAAACGTCGATAATAAGCTAGTATGACCTGGCCGTTGAAGTTAAGGAATGCCCCCTTGAGGAGCTGACCTTTGGGTGAGAGCCGAAGGATAGTAGGCGTGTGTGAGGCAACGAGGGGAGATAGAACGTTCCAGTCAGAGCAGCAAGGCCTAAAGGAGGCTGAAAGAAGGCTGCTGTGGCTGTTAGAGAAAACATGCATAGTTCAAGACGAGGCTGGAGAGGTAGGCAGGGGCCACACCATGCAGGGCAGGAGTTTGTAGGCCATGTTAATTTTTTCTTTATCCTGAGTTTAGAAAATATCAGTTGCAGTGAAGATAATAGTTTAGGGATTAGTCAGTGGATTCAGGTACAGAGGAAGCTATTACAGTAGTCGTAGAGAGGTGATGATAGCTTGGACTAGGGTAGTGAGGTAAAAGAAGTGGATAAATTCATTGTTTAGGAGGTATTTATTCAGGGAATAAAATAGTAACTGAATTGTATGATAAGTCTGGTATGCGACTTAATGGATAACAGTTGAGTTTTTTTTTTTTTTTTTCTTTTTGTAATTTAAGTGAAAGTTTCCAATCCAAGTTAGTCTCTCATACAAAAATTTATACATACATTGTTATGTGACCCTAATTGCTCTCCCTATACTGTGACAGCACACTCCTCCTTTCCACCCCGGGTTTCCTGTGTCCATTCAACCAGCTCCTGACCCTCTGTGCCTTCTCATCTCACTCCAGACAGAAACTGCCCCTTTAGTCTCATGTATCTACTTGAGCTAAGAAGCACACTGTTCATGAGTATCATTTTATGTCCCATAGTCCAGTCCAACTTTTGTCTGAAGAGTTGGCCTCGGGAATTGTTTTAGTTCTGGGTTGACAGAGAGTCCGGGGGCCTTGCTTTCTGGGGTTCCTCCAGTCTCAGACCATTATGTCTGGTCTTTTTACTAGAATTTGAGTTCTGTACCCCACCTTTCTCCTGCTCCATCAGGAACTGTCTATTGTGTTCCCTGTCAGGGCAGTCATTGGTGGTACCTGGGCACCATCTAGTTCTTCTGGTCTCAGGATGATACAGTCTCTTGTTTATGTGGCCCTTTCTGTCTCTTGGGCTACTACTTTCCTTGTGTCTTTGGTGTTCTTCGTTCTCCTTTGCTCCAGGTGGTTGGGACCAATTGATGCATCTTAGATGGCCGCTTGCTAGCTTTTAAGACCCCAGATACCACTCACCAAAGTGGGATGCAGAACATTTTCTTAATAAACTTTGTTGTGCCAGTTGACCTAGATGTCCCCTGAAAGCATGGTCCCTGGCCCCCCGCCCCTGCTACTCTGTCCCTCGAAGTGTTTGATTGTATTCAGGAAACTTCTTAGCTTTGGTTTAGTGCAGTTGTGCTGACTTCCCTTGTAGTGTGTGCTGTCCTTTCCTTCACCTAAGATAATTCTTGTCTCTTTTCTAGTTAGTGAATACCCCTCTCCCTCCCTCCCCACTCTTGGAATCATCAAAGAACGTTGTCTTTTGTGTTTAAACCTTTTCTTGAGTTCTAATAATAGTGGTCTTATACAATATTTGCTCTTCTGTGACTAAATTCACTCAGCGTAATGCCCTCCAGATTCCTCCATGTTATAAGATGTTTCACGGATTCATTGTTGTTCTTTATCATTGCGTAATCCATTGTGTGAATATACTGTAATTTATCCATTCTTCCATTGATGGGCACCTAGGTTGTTTCTGTCTTCTTGCTATCGTGAACAGTGCTGCAGTGAACATGGGTTTGCATATATCTATTTGTGTGATGGCTCTTACTTCTCTAGGATATATTCCAAGGAG
>NW_004443941.1:1191804-1192856 GCF_000243295.1 Trichechus manatus latirostris | reverse complement strand
GGGGTGAGATGGTATCTCATTGTAGTTTTGATCTGCATTTCTCTAATGGCTAATGATCGTGAGCATTTCTTCATGCGTCTGTTAGCCGCCTGAATGTCTTCTTTGGTGAAGTGCCTGTTCATATCCTTGGCCCATTTTTTAATTGGGTTATTTGTCTTTTTGTTGTTGAGGTTTTGAAGTATCTTGTAGGTTTTAGAGGGTAGACACTGATCGGATTTGACATAGCCAAAAATTTTTTCCAGTCTGTAGGTTGTCTTTTGACTCTTTTGGTGAAGTCTTTTCATGAGCATAAGTGTTTGATTTTTAGGCGCTCCCAGTTATCTAGTTTCTCTTCTGGTGCTTGTGCATTGTTACTTACAGTTAGTTTTCTATCTATGCCATATATTAAGGCTCCTAGCATTGTCCCTACTTTTTCTTCCATGATCTTTATTGTTTTCAATTTTATATTTAGGTCTTTGATCCATTTTGAGTTAGTTTTTGTGCATGATGTGAGATATGGGTCTTGTCTCAGTTATTTGCAAATGGATATTCACTTATGCCAGCACCGTTTGTTAAAGAGACTGTCTTTTCCCCAGTTAAGGGACTTTGGGCCTTTGTCAAATATCAACTGCTCATAGGTGGATGAATTTATGTCTGGATTCTCAGTTCTGTTCCATTGGTCTATGTATTGGTTGTTATACCAGTACCAGGCTGTTTTGACTACCGTGGTGGTATAATAGGTTCTAAAATCAGGTAGTGCGAGGCCTCCCACTTTGTTCTTCTTAAGTAATGCTTTATTTATCTGGGGCCTCTTCCCTTTCCATATGAAGTTGGTGATTTGTTTCTCCATCTCATTCAAAAATGCCATTGGAATTTGGATTGGGATTGCATTGTATCTGTAGATTGCTTTGGGTAGAATTGACATTTTCACAGTGTTGAGTCTACCTATCCATGAGCAAGGCATGTGTTTCCACTTATGCAGGTCTCTTTTGGTTTCTTGCAGTAGTGTCCTGTAGTTTTCATTGTATAGATCTTTTACGTCTCTGGTTAGATTTATTCCTAAGTATTTTATC
>NW_004443941.1:1166230-1191704 GCF_000243295.1 Trichechus manatus latirostris | reverse complement strand
GATTTGGTGATTTCCTCTTCAGAGTTCTCTTTGTTGGTGTAAAGGAATCCAACTGATTTTTGTATGTTTATCTTGTATCCTGATACTTTGCTGAAATCTTCTATTAGTTCCATTAGTTTTCTTGTGGATTGTTTGGGGTTTTCTGTGACGGTTGAGATCATTTCTAACTGAAATCTAAATAGCTCATATAGTGATTTATATTTTCAATAATGACAAACTAATTCAGACCAATCCTCCCATCAAAAGACAATGAAAAAAAATAGATGGAATATAAAGGTCATCATATTAAAAGCATCAAAGGGCTAATGAGATAGTAAGGAATTAGTGTTAAGATACAGGAGATAATGGGAACCCATAGAAGTGAACTGGCACTAAAGGCCATCTTTGTTCTGGGGGCGATTACCAATCTGGACGAGGTGGCTAGGAGGCTGAGCTGAGCTTTTGGTGCTGTATCAGGATTTGTGAAAAGGTCTGCTAAGAATGGAAACATTAATGAATAACATCCCACCCATACACTTAGAGTATGGATCCCAAAGAGAATAAGAGTAAACCAAAAGCACACTAGCCCTTGCCTAGATAGCAGCCTAGCTTTGATTCATTTGGGTGGCCCAGAAAATCTCAGGCTGTTAATTTGGATTAAGGTAATCTTGAACTGCCACTGTCCCAAGACACCTGAAAAAGGCAGTAAAAGTCTTCTCTGGAGAGAGAGAACATTATTCTAGGCCTCAGCTTATTTCTACAAATAGTTTTTCTAACAAAATATTCAGCATGCAAGGATAACTTGGCGTAGATGGAAGCAAGTTTCATGAATGAGAACAGCAGAAACTTAGACAACAGAAAGAGACAGCAGGAACTACAGATATTGAAATTATTGACATGAGCTGTAGAAAAAATAGGATTACTACTTTATATTAATAAAAACCAAGCTTGGAAATTTTTTAGCAGGGAATTATAAACTAAAAAAATGACAAAGAGTGTTTAAACAAAAACAAAGATGCTAGAACTGAAAAATTCAAATTTAAACTTAGAGACAAATTCAGTAGCATATTACACAGCTGAAGAAGGAATTAGTGAACTGAAAGGTAAGTCAGAAGAAACTGTCCAGAATGAAGCGCAAAATGGTGAGAAATTCAAAAGAGAATAAGAGACCTAGAGAGTACAGTGAGAAGATATAATACATATTGAATTCTCAATAGGAGAAGAGAAAGAGAATGGAGCAGAGGCAGAATTTGAAGAGATAATGACAGATTTTCAAAACTTCTGGAAGATGTTAACTTATGTATTCAAGAATTCCAGTGATTCCCAGTAAGATAATAAGAAATCCATACCTACACGTGTCATAGTAAAACTGAAGAAAACCCAAAGCAAAACATTGTAAAAGCAGCCAGTAGAAAAAAGTATGGAACCCCTTCAGAACATCAATAATGACAGAATTCACTTCTCAGCAGTAACAGTGGAAGTCAGCGTACAGTCCACAAGTTCTTCAGTGCACTGAGAGAAATAATTAACAATCTAGAAATCAATGCCTTTGCTTAAATATTCTTTAAAGGCAAAATAAAGACATGTTTAGACAAAAATTGAGGGAATTTGTAACCAGCAAACTGCTTTAAAAGAAATAATAAAGGATGTTCTTGACATGCAAGAAGGAATGGAGACCAAAGAAAGAAATTCATATATTGGTAAATCTAAATGAACATTGACCATATTAAAACAATGATGGTAATGTTTTGTGGATATGTACATACATATGTGTATGTGTAATAAATGTATAATTGTCAATTGTATTAATTCAAAAAATTAAAAATAGTTGATATATACTCTACAATTGAAAGTATAAATTTAAAATCCAGCAACAATAGCTTATAAGTCGGGGTGGTAAAATGGAGTTTAAAAGGTCTTGTGTTATCTGGGAGGAGGGTATCAACATTAGACTTTGGTAAGTCAAAAATACAGGTTATGATGGATGAAACTGGAGGACATTATGCTGAGTGAAATAAGTCAATCACAAAAGGACAAATATTGTATGAGACCTCTATTGTAAAAACCCATGAAATAGTTCACACACAAAATGTAACAATCTTTGGTGGTTACCAGGGATGGGAGGGGTGGGGGGGGAATACTAAATAGGCAATAGATAAGTGGTATCTTGGGTGAAGGGTGAGACAGTACACAATACAGGGAAACTAGCACAACCTGTACAAGGAAAGGTCATGGAAGCCGCATAGACACATCCAAACTCCCCGAGGGACTGAATTGCTGGGCGGAGGGCTGTGGGGACCATGGTCTCGGGGAACATCTAGCTCAACTGGCATGACACAGCTTATAAAGACAATGCTCTACATTCTACATTGGTGAGTAGTGTCTAGGGTCTTAAAAGCCTGTGAGCGGCCATCTAAGATACTCCACTGGTCTCATCCCTTCGGGAGCAAGGGAGGATGAAGAGAACAGGATACAAGGAAAAGATTAGTCCGAAGGACTAATGGTCCACAGCTACTGAGGCCTCCACCGGACTGAGTCCAGTACAGATAGATGGTGCCCGGCTACCACCACTGACTGCTCTGACCAGGATCACAACAGAGGGTTCTGGACAGAGCTGGAGAAGGATGGAGAGCATAATTCTAACTCACAAAAAAAAGACCAGATTTACTGGCCTAAAGGAGACTGGAGAAACCCCGAGAGTATGGCCCCCAGACACCCTTTCAGCTCAGTGGTGAAGTTACCTCCGAGGTTCACTGTTCAGCCTGGGAGTGGACAGCCCTGTAAAACCAAATGAGACTAACGAGGTACAGGAGTCCAGTGACAACGGCCAGAAAGCAGAAGGGGACAAGGAAGCTGGTGATAGGGAACCCAAGGTTGAGTAAGGATATTGTTGATGTGTTGTGAGATTGTTAACCGTTGTCATAGGGCAACATGTGTAGTAACTGTTAAATGAGAAACTATTTTGTTCTGTAAGCCTTCATCTTAAGTGAGAATAACAGCACAATTGGAAGAGTGTAGTCAGTGTCACTGAACTGCGTATGTAGAAATTTTTGAAACGGTGTATCTTTGGCTATGTGTATTTTCACCAAAAAAAAAAGGTTGAGACGTTAGAGGGTTAATATGTTGTGGGGTTGTTAACCAATGTCATAAAACAACATGTGTACTACTGTTTCATGAGAAACTATTTGTTCTGTAAGCCTTCACCTGAAGTACAATAAAATATTAAAAAAAAAAAAATACAGGTTATGAATTCTAGGGTAACCACTAAAAGGCTAAAAGAATGTATAACTTCTAACTTAAAGTATGTGAAGGGGGAATGGAATGATTTTTAAAAATCCAAAAGAAGAGAGAGGAACGCTGAACAGTACCTAATCAGGTGGTAGATACAAACTCAAGTATATCCGTAGTTACGTTAAATGTAAATGGTTTAAATGTTCCGGTAAAAAGACAAAATGTGTCAGAGTGTGGTGGGGGAAGGGAAGCAAAAGCTATCTCTAAGAGATGTGTCTAAAACATACCAAAAAAATAAAACCAAACCCGTTGCCATCCAGTCAATTCCAACTCATATCTCTTAAAGAAACTGAATCAGTGAAAAAAATTTTTCACAAAGAAAACTCTTTACATCCAAATCCCTGTACCAGGAGGTTCTACCAGCTATTTAAGGAAATAATGCCAAACTTGGACAAACTCTTCCAGGAAATGAAAAACGTACATTTCCCGAATCATTTTATAAGGCTGATATAATTTGTTATGAAAACCTGACAAGAACAATATGGCAAAGGAAAATTATAGTGCACTGTCATCATGAATATGGATGTAGAATCTATAAACAAAATTCTAGCCATCTAAATCCAGCAATATATAAAAAGGGTATTTATCATGGCCAACTTGGGTTTATTTTTAGGCTGCGAGATTGCTTTAACGTTAGACAATCAGTATAATTTGCTACAATAACACATTAAAGGGAGGGTTGAACTATTAAAAATCAGTTTACAAAAATCAATTGTATTTCTGTATAACAACAGAATTAAGAAATGAAATTTATAAAAAGAAACCATTTGCAATAGCATGAAAAATACCAAGTGCTAGGAATAAATCTAAGGAGGCCTGGTGGTACAATGGTTAAGTACTTGGCTGCTAACAAAAAGGTTCGCGATTTGAACCCACCAGTCCCTCTGCAGGAGAAAAGACCTAGTGATCTGCTCCTGTAAAGGTTACAGCCTAGGAAGCCCTATGGGGCAGTTCTTTTCTGTCATATAGGATCGCTGTGAGTCAAATCGACTTGACAGCCCACAGCAACAGGAATAAATCTAACGATATGTGCAAGAACTCTACAAAGAAAACAAAAAACATCACTGCAAGAAAATAAAGATGACTAAAAACATAATAGTGTTGTTCCACGTTGGTAGATTGGAAAACTTAATACCGTAAAACGTGAATATTTGTCACACTGATCTACATTAAAAAAAAACAAAAAACAAAACCAAACCTGTTGCCATCAAGTCGATTCCAACTCATAGCAGCCCTACAGGACAGAGTAGAACTGCTCAATAGGGTTTCCAAAGAGCACCTGGTGGATTCGAACTGCCTACCTTTTGGTTAGTTGCCATAGCTCTTAACCACTGTGCCACCAGCGTTTCCACTGATCTATGTAGATCAATGCGATCTCAATAAAAATCTCAGTAGATTTTTATTAGGAACTTTTCTAAGCTGGTTCTAAGATTTACATGGAAATGCAGAGGACCAAGAAAAGCCAAAATACTCTCAAAGATGGCAAAGGCGGAAGGACTTTTACTAGCTACCGAGATTTATTACAAAGCTATGGTAATTTAGACAGGTGATCCTGGCAAAGAGACAAGCGGACACTAGAAGTGAATGGAATACAGGTGGTCCCTGACTTATGACATACAGACTTGAGTTACTACAAACCGCACTTACAACAGTGTTTTTAGGGGTTTTTTTGTACATCTTATCGTTAGTAATACATACTACGTACAGGGTTGCAGCATGTAATTTGCTGTTGCTATCATTCTCAGATATCCATTCACAGATGTTCGAAGATAGGATTTATAAAGCTACTGATCATAGAAGGCAGTAATAATAAAAACTAAAAAAAAAGACATTCAGCCTATGTCAGAACCGACTTAAGGTTGTCGGAAGTCAAGGACTGCCTGTGTAGAAATAGAGCCACACGTATGTGGACACGTGACTGACAGAGGTGGCACTGCAGAGCCCTGGGCAAAGGGTAGCCTTTCCAGTGAGAGGTACCGGGACGTTTGGGTATCCAGATGGGAAAAAAATAGAATTGGACGTCTATCCCATACTATTCACAAAAAAAGGAATATATGTGAAAAGGAAACTAATAAAGGTATTAAAAGATAATACCATAAAGGAAGAGATTGATAAATTCAGGTGCATCAATTACATTGTCCGTTGAGACCAGGAAGACAAACTTGCAGGTAGGAAGGGATATCTGCAGCGCTTACACCCATAAAAGTTCATGTTAAAAAGATTGGCAGTTCGAACCCACCCAAAAACCTCAGGAGATAGGCCTGGCCATCTGCTTCCAAAAGATCAGAGCCTTGGAAACCCTATAAAGTTCTGCTCTGCACACATGGGTCGCTATGAGTTGGAATCTACTCCACAACAACAAAGTCATTCACAATGTTGTGTAACCATACCATATTAAGACTGTGTTGTTATTAAACAAACAAACAAACCAAACCCATTGCCGTCGAATTGATTCCGACTTACAGCGGCCTACAGAACAGAGTAGAACTGCCCCATAGGGTGTCCCAGGAGCGGCTGGTGGATTTGAACTGCCAGCCATTTGGTTAGCAGCCATAGCAGGGTTTCCATATTGTTATAAGACTCCTGTAAATCAACAAGAAAAAAACAGACAACAGGCATTTCACACAAGAAAAAAATCCTGTTGTCCAGTAAACATATAAAGGAGCTCACGCTTGTTTGTAACTGAGGAAATGCAGTTCAAACCACCATGAGAAATGACTGCCCACCCACCAGAATGACTAAAATGAGAAAGTCCGCAGGTTAGCAAGGATGTGGAGTAAACGGGAGCTCTCATGCGCTGCTCATAGCAATGTATTTGACACACGTGTGCATTTGTGCGCCCAAGAAACGTGTAAAAGAATGTTTATAGCAGTATTTATATTAGTCCCAAACTGGAAACAACCCATCTATCAACAGGAGAATAAACAAATTGTGTTTATTCATACAATGGAATTCTGTGCGTTAAGGCAAATGTTACTGTTATATGCAATAACATGGGGTTGAATTATAAAAATATAATGTTTAAACAAAAGAGGCAAAACTAACAGTAGTGTTTCGGGATGCACCCTTAGGGATAAAAGTACAAAGTAAAGCAAGGAAGCGATCTCCGTAGAAATCAAGAGAGAGGTCACCTTTTGGTGAGAGGGGGCTGTTGTGATTGGGGGTGGGCACGTGGGGGCTTCTGGGGTGTTGACAGCATTCTATTTCTTAATGTGGATGGTGGTTACGATGCTATTCTTGAGTATTAACTTATGTTCATTTATGTTTCATGATCTTTTCTGTAGGAGTATTTTCACAGGAAAAAGTCATAAAAATGGTTGCTATGGCTGATAAAACAGCAAAAACATGCAGTGGTCTTTGCAGGAATGTCTCTCTAACTTAGTGTCTCTTACATGACAGGGTTGTAAAGTGAGGGACCACATGGTTGCTCTTTGTGATCGAGGTGAAGGTGGGGATTTGCTGTCCTGTCCGACCACTAGAATACTGGATGATCTCCTCAGTCACAGAGATGTCATTGTTGTGCCTTTTTCTAAAGATACAGTTAGGTGAGAAAAAACAAAACCAAACAGACCACTGTACTGCAGCTTTATTCAGTGGTTCCCACCTCAGACTCCCCTGTGCCCTAGTACTTCCCCGAATCAGTAATGTCAGTCCTCAGATAGTTTACATTACTTCAGAAAACTTCACTGAAATTGTGTGTTAACTTACAATAAGAGCAGACAAGTGTTTGCAAAACTTTAAAATGTTGGAGGTCCAAGAAGAGGAAAAACTAGTGAAGGGGTCGTTGGTGATTAAACAGGTAAAGGGGCCATTGGTGATTAAACCAGTGAAGGGTCATTGGTGATTAAACCAGTGAAGGGGTCATTGGTGATTAAACCAGTGAAGGGGTCATTGGTGATTAAACCAGTGAAGGGGTCATTGGTGATTAAACCAGTGAAGGGGTCATTGGTGATTAAACTAGTGAAGGATCACTGGTGATTAAACCAGTGAAGGGTCATTGGTGATTAAAAAGGTTGGGACCTTCAGTCCAATTTTAAGGATTTTTGTTCTTCCCCAGCTTGCTTACACCCTTCTTAAATGCTTGGTTGATAACAATTGGAAAGAAAGTTGATGGTTCAGATAATTTTTCCCTAAGTTTGAACTCCTTGAATTAAGTCATTTCTGACGTTACTTCCATCATCATAGAAGTGCAGCAGGCTGTCAGGTGGGGGTTGGAGGACCCTTTAGTAGAGGCGGTTCCCAAGGCAGTGCTCATGACAGCAGCCTTTTCACACCCGGTAAGCATGATGCTTGCCGTGTAATGGTGCTCCCCTGTTAGGGGTGTCTCTGTTAGATGCGTCACCAGATGAGTTAAGAAATGTAAGTGTTGAACTGGCATACCTTATACCCAGGAACTGTTTTTCTTTCCAAAGAGTGGTTTACAAAATATTCACAGTAAAAAAGATAAAATTTCATTTAAATTTTTAAATATATTTTTCTTTCAAGTGATTCTGGGGTTGGCCTCTGTGAGGAAAAGGGTCTAGACTGTGATGTCATACTGGAGACAAGCACACCTTGGGGCCCCAGAACCGGGGAGCTGAATGCTGTAAGTAGCTTGTTTCACACTTCTTTGTTTATGTAAACAGTTGATTGCTTTAAATGGAAATTAAGAATTTCAGCTCATCTAGCATTTACTGACTTATAACAAGGTATTATGATGAATTGATAGGACTACAGGGTAATAGGACATATTCCTTGCCCTCAAAGAATTAATAATTAACAGATTTAAATTTTGAGAAAATAGTATACCATGGTCTTCACAGTTTTTATTATGGACAAATAGTGATTTGAGGAATGCAGGTACAGGTAGTCTCCAACTTAGAGCGTATTCGAGTTACGACGAACCACACTTAGAACCATCTGGTGGTGGTTTTTTAATCTGTTCTACATACAGTGTTGCAGTGTGTGATGTGCTGATGTCATCATTCTCATGCCAACGCCCTAAAAAAATAAAGATTGGATTTATAAAGATGCTGATAATAAAAGGCAATAATAATGAAAACTGGAAAACCAATAAGCTATTCAGCTTACATCAGAGCTGACTTAGGACAGAATAGTCAGAACGGAACCCCGTCGTAAGTCAGGGACTACTTGTGGTATGACTGGGCTATTTTGTTTCCTTCTAGTTCTAGAAGCTTTTTCCTGTATGAGTTCTTATTTATTTTCATTGTAATTAGGAATGCATTTAATTTGTCGAAGACTTCAAACTGAGATAATATTTTTAAGGTGACCAGAAAGCTTTGGTTCCTTTGACCCCTGTTACGGGCCAAGGAGTCTCTGTTGGCCTGTGAACTTCTCACCTCTTTATTGGCTGGAGTATCATTTACTTGAGAAAGTGAGATCTTCCATGTAAAGTGCTTTACAAACTCCAGAGGGCTGTATGCTCGTTCAGTCATTAACATTTATTTGTGAATTATATACAAAATAGCAAATTGAGTTTCTTAAATATCCATGTATGATCTGGTTCCTTAATTTATAATAAATTATAAACATCAAAAAGTTATTGAAATAGCTAAAAAAATAAATAAAATTACATTATTGCCACATGTGATTTACTTGTAATTTGGAAACGGCGCTGGAAAAATGTTGATGCTTCTTTTTTATTCTTAAACATCCACTCTCCCCTAGGCAAGGTGTATTAAAGATTCGTTTCAGCCTGAGTTTTAAATTATGTTTCAGCCTTTAAGAGAACTATGCTTGTAACACCCTCAGCCCCTCTGTAAGATCCATATGAAATAATAAGGCACGAGAATCTGGGCGGATGCAGATTTATTCATCTCTTATTCCTCTGTCTTTTTTAGTTTTTGTCACTAAAACACTGGACCCTACAACTGGTAAGTGAGCAGTTATGTTCATCTTCTGTGGATCTCTTTGTCCCTAGATTAAAGTTTAATGTAATTGAATCTTGTCAGTATCTTATTTTACAAATTTTAGCTAATTGTGTGTCTTTCTTTCCAGCCTGTACAATTTTTCACTTACTAACCATGCCATTCAATTAAGACAGACACATACTCCACTATCTGCCTGTATAATCCTTATGCGTGGCTAAGAGACTCTTTAAAAATCCCTTGTAAGTCGCATTTAGGACATTGAACAAAGCAACAAGTCTATTAAATTCCAGTTATTGGTCAGTTTGTTTACCTGTTTGCCGTTACTCTGCCGTCTGCCACCAACACTCGAGAGGGAGAACGGAGTGGGCATTCGGGTCATGATGACGGGCAGAAGGGAGGGTAGATAGATGCGGGAAGTGATCCAGGGCCCTTCGCCCACACAATGTGCACATGTGCTCGCCTAGGACTCCTTTAGTATTGGAGGTTATTGTGTTACAATTAGTACCAAGGGGCATACGTTCCCTTGAGTGATACAGAGCTACATTTCAGCAAATACTGAGTCACTGTTACGTGCCTAGCACTGTGCTAGGTTCTGGGAAGGAAATAAAAATATTTGATGTGATGTGATTCTGTCCTAAATGTAGAAATTCTTTCGTCCATTTCCTGGATGTTGTGCAGGGACAGTGGTCATTTTATCAGCTCGTGTTTGTTTCATTTGTCCAAAATGAATTTAGATAAATGTGTCTGAAAGAATTCATTAGATGTGAGACAATATGGCATTTGTGATAGTTTGGTTTTTGTGTTCTTTCAAATTCAGAAACAGCAGTCACTATTTTCAGAAGAAGAAGAATACACCACTGGATCTGAGGTCACTGAAGATGAAGTTGGAGATGAAGAAGAAATATCCAGGAAACAAAGTATTGGTTTCTAAATTAAAATTTTTAACATTTTATTGTTGTTTAGGTGAAAGTTTACAGAACAAATTAGCTTCCCATTCAACAATTTATATGCAGCTTGTTTTGTGATATTGGATGCAAACCCCTGAATATGTCAGCACTCTACCCTCTTCCTCCCTGGGTTCTCTGTGTCCATTTGTCCAACTTTCCTGCCCCTACCGTCCTTCTGAAACTTGCTTTTGGGCAAATGCTGCCCGTTAGGTCTTGTATAGTTGATTATTCTGAGGTATACGTTCCTCACTGGTGTTACTCATTTTATGGGACTGTCTATTATATGGCTATAATATGAACTTTGGGAGTGATTTCAGTTCCAAGTTTGAAGGGTGTCTAAGGGCCATAGTCTCAGGAGTTCCACCAGTCTCTATCACACCAGTAAGTCTGGTCTTTTATGAGTTTGAATTTTGTTCTACATTTCTGTCCATGACACAGCCCTGGTGGCACAGTGGTTAAGAGCTCAGCTGCTAACCAAAAAGTTGGCAGTTCAAATCCAGCAGGCACTCCTTGGAAACACTATAGGGCAGTTCTGCTCTGTCCTATAGGGTCACTATGAGTCGGAATCAACTCGATGGCAGTGGGTTTGGGTTGTTTTTTTTTTTTAGTTTAGCCAGCCCCCAGTTCTGTTGTCCGACACCTCAAGCCGGTAAGGGTTCTATTGTCTGCAGCTCGAAGTTGTCAGTAAAAGCATTTAGTCAAAGGTGCAAGAAACTCCCAAATCTCACCAGAGTAGTTTTGTTTTGCAAGTTAGACACCCCACCCTGGGTTCTGCCTGCCTTTTCGCTGGGCTTCCTAGGGCCTCCCATGCCCTTGCATAGTTTAACACTCAGCTAGGAGTCGGGCAGAGTTGATATTCCAATTTTAGATCTCAGATCTTCTGCAGCTTCTTTGCTTCCAAAATTTCCCCTTTGAATTTCCAGCTTTCCCTCTGGAGCTAGTGAGCTGCTGTTTTCCTCCCTGAGCTGGGGAGGTTGGGAAGTGCCCTCAGGCAAGAAAGCCAAAACGCAGTTCTTAACTTCGTGCATCTTTCAGGTGTAAATTCAAATTACTGCCTGCTTTTTATCATTTGCCAGAACCTTCAGTTGTTTATTACAGTTGTTGATAGTATTTCGCTTCTGTTTTTATAGTTATCTTTGGAAAGCATTGCCTGAACTCTTCACCTGTCATGACCTGATGTCCCTCCCTGTCATGTCTTTTAGCCATTTTATCACACTTGGTAATCTCCCCATTTAACAAAGAGACACAGGTCAGAGGGTTTGCCAGAAGGTAACTGTAATTACCTAGATGGTTAATATTGTTTTGCTTTTATTATAGCATCTTCAAGGTTGTCTTCTGTGTAGCACGTTATACTGGTTTTCCATGAATAGCAGTGATATCAAGTTTCCTTTTAAATGATATAGCAAAAATTGTGAAGATGGTATATTAGCAATTGATGTTTGAAAAAATAGCGATCCAATATTTTAACCTTATCCTTATATGCTGCTTTTAGAAAAATGCTTTTTTCCCTCCTCCTTTTCTGCCTCTCTTCTTTCCCCAGTAAACTCTCAGCCAGAACAGATTCAGAATATTGACTCTAAGAATGCCCTAGACAAGAATACAACTTACGCAGATCGACTTCCTTGCAAGATCGTTCCTGTCCTACCTCCAGTAATACCCTCCCAGCCCCCTGCTCCTGCCTGAGCAAATGACTTCATTAAAACGTTCTGTGAATTTTTCTCTCTTCTCCTCTATTCTACATTTTGGTGTCGTTTTATATATAACATTTGGAGTTAGAATATGACTCCACTGTTCAATCAGCTTCACAGAAATAAATACATATATCTATTTCCCCAACATTTTCCTGTATTTAATTTCATTGGGACTTTGAGTTCATTGCCTCAGTTTTTCCCCAAAGGTTTACACCAAGTAAAAAGAAGCAAATTGATTAAAATGAACCCCTGTAAAGCAATTTCAGTCTGACTCCTCCATATATTTACTTTTATCCAGAGGTAACTTGTCAGTTTTAAAAAACAATGGTTTTGCTGTTTGGAAGTAGCAGGTGCATTGGAGCGTCATGTGAGACTTGTGCTCATAACATTGACCTTCTGTTTTCAGGGAAAAAGGAGAAGCCAAAGAAGTTCACTAAGCCACCGAAAAAGCAGATGTCTTCACCCTGTGCCCAGAAGAAAGAAAAGGCATTGGAGAAGGTAATTCTGAACTATCTGTTATTATTCGAAAGTTCATACGGAGAAATAAGCAAGTGTAACCGGGAAAAATCCAAAAAAGAAGAGTGACAAATACTGCAGTGGAATGCTAGCAATGTAAAACTGAATGAAGAAGTTCTTTGCAGCCGAAGACATCTCTAAAATATATTGACAAGTGAAAAAAGAACGATGCAGAAAGTATGTATAGTGGCATAGGTAGGAATAAGAGGACAGTAATAACCACAGGTGATTAGAAGAGAAACCGTGGATTCCAAAACTGTGTGAAAAACTGGGGCCTTTGGAGGTGTCCGAGGGCAGAATGGGGCTGAGACAAAATCCATGCAATGACAGTGAACGGGTTGTATGTTCATCTTTGTGTTAAGTACCACAGGGGCATGAATGAATGACTTCTGAAGGACTGCCTGCCTTGGTGCCCTAGGGTCTGACAGATAAAGCTGGGTTCAGATTCTTTGGACAAGTTTCTTAACCTCTCTGAACCTGCTTTATTAATGAGATAATAGTAGCGCCTGTGCCACATGGTTGTTGTAAGGCTTGCGCGAAATAATGCATGTGATGTTCTTGTACGATGTCTTACACAAAGCCAGTGCTCAATAAAATAAACTCTTCTCGTTAACAGCAATAATAATAATCACTAAACATGTTCCACTTGGGCCTTAACGCTGTCTCCTTTTTTGCAGTCAGCTTCTAGAGATGCATCTCCTTTCATGTGAGTATCGCTCCTTAATCTACTTTGATGTCCATTCTGACAGCAGCAGAGACCCTGACTTCTGTTGGATTTTCTCAATAGTGTGAGCATGCAGAAGAATAAGTGGGATACCACAAGATCCTTGCGATTCAACCAGGATGCACAAAGAGAGGATGGTAAGTTTTAGTTTGGGTAATGTAGCAGTTGGGTATAAATAACACAGATGGGGATACCTATCATTTTATAAAGTACGCTGAATAGATTTAAAAATTCCATCTGGAATGAGATCCAGAATTAGCACATTCTGACTTAAGCATCAACCAGATTTGCATAATTAAACAATCCCAGTGGTTAACGTATTGCATTATGTGTCTGTGGTTTTGAGAACGTCTCTCAGACTGACTTTTGCCCATGACTTTCACTCTGAAAATGACTGAATATGTTTTTGGCTGATTTACAGTAATCTAAAAAGCAATACGATTATCTTTGTATTCCTCATTTTACCACTTGCTGCCTCAAATTCTTCAAAGATTCATAGATGTATGTGTCTATAAAATAACGTTACAAGATATTTTCACAAACCCTTGGTGATTTCAGTCTTCTTCAACAAGTAAAGGTTGTAAGTCATCATAAAAAGTAAGGATTACTATTTTTTTACCTTCAGATCAGCGGCGGATGTCTGAAATCACAGGGCACCTAATAAAAATGAGATTGGGTGATCTGGACCGAGTCAAGTCAAAGGAAGCAAAAGAAGTAAGAGTTGTGTACTGGTATTTCTTGCTTAGAGATGTCTTCCTACTTCAATTTTTAGCACAAGAGAGTAGAAAGATGTTTTAGGCAGAATTTTAAGAGTAATTTTAAAATGTTTTAATATTCTGTAGCAGTTTAACCAGGTTTTTCACATCAGAGTTTTCCGCCTTATTATCCATGGTCCATAGACCCTTTGTAACATACAGAATAAAGTGCATCATTGCTGAAAGTGTAATGGCGTACAAGAGTAGGTTACCTGTGCATTGTGGAGCAGACTGGCTATCCAAAGGGCTGACTTTATGGAAGTTGCTGCTTTTGATCAACTCTGCATGTGACGCTTACGTGTTGTCTCTCTTGTCAGTTGTTCTTTCTGAAAATGATGAGTAGAAATACTGTATTCTTGCTAGAATTACATATTAGTAATAACATTACGTATTAGCATTAGTATTGGTATTATGTATTTGCAACACCTTTTGTTCCTCAGTCTTTTATTTAAAAATTTACTCCCCCTAGAAGAGTTTTAAACAAAAACATAGGAGAAAACCTTTGTGGCCTTGGATTAGGGAAGTATTTCCTAGGTACGACACCAGAAACGTAATCCATAAAAGAAAATATTTGACAAATTGAACTTTTTCAAATTTAAAAGTTCTTTTGTTTGAAAGACACTGTTAAAAGAATAAAAAATCAAGCCATAAACTGAGAAAATATAGGTAAAACACTTATCTAATAAAGAATTTATATCCAGAATATATTAAGAACTCTCAAAATTCTAGTAAACAACCCAGTTTAAAAAATACATAAAAGATTAATCAGACACTTCATCAGAGAAATACACAGATGACAAGTACGCACAGGAAAAGATGCAAAATTATAACTGTTCAGGGAAATGTAAATGAAAGCCACAATGAGATCCCACTTACACACCAGCTAAAACAGCTAAAGTTGAAAAAACAGAGCAGACGTCACCGAGTGCTGCTGAGGCTGTGGAGCAGCTGGAACTCTCAGACGGAGCTGGTAGGAACGCAGAATGGCCGCTTCAGAAGACAGTTGGGCAGTTTCTTAGAAGGTTCAACACAGTCACCATACAAACAGCACACAGTGTTTATAGTGGGTTTACTGACAGTCACCATAAACTAGAAACAACACAAATGTCCTTTACCTGGTAAACGGATAAACAGACTGTGGCGTGTATAAAAAAGAAGAAATTGCTGATACATGCGACAGCATGAGAAAATCTCCTGCGTGTTATTCTAAGTAAAAGAAGCCAGTTTCCAAAGGCTACGTAATGTGTGACTCCATTTATATCACGTTCTGGAAAGTACAGAGCAGATCAGTCGTTGTCAAGGATTGGCAGGGCGGGGATGAGTTGAATTAGAAAGGTCGTAAGGGGACTGTTCTGTGCCTTCATTGGGACAGTACTTGTACAGCTGTATGCATCTGTCAGAACTCAAAACTAAGTTGAGAAGGGTGCGTTTTACTGTGTGTAAATTATACCTCAGTACGCTTGAATACAAAAAATAATAAAATTACTTCTGAGTTTAAAGAGTAATGCCATTTTAATAAGCAGAGTTTCTGTTGATGCCGTCAGGTCCTAACAGTGTTGTTCCTTTAATCTGCAGTTTGCAGGGGGTATTTATTCCAGGCTCGAAGCGCAGGTCAAGGCCTCGGTGCCAGTCAGTGCACGGCAGAGCAGCACAGAGAAGAACACGAGGTAAATCAGCGTAAATGAGCTAAAACGCCACTGGCTGTGTGAGTGGTTTTTTTCTTAGGTTAAATCATATGAGCACTGGAAGCACATCATTCGGTCTTTTGTTTCAAGGATTTAATCATCAAAGTATTAATCAGAGCCTGTGATTAATTATCTTGAGCTTTGATAGGCTTCTGACCAAATATTTCAGTGTAAGACCTATGCTTATATTAAAAACAAAACCTGTGTTTACCTGAGTCTAACTAAACCTTCATTTACCTGAGTTTAACTAAAAAGCCTTGAGCACAAAATTTAATGAAAGTACAGTGTTTTTTATTTACGTTTTCTGTTTATTGAACTCAGCTGTGCTCTTAGCCAACTGCTGGTAAAATGTAAGCTGTAGTGCTACTGTGAGTTAGCATTTTTGTACTGTTTGTTGATGATATATTATTATTTTACATAAATCACTGAAGCCTTTCCCATTCTTTGTTTTATTATTTTATTTCTCCTAATAAAATCTGTTAGGTCCTGTGTCATTTTATTTCACAAATTTTCTGTTAGGATTAATGGCTGTTGAGATTTGAGCATTAATGCTTCAAATCCATATGCCTTATCAGCAATTTTGAAATTCAGAAAGCAGAGGTTTTTTTCACAGATTTGTGGCATTCAAACTTCAGCTGAGCTGGTATGATGCTGTTTATAGTTTTTATGATCTCACCTAATGTAAATTTTCATTTGTTTCACTGAAGAAATACTGTGTTTGATTATGGGATGCTGCTCCAGATCCATAAATCATAGTACATGTGCCATAATGTCTCTCAGAAGTCTAAAAATATCTGAATTCCAAAATATATCTCACTCCAAGTGTTTTAGAAAATGGATTATAGAGCTGTGTGAAGTTTCACTTAACTTTGATACTGTTGAGCAGACGTAATACAAAGCAATAGCAACTTTCTGTTGTTTTAGGAGCGACTCTGACCTTCTTTTCTGTTTAAAAAAATGTAGGTCTAGAAGTCGTTTTGGTCAAGGGCGTCCTGCATAGAGCACCTTATGATGTAACTAAAAAGATAGACTCCTGGACATCTGAAATTGCTCGCTTCTGGAAGATCTTCAGAAGGATAACTTCTAAATATTTTAAGTTATTAGTTATTCTTGCAAGCCACATAAATCATAATGCTAAGAGAGATACATAGTTAGGTCTTACGAAAATCTAATTGTAAATATAAAACTTTTTAAATCTAATTTTCTTTTTAGTATGATACTAGGCAATGTAGAAAACAATTATTTTTGAATTTGCATACTTAAGACTCCTAATATTTGTTATCCTTGATTTATTTCTTTGAAAGAGAAGAAGCCTAAACTCTTAAGTAGCTAAGATTTTTTAAGACCGTAAGATGTCGGGAACGCAGCTGTAGTGTTACGGCGCATGTGCACTGACTGTAGGATGTCTCTCGGCGGTAGATCTTGGGGCAGCATTGAGAACTGCTGTTTGCTGAAATGCCCAATGACGCTGATTCTTAGTCGGCACGAACGTTAAGAAATGACGGATCTCGAGACTGCCTCACACACAGTTTGAAGGTGAGGTGTTTCCTGTCCTGGGCAGAAGGGCTCATTTTGTCAGCATTACTCCATGGAAAGCACAATGTTAACCCAACTTTCTTTTTCTTTTGGTTTTTAATGCTTATCTGTTGGTCAGTTCAGCTGGAATTATTGATTATTACTTCCTTCCTCTGTGAAGCTAGTATCATTCGGAATTTCTTAAAATAACTGTTGTTAGTTTTAGGAAGGTAAATCATTTCAGTTGTCTGAGACACCAGCGTACAGTTCTCAGGGCTCTGAAGCCCAACCATATTTCTGTAGCCATTCAGGTAGCCCCCTAAAAGTTATAATTGTAATTACTTTGGAGATACTAGGAGAGATTCCCAAATACATTCGATGGGTGAAAATTTACATATGTTCAAGAAAAATCACAATAAAGTTGTGTTCTATAGATCATGTTTTAATTTTTCTAACCAGGCAGAAAGCTTGCTCAGGGAAAATTTATTCCAAACCATAGCATATGATAAACTATGTGTTTGGAAATTACTTATGTGTAGGTCTCTGAAAAATTGTAAGATGCATTGTTTTTATTTTTAGTCTTCATTTGCCTTCTAATTGAAATTCTCCAAATTATTTAAATTCAAGAACAAACTATGATAAAGTGTGACAGAATGGCAATTTCTATTGAAATGTTGAAGTGTTACACTCAATTTAAACCTACAGAAATCACTATTTTAAGTGAGTGTTTTTAGTTAATGAAGCTAGATATTATTTGATGTTTTATGTATGGATTTGCCAAGGTCTTTGAACTTCTGTTTGGAAATTTTGTTCTAGTTCATATGTTTTTCAATTGTTTGATGCTTTTGCAATAGATTATAACATTTTTATTTTCAAAAAATGTTTTGTAGTACATTGTGTGTAAGCCGTGTTAAAGAGCAAAGTCTTATTATAGTTTACTATATTCTCTGATAAACGCTTCTGGATTTATATTAAACAGTGCTGTGACAGTCACAACTAAAAGATGAAAATATGCGCTTTTGGTTTTTTAACTGATGGTGAAAAGACAAACTGCTTCTCCCCTGGGGTAATTGTACCACCGGATTGATTTCTTACAAACTAGAGTTTGTTAGAATTTGATTCTCTTCAGAATGTGCTCTTTATCGTGTTAATGTCTATCTGTTCTACCTAGCACAGATACCACCACCATTTTAAACCGTTAATATTTTGTTTGCCATATACTTTGAGGTTTTACCTTATGTTAATTCTGAATTCACATCTCTTGAATTGAAATAAATGTTAATGACAACGGTTGTTTGAAGTTCCTTGACCTGAATTATTCCATCTTCTCAGAAGAAAATCTAGATGTGCTCTAGGTGACAGGTTTTTCATGGGAAGTTAGTTCTATTACAAGGTGAACTTTTTTTAAATTTTAAGATTGTTTTAAATCATGTTATCCTGGTAATGAGTCCTTGAGTGTTGTGAACAGTGAACACCCTTTGCTGCTGCTAACCAAAAGGTTAGAGGTTCGAGTCCACCCAGAGGTACCTCAGAAGAAGGACCTGGTGATCTACTTCAGAAAAATGAGCCAATGGAAACCCTACGGAGGACATTTCTGTTCTGACACACATGGCGTCTCATGAGTCAGAATGGCAGCTGGTCTTTAAATTTTCAGTCACTATACCTTAGAGGATTTGATTTGATTGAGATTAGTAAGGGAGAAGGGTCTGAGAGATGAGGTAACTGAGTGTCTGGAAAGGAGTAAAGATTGAGGTAGGGCTGGGAAAGTGAGGGCATCCTGTAGGCGACACACTTTAGATTCAAAAGATACAAATAGATTGAAAATACAAGGATGGAAGAAGATACCATGCAAACAGTAACCATAAGAAAACTAAAGCGGGTATACTAATAGACAAAATAGACTTTAAAACAAAAAAAGTTACTAGAAATAGAAACATAATGATTAAAAGTGTCAGTCCATAGCAATTATATATGCACCTAACAACAGAGCCCCAAAATTCACGAGGCAAAAACTGACAGAAATGGGGGGAGAAATAGATAATTCAACAGTAATGGTTGGAGACTTAAGTACCTCATTTTAAATAAAACAGTGAGAAGACAATGAAACAGAAGGCTTGAACAAGACTACAAACCAGCTAGACCTAATAGAGGGCACTCCACTCAACAGCAGCAGAATATACATTCTTCTTAAGTGCACATGGCACATTCTCCAGTACAGATATGTGCTGGGCTATAAAACAAGCCGCAGTAAATTTCAAAGAGTTGAGTAATACAAAGTATATTCTTCAACCACAGCGGAATGAAATGAGAAATCAGTAAGAGAAAGGTGATTTCTTGTGTCCATTCAACCAGCTCCTGACCCTCCCTGCCTTCTCATCTCACCTCTGGACAGGAACTGCCCATTTAGTCTCATGTATCTACTTGAGGTAAGAAACACTTTCGTCATGAGTATCATTTATGTCCCATAGTCCAGTCTAATCTTTGTCTGAAGAGTTGGCCTCAGGAATGGCTTTAGTTTTGGGCTAACAGAGTCCAGGGGCCATGTCTTCTGGTGTCCCTCCAGACTCAAGTTAAACCATCAAGTCTGGTCTTTTTCCTAGAATTTGAGTTCTGCACCCCACTTTTCTCCTGCTCTGTCAGGGACTCTGTTGTGTTCCCTGTCAGGGCGGTCATTGATGGTAGCCTGGCACCATCTAGTTCTTCTGGCTGATGGAGTCTCTGGTTTATGTGGCCCTTTTGTCTTTTGGGCTAATATTTTCCTTATATCTTTGGTGTTCTTCATTCTCCTTTGCTCTAGGTGGGTTGGGGCCAATCGATGCATCTTAGATGGCTGCTTGCTAGCTTTTAAGACCCCAGATGTCACTCACCAAAGTGGGATGCAGAACATTTTCTTAATAAACTTGGTTATCCCAATTGACCTAGATGTCCCGTCAAATTTTTAAAAATTGATTTTGTAGGATTTCTTTATATCCTGGATTTGTTGTTGTTGTGTGCCGTCGAGTCAGTTCTGACTCAGTGACCTGATAGGAGAGAGTAGAACCGCCCCCATTGAGTTTCCAAGGCTGTATAGTCTTTACAGAAGCAGACTGCCACATATTTCTCCTATGGAGCAGCTGGTGGATTCGAATTGCCCGGCTTTCAGTTAGCAGCCTAGAGCTTAGCCACTTTGCCACCAGGGCTGCTTATATCCTGGATACTAGTCCTTATTGGGCATATGCATTATGAATCTCTTATTGCAGATTGTGGCAAGTCTTTCCACTCTGTTGAAGGTGCCTTTGTTCATGGAAATTGTTAGTTTTAATGTCATATTTGCCAGCTGTTCCCTTTATGGCTAGAACTTTCTGTAAGATTTGAGACACCTTTTCCTGTCCATATATTTACTCCAATATTTGAGAAATTTTAAACTTGATCTTTTCATATTTAGATCTTTAATCCGCTTGGTATTGACTTTGTGTACGTTGTAAAGTAGAGATCTAATTATTTTTCTCTGCTTAGATTAAAAAATCATTCCAGCACCATTCACGACTTCTCTGCCGATTTGTAGTGCCATCTTCCCGTGTATGTACAGGCACTTTCTGAGATCCTTATTCTGTCCCATTGGTCTCTTTGTCTGGTCCTGTGCTGCAACTACACTGTCTTGATGCCTGACTTTATAAAAGGCCTTTATGTGGTAGCGTAATTCCAGCCACATTGTTACATATTTTTTCTTTTTTTTAAAAACAGTTTACATGGTTTAAAAATTAAAGATTATAAAAATACTGCTATCTGTGAGGGTCCGGTCAGGGAAACAGAAACCATACTAGGTTTCTTTAATAGAGGGATTTTAATATAAGGAATTGATCAAACAGGCACTAAACCAGGAAAAAAAAAAAAAAAAAAAACCAAACTTATAGCCATTGAGTCGATTCCAATTCATAGCAATCCTACAGAACAGGGTGGAACTGCCCCAGAGGGTTTCCAGGGAGTGGCTGGCGGAGTCAAATTGCTGTTGGTTAGCAGCCGAGCTCTTAACCACTGTGCCACCAGGGCTCCGCAGGCACTGTAGGGTTTAAAAGCGAAAAGAGGATGTTGAGGTAATAACAGTAACTGCCGGGAGCATCTACCACCCTCAGGGCTGGGGGAACGAGTGAAGAAGTTGGGGGGCCTTGCGGAGCTGGAGCCCACACCAGTGAGGATGGGGCTCTGACAGACTGGTATTGGTGCTTCTGAGGAAGGGGCCTGTCCAGTTGGTGCTGGTCTTCCTGAGGGATGCACTGAGGCTGTTTCTGGGAGTGCCGAGGAAAGCTGGAGACGAGCCAACTGCTGCTGCCAGAGAAGATCCATTGCTGAGGTGACACGGACGGAAATAGGAAGCCAACAGGAAGAAACGTGTCCCGCTTACATCCCTTAACAAATGGATCACATGTATCAGGTGACTCCTAACTGAGCCTTCAGTCCAGCCTGGCTGGGTAGGCAGGGTGTACGGGGTGGGGTCATGGAGCCGTTGGAGGAATGAGGAAGCTGAAGCTCAGGTCACTGGAGCTGCCCAAAGTGCCCCCAGCAAGCTCCAGGCCCCCCTGGCTTCCTGCGTTTGTGAGACTGGACGGAGCGGCTGGGCCCTCAGTCAGTGCTCCACTGCACCAGAATAGCCAGGGACCCTGAGCCGGGGCCCAGAGTTCAGCTGGCAGAGGAGAAACGTAGTGTCCCAGCCCCCGCATCACAAGGCATTAACACAACAATGAATTTGGAGCTAAGAAGCAATCACTTAATAACTGGCAGGACAAACAGTAAAAAGTCTTATCCTTATTTCCATCTGCCCTGTTCCCAACCCCATCTCATCCCCACTGTTCTTATTGTCTTCTGTATCTTTCTAGCAGTTCTTTATGCATACAAAATCAAATATATAGATTTTCCTTTTAACACAAAACCTATTATATACACTGCTTTGCACCTCACTTGTTTAGCATAATGTGTCTTCGAAATCTTCATAAGAGTTGAGAGTCTCCTCATTCTTTTTAACGGCATAATGTTCCATTGAATGGATGTACCATAATTTAACAAGCCCCCACTGATGTACATTTGGGTGGTTTCCAACCTTATGTTACAAATATTATGCAACAAATAATTATAATAATGTCAGTAACGTCATTTTGTCATGTACAAGGACATCTGTAGGATAAATTCCTCAGAGTGGAATTGCTCGGTCAAAGAGTTGAACTTTAATATTGTCAATTTATCCTTCTTATGCACCTTTTTACAGTCTCCCCAGTAATGCATTAAATTACCTGTTTCTCACAGCCTCACAGACAGTGTTGTCAAACGTTCGGGTTTTTGACAGTCTGATGGGTGAAAAATAGTACCTCAGTACAATTTTAATTTGCATTTCCTTTGTTTTAAATGACGTTGAGTATCTTTCATATATTTAAGAGAGATTTATATTTTCAGCGATCTTTCTGTGCATATCTTTTGTCCATTTTGCTATTGGATTATTGCTGTTTTTCTAAATTTCTAAGAGGGCTTTATATAGTAGGGATGCTAGCTTTTTGCCTGATAGGAATAGCAAATAATTTTCCATTTTATCATTTATATTTTTACTTGGTGAACCATACCGGGAGTTTTTATTTTTAGCTAGTCAAATTTACCAGTCTTTCATGACTTTTAGATTGAGTCACATTTAAGTCACACCTCAAGGCTATAAAGAAATTCTCTCATTTTCTTCTAGAACTTGCAATGGTTTTACTTTTCCCGTTTAAACATTTGATCCATTTGAAAGTTTTCATGGTATAATGTGGAAGTATGGATCCAGCTTTGTTTTTCTTCCAGATAGCTGTATAGTTGTCCATGGTGTCAATAAACACACTTACTGAACAGAATTCTTTCCACCACTAGTTTGAGGTACTACATTTATCACATAATAAATTCTTGCTTAAAGTAAACCCCAAAATGGTTGAAACACAATAGAGGTTTATCTCTAATGTGCATAAAACCCAAACAGGTGTTGCTGACTGGCAGGCAGTTTCCTGTGTCCCAGTGGTAATTTAGGGACCCCGGCTCTTAGCTTCTGGCCCCACCCTTTTGAAAACATGGCTTCCAAGGTAGCCATACTTACCTGCCTCAAATCAGAGACAGGGAGAGTGTGGAGGATTGCTTGAGAGGTGCTTTTACTGGACAAGCCTGGTATTGGCGCAGGTCACTTTTGCTCATGTTCAATTGCCTTAAACTGTCACATGGCCACACTCAGCTGCAATTCCTCCATTTATAGACACTTTTCCTGACTAATTAGTATTCCCTTTTGCCTTCTCTGTTTCTTAATCTTTTCAGAGGTCAATATATTAGGTTTTTCAAAGAATCAGCAATTTTTTTTTTATGTCACAATAGGATTTTATAGTGTATTTAATTTTGACAAAGAATGCAGTCTCTGCCTGTTGTGGATTGAATTATGTCCCCCCCAAAAATATGTCAACTTCCATAGGCCGTGATTCCAAGTATTGTTGTATCTTGAGTTAATCTCTTTGGAGATATAAAACAATCAAGCAGAGAGAAGAGGGACCTCATACCACCAAGCAAGAAGAGCCAGGAGCAGGGCAAGTCCTTTGGACCCAGGGTCCCTGTGCTGAGAAGCTCCTAGACCAGGGGAAGATTGATGATGAGGACCTTCCCCCAGAGCGAACAGAAAGCCTTCCCCTAGAGACGGCACCCTGAATTTGGACTTCTAGCCTCCTAAAGTGTGAAAGAATAAATTTGTTTGTTAAAATCATCCACTTGTGGTATTTGTTATAGCAGCACTAGATAACTAAGACACTCCTCGAAGGACCAACTTTATAAAAAAATCAGGTGAGGCGTGGGCACTTTGGAGCATGCATGCACACGCACACACCTACACATCCACATTTTCCGTTAGGAATCAAGTTAGCATAATTCCTGTTCAGGAAGAAATTTAAAATTATGACTAAACCTTTCCCTTCAAAAGCAAACCCAAACTCAAAATGTTTTGAGATCAATACTGACCCTTATGAAATGCATGGGTCTAGTTACAGACCACTTTTGCTGACCTGAAAAGTAATTTTTGTTTCTAGTTCATCAAAGTTCATAAATTTAGCCCAGAGGGCGTCTTTTAAAAGCCCTTGTTATGAATTGAATTGCGTCCCCCAAAAACGTGTGTCAACTTGGCTAGGCCATGATTCCCAGCATTGTGTGATTGTCCACCATTTTGTCAGTGATGTGATTTTCCTGTGTTGTAAATCCTATCTCTATGATGTTAATGAGGCAGGACTCAATCTACAAGATTAGGTTGTATCAATCTCTTTTGAGATATAAAAGAGAGAAGCGAGGAGAGATGGGGGGACCTCATTAAAGGGCCAGAAGCGCGGATCTTTGGACCTTGCGTCCCTGCGCTGAGAAGCTCCTGTTATTGTTAGGTGCCGGAATCAATTCAGACTCACAACCACCCTATGTAAAACAGCTCGAAACACTGCCCAGTCCTGTGCCATCCTCACAATCGTTGCTATGTTTGAGTCCCGTGTTGCAGCCACTGTGTCAATCCATGTGTCAAGGGTCTTCCTCTTTTTCGCTGACCCTCTATTTTACCAAGCAGGCTGTCCTTCTCCAGGGACTGATAACATGTCCACCAACATTTCAAAAAAAAGCTCACTGGCCTCTAAAGAAACGTCTCTCTTCGGGCCACAATATAACCAGATGCCAGGCCCACACGGTGTTTTGGAGGGTGGCGGCAGTTGGAGGCGACATTACAGCTTCTCACAGGAGCGAACAGTCCTCAGGGATCCAGAGCCATCTCTCCAGATTTCAGCCAGAAGACCTTGGGTATTGTATTGTTTCTAGAGCTTTCAGAGAGTCTCACAAAATGCAGAGATGTGACGGGTGCAGCGTCCTTCTTGGATTCGGTGGTATCTTTCTGCGAGGTTTACATCTCCATTTTTCTCCGCTAATTAACAAGTGGTTTCCTCCGGCTTTTCTGTCCGGGCGCCTTTCTCTCTAGCGCAGCCCATGGAATACGAAGAAATACACAGCTTACGCCCTAAAAGGCATTTTTCATCAGCTTCCTTCTCAATACAAAACATTCATAAAAAGCTCACTTTAAACACCTTTTACAGAGGGCCTGTGAGATATATCCGCTGACGTAATCGTTTTTGTTTTCTGAGGGCCAACAGAAGACGCCTTGTCGCTGTGGTACAGGAATTCCGTCTTCAACTCAGGGACGCTCAGGTCACTTTCAAACAGCGAGGGACAGAGTGACGCTCGCAACGCCAACTCCGCGAAACCGCGACAGCCCTGTGCTCCCGGGAAAGACTACCGTGAGAGCTGGCGCATGAGCAAGCGCAGCAGATCTTCCGTTAGCGGTCACGTAAGGCGTGGGCTCTTTGGAGCATGCGCGCGCGCCCCATAGGCATCGGGTTAGCGTGCGCACAAGCACAGCCAAGAGGATTCAGGCGACGGTCTCTGGAGCATGCGCGCGCGCCCCTTAGGCATCGGGTTAGCGTGCGCACACGCACAGCCAAGAGGAT
>NW_004443941.1:1163657-1166115 GCF_000243295.1 Trichechus manatus latirostris | reverse complement strand
AGCCAAGAGGATTCAGGCGACGCTCTCTGGAGCATGCGCGCGCGCCCCTTAGGCATCGGGTTAGCGTGCGCACACGCACAGCCAAGAGGATTCAGACGGCGCTCTCTGGAGCATGCGCGCCCCGTAGGCATCGGGTTAGTGTGCGCACACGAACAGCCAAGAGGATTCAGGCGACGCTTTCCGGAGCATGCGCGCCCCTCAGGCATCAGGTTAGCGTGCGCGCACACACAGGCAAGAGGATTCAGGCGACGCTCTCTGGAGCATGCGCGCCCCTTAGGCATCAGGTAAGCGTGCGCACACGCACAGCCAAGAGGATTCAGGCGACGTTGTCTGGAGCATGCGCGCCCCTTAGGCATCAGGTTAGCGTCCGCACACGCACAGCCAAGAGGATTCAGACGACGCTCTCTGGAGTATGCGCGCCCCTTAGGAAACAGGTAAGCGTGCGCGCACACACACAGCCAAGAGGATTCAGGCGACGCTCTGTGGGGCATGTGCTGTCGAGTCGAAGCGCCTGTCGAAGTCGTTGGAGAGTATTCTTTGTCTCTTTGGCGAGACCCTCTTTGGAAGACTGGCTGGTGTATTTGTTTTGTAACAGAAGCTCTTTTTTCTTTTACTGAATATTTTTTTCCGAATGCAAATACATGAAATATTCATTCTAAAATATCTAACAACCCAAAAGTAGGCAAAGAACTGGGGAACGATGAGTTCACAGAACAATAATTACAAATACACCTTAAACAGAAGATGCTTATTACAACCTCAGTCGTAATAAGAGAAATGCAAATTAGAACTACACTGCGACACTATTTTTTACTTACCAGGGAGTCAGACATTCAAACAGTTGGTAATAGGCTCTGTATAGGAGGATGTGGGGAACAGGCCCCGTCTTACTGTGCTGGTGGGATAGCGGAATGTCCTTCACATTTTGATCCAGCATTCCCACTTCTGGGAATTTTCCCTACAAATACATTTGCTTACAAATGAAATGATGTGTGCTAGCTAAAGATTGGAAACTACCCAAGTATCCATCAGGGGACTGATTTTTGAAAACTACATAATGCACATAGGAGCATTATGCATCTGTGAGGAAGTTTCCCGTGAAGTGATATGGAGAGATCTCCAGGATATTTTACTAACTGAAAAAAGCAGAGCTGCAGTACTGCCTGCACCTTTGTGTAGGAAGGAAGAAACGAGATTATATGTTCTTTATGTTTTTACATAAATTCTGGAAAGATACACAAGAAACTATTAATCATAATGTCCTATGAGATGAGGTGAGACATTAGTGTATACATCATTATGTTGATTTTTCAGCCATATGAACAGGGGAGGATTAACCAGTAAGTACAGTACACTCGGATTTACATTAAGCAAGGTATACACCGGCTTGTGTTTACTTACTTATCTGTAGTGCACAATTTCACATCTTTGATGCGGTGAAAAATGGGTGAAGTTTTGCACCACAAATTAGTAAGTAAGCACAAGTAAGCCCGTGTATACCTTGCTTATTGAGTAATCGGTCCCTGCATGTGAATGTTATCCGTTAAAAACAAAACTATAGTAACGTTTTAAAAGAGGAGCCCTGGTGGTGCAGTGGTTAAGCGCTTGGTTGCTGACCTTTTGGGTCTGCTGGGACTGGGAGAAAGATGTGGCCGTCTCCTTGCATAAGGATTACAGCCTTGGAAACTATGGGGCAGTTCTACTCTGTCCTATAGGGTCTGATTATGAGTCTGCATCAACTCGATAGGCAATGGGTTTGTTTGCTTGTGTTTTTTTTTTTTTTTTTTGGTAGCATTTTAAGAAGGTCTGTGGGTGGTTTGTGATTGGCTGCTAATCTAAAGGTTGGCAGTTTTGTTAACAAACCTTAGAAGATAGGTCCTTGTCGGGCACTTGCCAATGATCTGGACACCAGTCTTTGAGAAAGGGAAAGTAACTTTACTGCAATGCGCAGAGCAAGGAGTCCGGAGGAAGTGTCCTCAGATCCAGCTCCCCAAGCTACGGGGAAGAAGGGCTTATATGTGATTTGGGCAGCAAGATGGCGGCCGTGCACATGTACTGGGAAGGGAACATTATAGAAGGCGACCAGGAGACAGGAGGTGACGTGGTTCAGGTTGGACCTCTTGCTTCGGAATGGGGTCCGGGTGATGATTTTCCTTCTGATTCATTCCTCCTGTTGCTGTGTCCTCTGTTGAGGTCAATTATCGGTCACAGCTGGCCCTTCTGCACATGCAGGTCGGGCCAGATCTGGCTTGGGCTAGTTTAAGGACTGACGGAAATTTACTGGCATTTGTATGGTCGGGTTAGTTTGAACTCACACAGCACTGCTGTGGAAGAAAGTCGGGGGATCTGCTTCCATAAAGTTCTACCTTGTTACACATGGGGTCACCAGGAGTTGGAATCACTCCTCGAGAGCCGACACATGGGGTCACCAGGAGTTGGAATCACTCCTCGAGAGCCG
>NW_004443941.1:1156373-1163439 GCF_000243295.1 Trichechus manatus latirostris | reverse complement strand
AGGAGTTGGAATCACTCCTCGAGAGCCGACACATGGGGTCACCAGGAGTTAGAACACTCCTCGAGAGCTGGTTAATGTTCTTTTAAATCCAGAAATGTATGATATTAAAAGTGAAAAATCTATAATTCCACCTTCCAACGGTAACTACTATTAATAGTTAGGTGTATGTTCTTCTTTACTTTAGTAAAGAACATCTTACTTTAGTCTTTTTTTTTTTCAGTCTATTGAGGCATTTTATTTGTATGTATGTATTACATCCCTAGAAAAAGAATCCCAGGATTTCCCTTCCTGTGTGTTTTCCTGGTGCTTTCTCATGGTCCATGATACCAGCAAGGCTGTCCATACAGTGAAGCCAAACTGACAGACAGGAGCGGCTTATTTTGCCACTTTCCTATATCTTTGAGTTGCATATCAAATCTGGGGCTGATCACTCCACACTTGTTTAACTTGCCAGTGAGGTTCACAGCAATTTTCCCAGTTCTGTGGTCATCAGTGATTTCAAATTTGCTGATGTAACCATGGTTCATCGTTACAGTTAGGAACCAAACCATGACTTTGGAGCATGGCCTAATAAGAACTGGCATTTGCCTCTCTTCTTAGCATTACTGATGCTCTTAAGAGCATCCACCATCCACCATCTCGCACACCATTGTGGCAGCATGGAAAGATAATGTAAAGAGAAGGGGAAGGGTGAGCCACTTGCTTTAATCTTAAAAGTATTTTTAAATTATGATGTATGTTATTCACAAAAAGAATAATTTACATTTATGCAAAGTAGGAAGCATAATAATAAATCCCCTTGAATCCACCACCTGATTTAAGAAATGTTGTTGTTAGATGCCGTTGAGTCAGTTCAGACTCATAATGACCCTGTGTACAACAGAACAAAACATGCCTGGTCCCGCGCCATCCTCACAATCGTTGCTATGCTTGAGCCCATCTTTGCAGCCACTGTGTCAGTCCATCTCATTGAGGATCTTCCTCTCTTTTGCTGACCCTCTGCTTTACCAAGCATGATGTCCTTCTCCAGGGATTGGTCCCTCCTGATAACATGTCCAAAGTACGTGAGACGAAGTTTTGCCATCCTTGCTTCAGAGGAGCATTCTGGCTGTACTTCTTCCCAGACAGAGTTGTTCGTTCTTCTGGCAGTCCATGGTATATTCACATAGTATGATATCATTCCAGACATGTTGTTGAATGACATCAAGGACATCATATATGAAGAAAGCAAGAGCTCATTAAAAGACAGGAAAGAAAGAAAAGACCAAAATGGATGTCAGAAGAGACTCTGAAAGTTGCTCTTGAACATCAAGTAGCTAAAGCAAAAGGAAGAAATGATGAAGTAAAAGAGTAGAACAGAAGATTTCAAAGGGCGACTCGAGAAGACAAAGTATTATAACGACATGTGCAAAGACCTAGAGTTAGAAAACCAAAAGGTAAGAACACCCCAGGCATTTCTTATGCTAAAAGAACTGAAGAAAAAATTCAAGCCTTGAGTCACAATATTGAAGGATTCTATTGGGAAAATATTGAACGACGCAGGAAGCATCAAAAAAAGATGGAAGGAATACACAGAGACACTGTACCAAATAGAATTTGTCAATGTTCAGCCATTTCAGGGGGTAGCATATGATCAAGAACTGATGGTACTGAAGGAAGAGGTCCAAGCTGCACTGAAGGCATTGGTGAAAAACAAGGCTCCAGGAATTGACAGAATACCAACTGAGATGTTTCAACAAACGGATGCAGCACTGGAAGTGCTCACTTGTCTATGCCAAGGAATTTGGAAGACAGCTGCTACCTGGCCAACCAACGGGAAGAGATCCATATTTGTACCCATTCCGAAGAAAGGTAATCCAACCAAATACAGAAATTATCGAACAATATCATTAATATCACACACAAGTAAAATTTTGCTGAAGATCATTCAAAAGCAGTTGCAGCAGTACATCAACAGGGAGCTGCCAGAAATTCAAGCCAGATTCAGAAGAAGACATAGAATGAGGGGTATCATTGCTGATGTCAGATGGATCCTGGCTGAAAGCAGAGAATACCAGAAAGAAGTTTACCTGTGTTTTATTGACTATGCAAAGGCATTCGACTGTATATATCATAACAAATTATGGATAACATTGTGAAGAATGGGAATTCCAGAACACTTAATCATGTTCATGAGGAACCTGTACATAGACCAGGAGGCAGTTATTCTAACAGAACAAGGGCATATATCAAGAAAGGTGTGCATGAGGGTTGTATCCTTTCACCATACTTATTCAATCTGTATGCTGAGAAAATAATCCGAGAAGCTAGAGTATATGAAGAAGAATGTGACATCAAGATTGGAGAATGACTTATTAACAAACTGTAATATGCAGATGACACAACCTTACTTGCTGAAAGTGAAGAGGACTTGAAGCACTTACTGATGAAGGTCAAAGACCACAGCCTTCAGTGTAGATGACACCTTAACATAAAGAAAACAAGAATTCTCACAAGTGGATCAATAAGTAACATCATGATAAACCGAGAAAAGATTGAAGTTGTCAAGGATTTCATTTTACTTGAATCCACAATCAATGCCCATAGAAGCAGCAGTCAATAACGATGCAAGACATATTGCATTGGACAAATCTGCTGCAAAAGACCTCTTTAAAGTGTTAAAAAGCAAAGATGTCACTTTAAGGACAAAAGTGTACCTGACCCAAGTCATGGTGTTTTCAATAGCCTCATATGCATGTGAAAGCTGGACAATGAATAAGGAAGACCAAAGAAGAACTGATGCCTTTGAATTATGATGTTGGCGAAGAATATTGAATATACCATGGACTGCCAGAAGAACGCACAGATCTGTCTTGGAAGAAGTACAGCCAGAATGCTCCTTAGAAACAAGGATGGCAAGACTTCATCTTACATACTTTGGACATGTTATCAGGAGGGACCAGTCCCTGGAGAAGGACATCGAAGTAGAGGGTCATCAAAAAAGAGGAAAACCCTCAACAAAATGGATTGACACAGTGGCTCCAACAATGGACTCAAGCATAACAATGTGAGGATGGTGCAGGACCAGGCAGTGTTTCGTTCTGCTATACGTAGGTTTGCTATGAGTCAGAACCAACTCGATGGCACCTAACACACCCACAAATATTTTAAGCCCCGGTGGTTTAGTGGTTAAGCGCTTGGCTGCTAACTAAAACGTCAGCAGTTCAAACTCACCAGCTGATTCCCCGGGAGAAAACGTGGCAGTCTGCTTCTGTAAAGATTTACAACCTCAGAAACCCTATGGGGCAGTTCTACTCTGTCCTACAGGGTCGCTATGAGTCAGAATAGACTCAATGGCAGTGGGATTCGGTTTGAGTTAATGTAAATTATACCTTGACTCATGAGTAATTTAAAATTATATGGGCCTTCAGTAGGTGGATCGATAAGTTTGGTACATCCGTACAATAGAATATTACTCATTGAAAAAAAAGAAATGAGCTATCAAGTTACGGAAGGACATGGAGGAACCTTAAATGCATATTGCTAACTGAAAGACGCAAGTCGGAGAAAGCTGTATACTGTTGTCTCCAACTACTGTATTCGACTTGCCACTAAGTGGCTGGTGGGTGTCCTTGAGAACTTGCGCCATAGCAGGGGCCAAGCACTGGTCTCTGTAGCTGACTAGTTGGACATTCAGAGGCAACAGTAGCTAGATAGGTAAGTGGGAGGCGACACTGTTGGGTCCATACGCAACCTCCATCTTTGCTACTGGCCTGTCCATTCCTGAGCCCATCGTTCCAGTTCCAATGCCAAAGCTGGCTGATGTCAACTAGCGAGTCACTCTGTTTTCTTAGTTGTTTTTCTTCCATGGTGAGTGCTGTCTGGCGGGCATTAACATCTAATCTTCTCACTTTGCTTGCACTCCCGTACGTCCCTCCACATGCCTCTACGACCTTGTCTCTGATCGTCCAGTCCCGTCCTTCCAGGCACAAAGTCAGACAGCCAAGCCAAACGTGAGCCCCGGAGCCAACAGTGCTGTCCAGTGAGTCCTCGTCTTGCAGGCCTGGGCCTGCCTCAGCCTCTTTGCTGTGCTCAGTCATTGGCTGGGAGCAGCCCACACCTTGGCACAAATGTGGTGGTGGATTCAGGGTGCAGCAGCTGGGTTTGTCCCTCAATTACACACCCTGTAGCAGGAGATCTGAGGGGTGCATGGTGGACAGGATTCAGTGGAGCTTCCAGACTAAGACTAGGAAGAAAGGCCTGCTGATCTACTTCTGAGAATTAGCCAGTGAACAGAATATTGTTCACTATAATGCTGGAAGACGAGCCCCTTTGGTTGGAAGGCACTCAAAATCCACAGCAGCACCAACAATGGTCTTGAGCACACCAACGACCATGAAGATGGCTCAAGACTGGGCAACATTTCATTCTGTTTTTACCTGGGATCACCAAGAGCTGGAGCCGACTCAAGGGCAGCTAACAACAAGGCAGTTACCCGCACTCAGGAGTCATCCTCCTCGAATTCCTCCCACATTAACCGGGAACTGACGGTCTTACTTTTTCTTCATATTTTCATTAGTCCTGCCACCTCTTTATCCAGATCTTTACCCTCCATATCTGAATAGCTGCTGTAGCCACTTAAGTTGATCTCCTAGTCGCCACCCTGCAGCGACCTATCCTGAGCGAAGTCTCCGGGCGCCCCTGAGTGCTGCTTGAAGTGGTTTATTGTAGTGTTACTTAAAATATGCAGAAACATAAAACTCGACATCGACTCCTTGTCTTCTCATTCTAAAACCAAAGCAAATTTACAAACAAAATCACAAAACAAATGAGATTCAAATGAACATTTAGCTCCGGATGCTGTTTTGTTGATTACATTGCCACTTACACTATAGTCCCCGTACCAATGGTTTTCTGGAATTCCACATGCCTGTACTATTCTAAAAAACCACAGTGGTTAGGACCTGGGCTGCTAACTAAAAGGTCGGCAGTTCAGATCTACCAAGCTGCTCCTCAGAAACCTTATGGGGCAGTTCTACTCTGTCCTGTAGGGTCTCTGTGAGTTGGAATCGACTCGACGGCAATGGGTTTGGTGTTTTGGTTTGATACTATTATGTACACGAATGGCCAGTTTTCCCACCATTTTCTGCTATTGGAACTTTCATGAAATCTTGGTTTAATACAGCTAGCTATGAGGAAATTGTTTTCCATTCTGACGTGGATGCATCTTCTAAGTATTAATTCCTCTTCTGTTCTGTTTTCCTCAGCTTATGAAAACTAAATACTTGGCTCCATAAATACAGATGCATATATAAGCAATAAAACTATAAAATTATATGGGAATACACAGGTATAAATTGTTATCTAGTTAAGTCTGAACTTTCTTAGATTAAAATTTTAAAGATTATCCTAGCTGAAAGGTGAAAGATTTTAAATGCTTGTAGAGATCTCATGGACTCTGAAAGAATATTTCTGCAGACCCGTCTACCCGCAGTTTACGCTGCTCTAATCCATTCTCCACCTTAGACCCCTAGCCTAGGATCCTAAGAGTGACCTCTGAGTACTCGCTACACTTTACTATTACCTCCTGTCTTAGTTACCTAGTGCTGCTATGACAGAAATACCACAAGTGAATGGCTTTAACAAAGAGAACTTTACTCTCTCACATTCTAGAAGGCTAGAAGTCCGAATTCAGGGTGCCAGCTCCAGGGGAAGGCTTTCTCTCTCTGTCGGCTCTGGAGGAAGGTCCTTGTCATAAGTCTTCCCCTGGTCTAGGAGCTTCTCAGTGTGGGGACCCAGGTTCCAGAGGATGTGTGCTGCTCCTGGTGCTTCTTTCTTGGTGGTATGAGGTCCCCCGTCTCTCTGCTTGATTCTCTCTTTTATATCTCAAAAGAGATTGACTCAAGATAGAGCCTAATCCTGCCTCATTAACATCATAGAGGTTAGGATTTACAACATACAGAAAAATCACATCAGATCACAAAATGGTGGACAACCACACAATACTGGGAATCATGGCCTAGTCAAGTTGACACATATTTTTGGGGGACACAATTCAGTCCATTCCACTCCCAACACTCTTCAACACCAGTCTTCAGCTCTAGCTAACTAGTGACCACCAGACTCAACACACATGCTCACCTCTTTGCCTTGGCTGATACCTTTCCCCATCTGAAATCCATACTCTTTTGGAACCCTGTTGGCACAATGGTTAAGAGCTCAGCTGCTAACCAAAAAGCCAGGAGTTCGAATCCAGCAGCCACTCCTTGGAAACCCTATGGGGCAGTTCTACTCTGTCCTATAAGGTTGCTATGAGATGAAATTGACTTGTGGCAACAGGTTTTTGGTTTTTTTTTTTATTATCTAAACCTTCCATTTTGATTGGAGTTCCTGGGTGGTACAAGTGGTTAACAAGCTTGGCTGCTAACGGAAATGTTGGCCGTTCAAGTCCACCCAGAAGTGCCTCAGAAGAAAGGCCTGGCCATCTGATTCTGAAGAATTAGCCATTGAAAACTCTACGGAGCAGAGTTTCACTCTGACACACATGGGGTCGCTATGAGTCAGTTTTGTTTTGTTTTTCCTTCCATTTGGTTAAGTCCTTCCTCCTCCTGGGATTGTCCCAGCCAACAGAGATCTCTCCCTATCAAAGCATGTCAGTACACCCCATTCAGCATTAGCCACCCATTCCACATCGTTTTTCCGATTATTCTCCCACTGCTCGGCAAACGTGTTGAGTGTATGGCAGATCACAACCTTGTGCTAGGCCCCTGAATCAAGGGTTCTGTTTTCTGCTTCCCCTGACACGCGATGTGCATTTAACATACGTTTATTGCAGTGGTTTGGACAACATTGTACTCCACATGTGACGTATGCTGGCAGATTTCAAACCACTGGAATCAAGAATAGTACAATCTCAGGACTTGCTTGAAGTAACAGAATGTTATTGTTGGGTGGCGTTAGTTTTTTTTTTTTTAAATCAATCTTTAAAAAGCAGCTGTCAGTCTTTTTAACAAATGGTGCTGGCAAAACTGGATATCCATTTGCAAAAAAATGAAACAGGACCCATACCTCACACCGTATACAAAAA
>NW_004443941.1:1152150-1154533 GCF_000243295.1 Trichechus manatus latirostris | reverse complement strand
AAAAAAATAAAATAAAAAATAAAAAGCAGCTGTCAGTATAAGAAAGACTTCAGGACTGAGTTCAAAACAGATTATGTAGCCCCAGCTATTGGAAGTTTCCATGACGACAGCTGTAATGTTATTTGGTCATGGATGCCTGGATCGTCAAGAACACGTACTGTTTAAGACCGGGGGGCGGGGGGTGGATAGGGAGACTAGAGCACTGGAAACGAAACAACCAGAACACAGTCAATGAAGTGTTGACACATTGTGAAAACTTTAACTACTGTCACTGAACAACTTGTGTAGAAATTGTCAAATGGGAACCTAATATTCTGTGTTAACTTTCACTGAAAACACAATAAAATATTTTTTAAAAAAAAGAACACACTGTTTCAGAAGTCCCCACTTGAATATGATTTACCTAGCTGATCCCTGTACAAAGACAAATAACTTTATTCATATGTTAGAACAGTGTTTGAGTAGACAGAATTTTAAGGACACTTAATACAATCCAGTTCTTGAACTCAGATTTGAGTTGTTTTTTTTTTAAAAAACTGTATTCAAGCTCTGAGTTATTTTAAATACAGAATTCTGCACATAGCACATTTCTTTTTGCACAAAGGTAAAAATACTATCTGTATTGGCTTAATTTCCTGTTATTTATCTGTTTCAGCATGATTTTGTGCCCCTAATCATTTCACTGTTGGTCCAAGGTTACGTTGCTTTTACTCTCAGCTTGCATTGGAGCTTCATTTTCTTTCTTTATGCTCTCGAGTATAGCTTTGAGGTGTAGGGTATTCCTTCCCAAGATCCACAACAATTACCTCTCTAGAAAACGTCACTTCTTTTAAAGGTCTTTTTTGATTTTCAACGCCTGCAGGAATTCCAGTTTTTGTCAAATCCTCACCCTGCAAGAGAATGGGAAAAACAATGTCAGTGGTCAGTTTATGAGGGCAGCAAGCCCTGATTTTAAAAATACAGGTTATCTGCACATGGTTAGTAAGAAACAGAAAAAGTATCTCTAGCTGATATAGGAAAGCAGTGAAAATCCATCAAATCACATTTTTATATTTCTGTGGTTGAAAAGTGGCTGCAACAATGGGCTCAAACAGCAACGATGGTGCGGCTGGCGCACGGCCGGGCAGCACTTGTTTCTGTTACACACGGGTAAGGCTGCTTTGGAGGAGCCAGGAGGACAGCACGTGACAGCAGCATGGTGTAAACACGAACACTGACGCCCTCAAATAACATCTGATGACACGGGCTAGTCTCTGCGTGAAGTGGTCGTTACAAAGACATGTTGGAAATGTAAGAGACAGCTGGACCATCCTCCTGTCTCAGACGGCATGTGGGCTACGTGGTGGTGGGGGGTCACGTGAGTTGTTCTTATTAGGGGGCACTACCCAAGGGCTCAAGAACCCATTACCATTGAGTCGATTTCGACTCATAGCTACCCTACAGGATAGAGCAGAACTGCCTCATAGCATTTCCAAGGAGCTGCTGGTGGATTCAAACTGCTGACCTTTTGGTTAGCAGCCGAGCACTTAACCACTGCGTCACCAGCCCTGTCAATGCTTGTCTGCTGTTGTAGAAGGAGCTTGAACTAGAGCAGGGACACGGGGTCTGGGCCCAAGCTCGGCCACGGGGGAGGTGTGACCACGAGCAATCATCTCGTTTTCTCTTTTGTAATGAGAGAGAGTTGAATTCCTAGATGATCTCCAAGGCCTCTTCCAGCTCAAAGATGCTAAGATTCTGAGCAAAGCGAGATGAAGGGGGACTTAGGAAGAAAACACCAATGGAAAAATGAGCACCTTTCTAGGCTCAGCATGTACACTTGACTTAAGATCATGAGCAGACAGGCTAAGAAGAGTGGTTTAAATGCTTGTGGACATTGGACTCATTCCAGGTACAAGCTGAAGTCCCAGACAACACTATTCCTCCTTATTATTCCCAGCAGAGTGATTCAACACCTGTCCAGTCAAACACGTCTGCCTAAGCTGCCCCTGGACAGCAGGAAAGCGCGTCACCTCTTGATCATCCTCCCCAGCAATCTCAGCATCTTGCTTCTCTATGGTTCCGTCCTCCTCTGTCTCCATGTCCTCCCTGTTGTCCAAGGGCGTGTCCATCACTTCCTTACTCCGTCTCTGAACAAGAATGCCGGGCCGTGCAGGCGAGTCCATGCCCATGATTTGCATGAGGATGGTCCTGGAAAATCAATCAATGGAGTTTTAAAAAATCCATGCATCCTAGTCGCCACTATCACACAAAAATGGCCTTCTCTCTCAGGGAACATCTAGCTCAACTGGCATGACACAGCTTATAAAGACAATGCTCTACATTCTACCTTGGTGAGTAGTGTCTGGGGTCTTAAAAGCCTGTGAGCAGCCATCTAAGATACTCC
>NW_004443941.1:1132222-1151365 GCF_000243295.1 Trichechus manatus latirostris | reverse complement strand
TAAAAAAAAAAAAAAAAAAGTCCTTCTCCACATCCTGAGAGACAGACTTACTTCTCTGGGTCTCTTGAATTGTTAGTCTCCATGGTTGCAGCTGAACAATCTTCACCGCCGTCACCACCTCGACAAGGCACTTTTTCTGTCTCTTCATCACCCTTGCTCTGGAAACTGGGAAAAAAAAGGCAGAAAAAACAGAATAGTCCTGATTTTAAGGATTGACACGGGAGCTTCACTTTTAAACAAGGAATTACCATTTCCAAAACCCTGAAATGGAAAAAGTGGATAGCTACAGCATTCTTATTTGTTCTGCTATTTTTAGTTGTTTTGTGTTATTTCTAGATATATTTGCTAGTGTGACTTGAAATCTGATCCCAATTTCTCCACATGGATTTATACCATTTATACAAAAAAACCGCCAATAAAACCAGGATGAAAATGAGGCAAATCTGAAGAATGACGAAGAACGTTGTTGCTGTGGTTTCAAAGCTCATGGGGTTTAGCTAGACGCCGCGTCCACTCTCACAGTCACAGGTTGTCCAGATACTCTTTTCCAGCTCGGTTGGAATGTATTTCTCTTGTTCTTTACGTTTTCTGGAAACAGAAGAACAAAAGGCACTTTTCATTGCTGCTCTCTCCATCAGGCAGTGTCGGAGGAGCGGCTGTGCTGGGTCAGTGGCGGTGACTCACACTGGCTAATTCCTCTCCATACATGTGGTGGGGCTGAGGTGGCTGGAGGGGAGACTGAGCTGGGATGCGTGCGATCACTCAGCTCACCTCCCCTCACCCCAAAAACTATCAGAACCCAAGGAGAGAGGAACCCGAGCAGCTGGAGCCGAGTGGGCCCCCCATTCTTCTCTCTTCAGTGACATCATAGAATCATGAGCCCAGGGAGCTGGGGGCGCTTTATACAAGCAAAGCCCAGCCCATCACCTGCCAGAGGGAGAACCGTCCCCTGGGCTGCCCCCCACGCTGTCTTCTCCTCCCAGAGGTCGGGGATGGAGGCCACATGGCACACAGCGATTCTCTGGACTAGAATTTTCTTCCTTCTCTCCAAACTCCAACTTTCCTTTCTTAACCTGAGCCCGTTTCTCTTCCTGCTTCTTTCACAGACCGAGAACGATTGGTTCATTTCCTTCCTATAAAAATCCCTAAGGAGACCTGGTGGCACAGCGGTTAAGAGCTCGGCTGCTAATCGAAAGATCAGCAGTTTGAATCCACTAGCTGCTCCTTGGAAACCCTAGGGGGCAGTTCTTCCCCGTTCTGTAGGGTCACTATGGGTTGGAATCGACTCGATGGCAGCGGGTTTGGTTTTTGGGTTTTTGGTCCTGAGGTCAGAGTCCCTGGGTGGGGCAAACGGTTAACACGCTCGGCTGCTAACCAAAAAGCTAGCAGTTCCAGTCCACTCAGAAGCCCTTGGAAGAAAGGCCTGGTGATCTACTTCACAACATCAGCCATTGAAAACCTTCTGGAGCCCAGTTCTCCTCTGACACACACAGGTCGCCAGGAGTTGGAGTCGACTCAACGGCAGCTGGGTAGTCCTGAGGTCAGTGATCGGCTCAGCGCCTGACGGTGTCCTTTCCAGACCAAACAGCCCACGTCCTTCTAACCCTGCCTCATCAGACGCACGTCCTGGACACACAAAACTGGCAGCTCTCAACACACAGCCGAGGGAGCAAGATGACAGAGCAAAGAGGAGCCCCGCCCCGCCCCGACTTCAGATAAGAGTGCTTGCCGCCCATGACGGGGACAGGGAGGGTTTTCTGGACCAGCGGGTGGTGGCCGGAGGGAGCTCGGGTTTTCTGAGAAGAAGAGGAGGCTACAAGAGAGGGCAGCGGTCTGGAGAAGTCAGAGGTGAGCTCTGGGCCTCTCTGGGCTTCAGGGACACTGGCTGTCCTCCAAAAGGAAGGACTGTGACTTCTTTATCTTTGGATGCTCCTGCAAGCAGGCGTGCACATTCCACAATGCCGAGTGTGTGTGTGTGCGTGTGTGTGTGCGTGTGTGTGTGTGTGTGCGCGCGCACAGTAGAGTTTGTTGGAGGGCTCAGGCCAGCGCCGATTCTACAGTATATGTGGACATCTGGGGAGACCCTGGGTGACACAATGCTTAAGCACTTTACTAACCAAAAGGTTGCAATTTGAGCCTATCCGGGGTGCCGCAGAAGAAAGTCCTGGTGATTGGCTTCAGAAAGATCACGGCCCTCAAAAGCCCTGTGGAGCAGATCCACTCTGCACACATGGGGTGCCCCGAGCTGGAATCAACTCGAAGGCGACTGGTTTGGTTGTGCTGTGGTGGGTGTCGGTCACTGCTCTGGGCCTACCAACCAGTTGGGGCCTGTGGACGAATATTCAGACCCTGTCTCTCACCCTTCTTGTCAGCACTGCTATCAGACTCAGGCTTCAAAAGCTGAAATCTGCTCGCATCCCCCCTCTGCCTCACACTGTGCCACGGCTTCCTGTCGCCCTCGGGATCAAGCCTGGACACTTAGCTTGGCCCCCGGCCCGTGATCTGACACCTGCCCTTTCCCCAGTGCCCGGCCTCTGCTCCCGATGTTGCCCGCGGGGTCCCCCTCCTGGCCTTCCCACCTGCCGGACCCGCGGGGTCCCCCCTCCTGGCCCTGGCACGTGCGTGACCGTGGGGTCCCCCCTCCTGGCCCTGGCACGTGCGGGACCCATGGGGTCCCGCCTCCTGGCCCTCCCATGTGCTGGACCCCCACACTGAGGCCCTTCTCTGCCTGGAACATGCCTGCGCCTCTCTCAGGACCAGCTCAAAGGTCACCTCCCCTGTGGGGCCTCCCCTCACACCCTGCACCCCTTCTCCTCTTAGCAGAGTTAGACATGCTGACTCCAGAGGCCACCGTTTTCCTAAACACGGCCAGCCCTCCAGGCTGGCTGCCCTCCTGAGTGGGCTGCGGAGCCCTCCAGGCCAGGCCTTGGAAGAGGGGCCCTGCCCCAGGAGTCTCTGCTCGCCTGGCCTCTCTCCCTCTGCACACACAGGACTTTGTCCTCCTCTGTCCTGTTTGGCTGAAGCTCCCCTCCCGTCACAGCCCCTTCCCCTTCACATCGCGGCTTATCCTCTGACTCTGCTGTGTCTGAGCCCACCGGGCTCACCTCTTGAGAAAGTGTTTAGAATGTAGAGAAGCAGCAATTTCTTCTGACCAAATCTGGCTTCCGAGTCTTGCAGTGGACTCAAAAATCCCATTGTGGATATCAAAAGCTGAGTTTTGGCTCTTTTTGATTTTCTGCTGGAACAATCATGTCTCTCAGATGCAAATGTGTGTCTCTGACCAAACCAGGAAAGGTCACGTTCAAACAAGCACCAGGAGAGGCATGTTAGCACGCTTTTAAAGGTTACTGTTAGGTTCGTTTTCAGCAGCTGTCACACTGATGGCGGACATAGGCTGGAGGGGTTTTGGGACAGAACATTTATCCTGCTCAGTTTTTGGCTTGCTGGGTTTGGCTCTTTTCTCCATCTGAAGAGATGTGTTTGGACACTGATCCCTGCTTGTGGTTCTTGACAAACGTGATTGGCCCGTCTCTTCTGTCACCTCCTGCTCCTGAAAACCAGCTGGGGCAGGGCCTCGTGATCCACTTCCAAAAAAATCAGCCACTGGAGCACAGCTCTACTCTGACACCCATGGAGTCGCTGTGAGTCGGAGATGACTCAACCGCAACTGGTTTGGTACATCTTCTGCGACCTAAGATGCCCGGCCAGCATGTAACCAACACCACACGGCATGCCTCCCTGACCTCTTGCTCTCTAAGCCTGGCTGCTCGCTCAGAACCATCAAGCCCGTCCACCGCGTCCTGAACTTACTGCCTCCAGCCTCCAATGACAGGTGAAGTGAAAGAGCCCCTTTCCTCTCTCATCCAATTAGTGCCAGCTTTTTCCCTACCACAGCTAGTGGAGCTGCTTAGAGATTTTATTTCAGGTTTTAGAAGTTAAATGGAGCTGTGATATTTAACAGGGCACTTGGATCAAAATCGTCTTTTTTTTCTGCATTAATAGCCAAAATCTGTCAGTTGTTACGAGAGGAAGAAGGGGAAAAAAATGATAGTAAACATCAAGATAAATGGCTAATATTTCATTTTAGTACAATTTCCACAGAAGGAAAAGTCCTGTTGAAAAGTCTTTGTTGTATGACTCACACTTAACCTTTCCAAGCAGAAGGCATTTAAACCCCTCAGAAAGTCATTACAACGTGACCAGGTTTTTAGGGAATCCATTCATCACCTTATTGTTCTTCATGGAAAAAGTAACTCTGAGCTGTAGAACAGGGAAACGCTGCCTTTGCCTGGGGTGGTGACACAGAGACAGGCCTTCTCCCAGTGAAGAAATATACATTAGTTCTCAAATGCCAAAATTCAGCAGAAGAGCCTATAAATTCACTGCAAAAGACTTGGCAAATCTTTATATTCTAAAATCTATTCATCTGAGATGAGTCCAAAGGACTAATGGACCACAACAACCACAGCCTCCACCAGCCCGAGCTCAGAACTACATGGTGCTCGGCTACCACCACCAACTGCTCTGACAGGGATCACAACAGAAGGTTTGGGTTAGAGTGGGAGAAAAATACAGAACAAATTCAAATTCATAAAAAAGACCAGACTTACTGGTCTGACACAGACTGGAGAAACCCCAAGAGTGTGGCCCCCGGACACACTTTGAACTCAGTACTGAAGTCCCTCCTGAGGTTCACCCTTAGCCAAGGACTAAACAGGCCCCTAAAACAAAACGAGACCAAATCGGCACACCAACCCAGGGGCAAGGACCAGAAGGCAGAAGTCGCCAGGAAAGCTGGCAGTGGGGAACCCAAGGTCGAGAAGAGGAGAGTGTTGACATGTTGTGGGGTTGGCAACCAATGTCACAAAACAATACATGTATTAATTGTTTAATGAGAAACTAATTTGCTCTGTAAATCTTCATCTAAAGCACAATAAAAAATAAAATCTATTTATCTGGGATTGAAATGTCTTTTCGAGAGAAAAATGTCAGAAATAGAAGAAACGATGTATTATAAAAGGAGCCCTGGTGGTGCAATGGTTAAGTGCTCAGCTGCTTACCGAAAGGTGGGTGGTTTGAACCTGCCAGCACCTCTGCAGGATAAAGAGCTGGCTGTCTGCTCCCGTAAAGATTACAGCCAGGAAAGTCTATGGGGCAGTTGCACTCTGTCACATGGGGTTGCTGTGAGTCGGAATCGACTGGAGGGCACCTGACAACAGCAAGATATTATAAAAACCAAACCAAAAGGAGTTGTGATCAAGTAGATGCCAACATGTGCTGACCCCATGTGTGCAGAGGAGACTGCTCCACAGGGTTTTCAAGGCGGTGAGCTTTTGGAAGCAGATTGCCCGGCCTTTCTTCGGAGGCACCTCTGGGTGTGTTCACCCTCCAAGCTTTTGATTAGTAGTCCAACGCTTAACCATTTTGTTCTACCAGCTACTCCTATATTAACTCCTGTACAGGCAGGTTCGGTTCCAGACCACCCCAGTAAAGCGAATATCACAATACAGCAAGTTACGTGAATGTTTTGGTCTCTCAGTGCATATACAAGTTTGTACTATACTGTACTCTGTTATAAAGTGTGCAATAGCATTATGTCTTAAGAAAACAATGTACATACCTTAACTAAAAAATATTTTATTGCTAAAAAATGCTAACCATTATCTGAGCCTTCAGCAAGTCTTAATCTTTTTGCTGGTGGAGGGTCTTGCCTCAGTGTTGATGGCTGCTGACTGATCAGGGTGGTGGTTGCTGAATGTTGGGTGGCTGTGGCAATTTCTTAAAATAAGACAATAATGAAGTTTGCTACATCGATTGACTCTTCCTTTCATGAAAGATTTCTCTGTAGCATGCAGTGCTGTTAGCATTTTACCCACAGTAGAACTTCTTTCAGAATTGGAGTCAATCCTGTCAAACCCTGCCGCTGCTTTATCAACTAAGTTGATGTGATATTCTAACTCCCTTGGTGTCATTTCAGCAATGTTCTCAGCAGCTTCACCAGGTGTAGATTGCGTCTCAAAAAACCACTTTCTTTGCTCATCCATAAGAAGCAACTCCTCATCCCTTAAAGCTGGGTGCCTTAAAACTGAAATTTATTCTCTCACAGCTCTGGAGGCTGGAATTCCTAGATCAAGAAGGTGTCAGCAGGGCCATGCTCTCTCTGAAGGCTCTAGGGAGGAATCCTTCCTTGTCTCTCCTTAGCTTCTGGTGGTTCCTGGCAATCCTCGATGTTCCATCACTCCAATCTCTGCTTCCATCTTCACGTGACCGTCTTCCCAAATCTACCTGTTGGAATCCATCCATCCTTCAAGGCCAGTTCTCCTGCTTTCATATTCCTTCAGTGAATGTCTTCTCTTACTCTTACGATTTGGTCAACCAATATTTACTAAGACCTGCTGCATGCCGTCACTGGAGTTTCCACCACGTGCATAAACAGAGGATTGGTTAGCTGGTTGTAAGCTGTTGTACTTATTTTTGCTGTCTTAACAGCACTGGCTTTCAAACTTTTTTTTTAATCATCTGACCATAACATGGAGGCGTTGGTGATTCACTGCAGAATTCTCACTTTCCATGCAGGAGACCTGGATTCAATACCTGTCCACTACACCTCACGTGCAGCCAGCATCCGTCTGTCAGTGGAAGCTTGTGTGTTGCTATGATGCTGAACAGGCTTCAGCCGAGCTTCCAGACTAAGACTAGGAAGAAAGGCCTGGATACCTACTTCCAAAAAATCAGCCAGTGAAAGCCCTATGGCTCACAACAGTTCAATCCACAACTGATCATGGGGATGGCATGGGGCCGGGTGGCATTTAGTTCCGTTGTACTTGGGATCGCCATGAGTCAGAGATCAACTTGACAGCAGCTAACATCAGCCACCACCACCATGACACACAGCACACACACACACAAAACCAATGCTTTAAGAGACAATATTTACCTCTACTACACGTGAGCACTCTGAGAATTTCAACTCTATTCCATTCTATGGCATGAAGACACATGATGGGTGACACCTACTAAACTGATTTTGCAGCTTATGAATATGCTGGAACATACAGTTTGAGAAACACTTTCATTCATTCCATTATTCCTTCATTTGTCCAGACAAACACTTCCTGGGTGCCTGCTGTGTGCTGGGCACAGCTCTGGCATTGGGACGAGAAGCAGGAAGAGCTCATTCCCGCAAGGAGAGCAGGCCAGTGGGAATGACAGGCCCTGAGAGCAAACATTTGCACAGTATGCCGCATACTGTGGTGGCTGTGTGCTTGGGCAGATGAGCATACTGGCAGCTCAGTAAATATTTGTGGAATTAAATCAAACAGGCATAGAATTATAAAAAGAAATTAGAATAGTGGCATCCTCAAAAGCAGCTATTTCGATGTGAAACTTGAATCAAAGCCCTGATTCTCTAGTGAATTGCTAATAAGACTCAATCCTGAATATCCACTTTCCGACATCTTTCTCTAGAGACAGTGAGTGTGGTCTGGTTGGTTGTTGGCTGCTGTTCTCAGGGCGACCCTGCGCACGATGGAATGAGTGCCGCCCGTCCTGTGCCAGCCTCACGATCGGCTGTGGATCTGTTGTGATCCGTAGGGTTTCCACTGGATGACTTTTGGGCGGTTGTAGGTGGTGGCTGAGCATGACGTGGCTTGGCTGGGAATCAACCCTGTTGTCAGCATGGAAGGCGAGAACCTACCACTGAACCACTCTCACAGATTGAATTGTGTCCCCCTCAAATACGTGTCAGCCTGGCTGGGCCACGATTCCCAGTATTGTGTGATTGTCCACCATTTTGTCATCAGATGGGATTTTCCTGTGTGTTGTAAATCCTACCTCTACGATGTTAATGAGGTGGGACAGGCGGCAGTTATGTTAATGAGGCAGGACTCAATCTCCAAGATTAGGTTGCGTCTTAAACCAATCTGAGATATGAAAGAGAGAAGCGAGCAGAGACGCATAGGGGCCTACTACCACCAAGAAACGAGCCAGCAGAATAGTGCCTCCTTTGGACCCGGGGTCCCTGCAGTGAGAAGCTCCTCAACCAGGGAAGATTGATGACAAGGACCTTCCTCCAGAACCGACAGAGAAAGCCTTCCCCTGGAGCTGGCACCTTGAATTCAGACTTGTAACCTCCTAGACTGTGAGAGAATAAATCTGTTAAAGCCGCCCACTTGTGGTATTTCTGTTAGAGTCGCCCTAGACAGCTAGGAGAACCACCACCGCTCCTGTGGGGTGTTACGGGGCCTGGGTTTCCGGGCGCTGGGGACGCAGGTCCCCTCTCCCAGCTGCCCGCCCGGCCTTTCTTGCTCTCCCGTGGCCTGGCCAGGTGGGGCAGGGGGCCCACCAGATCTGGGAGAGCAGTGAGCAGCACCCATGTGGGCCACTGGCCCTGTGCAGGGGCGGGGGACCCATGAGCTGGTGACCTCTTAACTGCGTGACCCTCAGTGGGGGCCCACACAGGTGCGAGGACCCCCCCCCCAGATGCTTAAAAAGGGGTTCGTTAGCTCAGGGCTGGGAGCAGTGAGTCAGGAGACCAGGACCTCGTCCGCATGAAGGACCTGACACCGCTTTTCAGCTGTGACCGTCTGTGACCTCCGGGGTCTCCCTCGCCCCTCACCCCTCCTGTCTCGGGGAGCTGAAGGGGAACGTGTGTGTAGTGGATCTCAACTGTTTTCCACTAGAGGGAACTTTTTCACCTTGTCTGAGTTTGAGCAAGTTAAGTAACAACAACAAACCAAAAACCAGTTGGCAGAGACTGACTCACGGCGCCCCTGCGGGTGTCAGAGTAGAACTGTGCCCCACAGGGTTTTCAGTGGCTGATTTTTCAGAAGTAGATCTCCAGGCCTTTCTTCTGAGGTGCCCCTGGGTAAGATGCAGACCTCCAACCTTTCAGTTAGGAACCAACTGCCAAACTGTACCACCCCAAAACCTAAACCAAACCCATTACAGTCAAGTCGATTACGACTCATAGTACCCCTACAGGACAGAGGAGAACTGCCCCACAGGGTTTCCAAGGAGCAGCTGGTGGATTCGAACTGCCGAACTTCTGGTTAGCAGCTGAGCTCTTAACTAGTGTGTCACTGGGGCTCCTGGCACATAGCAGCTGCTAAATAAACCTCTGTTGAATGAGTGAAGGGAGGCACGTGACTGCGGGTGTTACAGGTGTAGTGAAGCTTGGAAGTGAGGTTATCATCTCCTTCCCTAAATTAGAGAAGTTACCTGCCAAGCAAAATGACCAGAAGGGCCTGTGTCTCTGCACCTCATCCTTGGACCCTGCTACGTGAGTATCCAGGTGTTAGCACAGAGGGGTGTGGGGTTGCCCCTCTCCCACAGCCCCCGCATGTGGATGGTCCCAGACTGAGCGCTGTGAGGTGGGGAAAGGAGAAACCACCTGGTTTTGACAGAGGGGGAGGCAGAAAAGCCGTTCGTAGTTAATCATCTAAAACAGCTGTTAGGAAAAGGACATGTTGAAAATGTTGCTATTTAATTGAAGAAAGAACGAGAGGCATTTGTTGTGGAACTCGTTAATCATCAATAGTTTAATTTTCATTGTGGTGGAACATACATAACGTTTGCTGTTACGACCGTTCGTAGGCGAACAATTCAGTGACGTTAATTATGCCGCCACGCTGTACAGCAATCGCCATCAGCAGGAGTTTCGTATGTGAAAAAACAGAATGGTCCTGAAATTTTCAAAATGCTATTGGAATTATTTTATAAATACTACCTATTTTTTTATATAGTTTTGGGTTTTCTGCCTTATTATTTGTGCTGAAAAGAAAAAGTCTATCAAAGCCATTTGCCACGTTTCTTTGCAGAGTTTACAATGGGAACAATTTTACCAAAGAAAGCTATGACAACACAGGAGCTGACTGTTCAAAGAAAACCAAGTGAGACTTCCCTGCAGGTATGACCTTAGTGGCAGTGCTGTGTAGGGAGGGGTAAGAGGTACTGCTCAGTAGAAGGTTTCAAAGTTCCAGCCTTACGATGACGGGGAACTGTGAAGGATAGTGAGCAGGGTCCACTGATCCACCCGCGTGTCCCTTTTGAGCCTTTGCTGCTAGGTGCCATAGAGTCAGTTCCGACTCATAGTGACCCCAGGTACAACAGAAGGAAACACTCCCAGTGCCGCGCCATCCTCACAGTCGTCGTTACGCCCGAGCAGCCACCGTGTCAGTCCATCTCGTCGAGGGTCTTCCTCTTTTTGGCTGACCCTCTCTCTCCCTGACCAAGCATGATGTCCTTCTCCAGGGACTGGCCCCTCCTGATGACACGTCCAAAGGATGTGAGACAAAGTCTGGTCATCCTTTGGACCCTTTAAAGCGGCCACTTATGGAAATGATAAAAAGACTTTCACTTTTGGTGGAAGGCAGTATATAAACAGGCTGTTTGGTGAGACGAATTCAAAACCTTGTTCTTTGGTAAGCAACAGATTACAAACCAGGGGACTCTGGGGTGCACGTACAGTGGAAGAGCCTCCGCTCCTTTTCTGACTTTAGATCCTGGTTTGTAATCTAGGGCAGAAGGCAATCGACCTCGGCCTCACTGCTGTTGCTCTCACCTGCTCATCCTTACGCCGTGGGCCACACTGTCAGTGTCCAGCTGGGATTGGATTAGGGGTGTTCAGCCATCACCTGGGACAACAGAGCTGAACAGCTCCTAGGAAGGATGCACTCCTGTTCCAGAGTAAAGATGAGGTGACAGGGTGCAGATCAACTGCTTGTGCGCTTCCATGAGTGTCTGCAAGGGGTGATGTGGAATTCGGAGCATTTTGTTTATCGAGAGGAAGACGATTTTTAAATCGAGCGGTTTCTCTCTTAGTACTCTAGCCTCTGGAGCCTCTTCACCGTGTGAGGTTCAGGGTCCCTCATTCCCAGGCACTGGGTGTAAAGATCCCTCCGGGGCACTGGCCGTACAGCCGCAGGGCAGCTGGACAGCGTCTTCACCGTAAAGGACGCAAGGACTCCCAGAGCTGGGACCTTCAGTGCTGACACTGTGGGAAAATGGGCCGTGAAGAGCTGGGGCTGGTTTGGGTTTTTTCTCCCCATGGACCATGTTCCTGGGACGGTGATGGAAAAGCCTTGAGGACAGCTTCTGCGTAATTTGAGGGGAAAAAAATGGACATTTTTAATTGAATGTATCAGTGGCAACATTTAGAGGATATATTGAGTTTACTTTCCCTAGGGAGAGAAAGCTTTTGTACTGTTTTCCGTAAGTAAAACCTACAGATCCAGGATTAAAAAACCCAAACCACAGTAATTCTCTCATTAAAAACGTTTGGATTAAGAAGGTGATGATCAGGGCTGCAGTAACACACCCTCCTGTATCTTTCACTTGGTCAGCTGGTGCGAATTTTCTAAACCTCCTGTAGTATCAGAAGCTGAAAGGGGAGGGAAATTCCAAACGTTTGATGGGAACGTCACTGGTGAAGACAGAGATTTGATAAGTAAGCGCAGGGTTAGAGGTCAGCTGGGGACTCTCCTTTTGGTAAATAATGCTCTTTATCTTTGCTGCTTTTAACTTGCTCAGGGCTTTTCTGTGAACTCATAGAAACTTGAGAACTTCAGAAGCTGGCGGTGGAGTAAATAAAAACATGTTATGTATACGAAGTTATGATAAAGACGGAGCCTGTGTTTCACAGTAATTCTGCCAACGCCTGTGATTTCCCTCTCACCCCGGGCACGGTCTAGAAATGTCAGGGTTGCATCCGTGAAAGCTTTGTCACTGCATCACCAGGTCCACACCAGCGAGCAGCAGCTGCCGCGTCCCGACAGCAGCTGATGCCACTGCAGGTAGGAGACATCTGACGGCAGAGACACGGAGTTCCTGGTGGTGCTGGTGTTGAACCGACAGGACGGTGTGAGCCATCAATTCTTCTAGTGCTTAGGGGCTTTCATGAAACCACCTGGGGTTTTTCATGTGTTGCTGTGTTGTGGGAAGTTTTAAAAACTGTTTCCAGTGGAATTTCTCATTGTTTTCAGTTAACAAGTAAAAAGATCTTCACGAAAAGGAGCTGCAGGAACTGGCCAGAAGGCACGTAATTAGCGCCTTTGTGTGTAAGGGTCCAAAAACCCAAGTTGCCTTTCTTCCCCACCATGGAAAAAGCAAGCAGAACTGCATCGATAATTTTCCTTTTCATTTATAGTAATAAGCGTCCTATTTTCCTTCCAGAACATTGCAACAGCTGCACCTACCCCAGGGCAGACGGCATTCCACGTGGAGGTAGGGCGTTCATTTGCAGAGAGAAGAACTTGACCCCTGTCGGGGCAGAAGCAGCGTTCTGGAGACAGAAACGGTGTACTGCAGCTGACCACCCTAAACCAGAATCAGCTTAATTACAAGGCTTTATAAGCAGGAAAAAAAAGTCAAGTTTACTGCTTCCCTATCTTTCCTTTTAAAACAGAAAACAAAACCTCTATTTTACACTGAATGACATTCCATGAACCTGTACAGAATTTTAAAACCCTGTCTGACTTCATCATAGCTAGATTCTGCACTGGCTTAAAAGCAGCGAGCCACCTACAGTCAGGCACTGGCCTCCCCTCCCACGGCTCCTCCTCTGGAAACGGGTCAAGGTCCCGAGTGGCTGCTGGTAGTTTCCCAAGCCAGAGCTGCCTTTTACAGCAAGCTTACTTTCAGCTGTAGTTTACGAAGATGGAAAAATAAGAGGGATCTTGATACTGTTCCTTTATTTTAGGTTCTTAGGTGTAGCTCTCAGGTGGTGCAGTGAGGGTGACCTGGCGGCTGGGTTCACTCCTCCCGACCAGCTCTGGTGGGCCCCGTCGGCGTCATGCACGTTGGGATGGAGAAGACTGAGCAGTCCGTGGGGAGAGTTACCTTCTGGACGCCGCGGACCCCCTAGTGAGACAGGACACAACGGCTGAGTGGCCCCCCACTCACAGTTTTCTCACTACTTTCACATGAGGAGACTGAAGCAAAATGTAAACAAATGAAAAGTCACCACAATCAGTTTAATTAAGTGCACAGAATAGCAATCAGTCATGTCAATAAAAATAAAACAATTATTTTTACATCAAGTGTGCTTTATTTCCTCCACAGGTATTCTGTTAAATAAAGCACCATTTATATACTGCCAGGCCACAGCTAAAGAGGATTCTTTACAGAATCAAATTTCTTGTGGTTGTTCCGTATACAAGTAAACTTAATTTTGATAATAAGAACCACAGCGATCGGAGGCGATCTGCCTCTATTATAAGATACAAAACTGGTACAGAGGACACGTATTATACACAGTAAAAATGCTGTACGTTTCAATTACACTGCGCAGGGCCAGGGACCCTGTTCCTCTCCGACAGCCTTACTAAACAAAGCCACTACAGTGAACTCTTCATTACAGAAAACATACCCATCATCTGATTGCCCTTGAGAAAGTGTACTGAAGATGCAAATTCTTTCACCTGGAGTTCTGCCTGACTGAGAATTAAGCCTGTAAATCTGTCTTGCCATTCGAGCAGAGCACTGGACAAACTGAAGCACGGAACAGAAATGAGCAAAACTTATACAAACAGCACTGGGGTGAGGGGAGGGGCTGAAAAGTAGACATGCTACAGCTAATGTCAAGAAGTAGCCAGGTTTCCTTTGCCAGATATCCTTGTGACCACGTGGATGGTAGACTCAATGGTCCTACACAGGGTGTCTAGGATTTCCTGCTGCTGCATGTGACTGAAGAGTCCTCGGGAATGGCCGCAGCTGAGTGACAGAGCCTCAGGGTCCTGGGAGGGCAGAGCCTGACCATCACAGCTCCTCAAGTCAGCCAAGTCAGACAGAACCGCCGAGATCGAAGTAGAAGGGAACTCGGATTCTTCCTCAGCTAGGCTAGAATCCTTGGAACAGTGGAGGTCTTTAAATTCTTTGCAGTCCTCAAATCGACCACTGCTGGACTGTTCTCCCAAATGCTGTGGCCTGGCGCCTGCCACCTCTTCTGAAAACGAAGATGGAGCCTCCATCCGGTACTCTTTCATAGAGCTGTTTTCAGGGGAAGGAAGATCTTGCTCGGTTCCTGGGTCGATGATCGAGGAGTCTCTTGTCTCGTTGTCTGAAGCGCTCGCTGGGGTGAGGGCCTCCCTGGCCTCTGTCTTCACGTCGCCGACACAGACGTCTCCACCCTGCTCCTCATCACTGCTGACTCGGCGCCGCTTCACCGGAGTCGCCCCCTCGTCATCTGTGAATGCAAACACTCACACTGAGACCGCGTCTCTGCAACGGGCCTACGGGTCTCATGGGGTGGCTCTGAGAAAAGGCCTTCCCTTTTAACGTTTACATTTAGGAGGCTCAACTGAACGAAGCGCGACCGTAACTGGGGGCAGCGTGTTCTCCCCTCTCCCACCCTAGAGAGAGTATCAGTCCATGAAGCTAACCTTTAGTTTTTCTTTCTTTGGCTTCTTGCTCTTGGAGTGAGTTTCTCTGCTGCAGACAAGTCCTGCATTTGCTTAAAAGCTCTTGCAGAGTTGGAATGAGAGCTGGGTTTAGCTGTTTGGGAGTGTGCACTGACAGGAGCAGAGCAAGTGCCCGCAGATCCTACAAAAACCCAAATACCAACATTTCAAATTCCACAGCCAACACTTTGACACAAACGGTTTACAGTTAAATGCAGACGTGTAATGTTTCAGGACTACGTCCTGGTTTCTCGGGCATTTTCAGAAGAATGCTAAAACCAGACAGCCAGTGTTACAGACGGCACTACCGTGTTTCAGTGATTTTAACTCACTACTGCCGTTACTTTATGCACCACCACTAAATACAAGACTGAAAACTCGAGTAGTGATTTCTGAAAATGGAAAAGGAAAAAAATGATCCTTAATAGAACTCAGGCAGATTTACATAGGAATTTCAAAAACGCGCCTCAAATAATCCAGGAGAAATTTAGTTTTTGGTCTTATTAACCTAGAAATGAGAGTTTCTATGTGGTGGATGTAACACAGTAAGGCCTTCTTCACTTGGTGGGTAACCTGTCCTGGCATCTAAGCATTTCACTGTTTGGGAGGTGGCTGATGTTTCTAGAGTGTCCCATGATTCCACCGCACTGGTGCCAGTCCACATACGGTAACTAACTGATTCCCTAGTTTTAAATGGCCTTATAATCAATAACAGATCATCAGTCTGATCATTTCAGTTACTTATAAGCCACAGGCAATAACAGATACCACACAACTCATGTTTCAAGAAACAAACCAGGAGAGAGAAAGGGGGTGGTGTCTTAGTGGTCCTACTGCCCTCAGTTCAATGACACCAGCTCATGTCCTCCCAGCTGACATACACCTGTTACGATACACAGGCGCAAGGCACAGTGAACACATGTTAAAAATCTGGTTAGCTTTTTTCATCGTACGTGAGTTTTAAGGTTTGACTAGTGAGTTAAAGCTGTGATAGTAACATCACGCTAAGGCAGAATATAAAGTCGATTTAAAGGAAAGTTCTGAAGTATGTAACTAGTCCTTGGCACAGTTCTTACCCCATTTAAAGAAGCACTTGCTTTGGAAATTTCAACTCGATTGGTGAAATCAGACTGTAGGTTCTGATACTGATTTATCAAGTTTGTAGTAAGGGTGCTGATCAAACTGGCACAGTTAGCTTCGGAAAACACTTGACCTTGAACCTGAAAAAGAAGATTAAAACAAAAAATCTCCAAAAGACCAACATAATGAAAACATCGTCATTAACTAACTGAAGTGACAGAGTTTCCAAAGTACTACGTACCTTTAGGAGAAAATGTGTCATGAACGTGTAGACAATGTTGTTGTTCAGGAAAGTTCTTTCGTCCATTAGGATACATTTAATGTACTCTGCGAAAACGGGATCTTCCCACAACAGCTTGATGCAGGTTTTCGACACAGCAGACTGAAGTGGGGAGAAGAGGCACTGAGGTCGAGCACTGAAATCACTGGAGACCTTGAACGCACCTCTCACGACACACCGCTGAAGTCACTCTTTCAAATCCTACTTGAAAAGCCACTTTTAACTCAGCCTACTGAACGTTTGGTTACAATAATTAAAACGTTAATGATGTGGACTGTACGGGTGAGCACTTAGAGAAAGAGACCTGTAGAAAGAACGACAGAACCGCCAAGAAACGCAGCTTTGCTGTGTCGCGTGACGAGCAGACGGGGGCTGGACACTACGGCCAACAAAGCGGGACCGACTAATAGGTAACCAGTCGTACGCAGAGAAAATACAAATTTAAGAATAAAAAACTATTTTCTTGAACAGGTTAAACGTTTACTGGATGATCTTACAAATAACAGTAATCTGTTTGGTAAATACCCTGCAAACTTCAACAGCAAATCTCTTTTCGTAATTATCTCAGACAAAGAATTCGTGGGTCCTAACATACAAAAATTTTACTAGAATTTGGTTTTCCTGTTTACAAATGGTCATGGCTCTTAAACACAAGCAGTGTGTCTTTAAGCAGATCTGCTCCCTAGATCATTTACATCTGTGCTGTAATGCTAGAGCGTTTATTTACATGGAAAACAAAACAGACTGGTTTTAAAAAGGGGGCAACTTTTAGATACTGTGTGCATGTGTATGCATGTTATTAGAGTAAGCAGCTGTGGGTAGAAAGCCGCCCGAGGTCACTGAGATGCTAGGAATCAAGAGGGACCAGGACCCAGGCTTCAGGTCCTCAGTGTAGGAAAACCTGCCCTACTCTCCCAGCCTCAGCCGTGGCCTTGGCTTCTTGCCCTGGAAGGCTGCTTCTGCAGGGGCTTTAGAAGCCTTGGTTGGCTTGGCTTAATTTTAGGGGACATTTTTAAGGATGAATGGTGAATCCTGTGGGGAAAAAAGCAAAGCAAAGGAATAGTAGAGTGCGGAAGCAGATAAAGTAATAAGGGAATAACAGGCAACGGCAGAGCCGAAACCTAAAACCCAATTTTACCCAAATCAGAAGAACGGAGAGAGCAATACCAGTGCGGGTGGGGAAAGTGGGGGGTGGGGGTGGGGAGGTAGAGATCGGCTCCCATTTAGTGAACAGAACACTCAGCTCCAGAATCCACCGGTAAGTCGTCTACTGAATGACTACTCTGAAGCCATGAGCTAAACAGGAGCACCTACACTGGCCTTTCACAGACGTCTGCTATCAAGACGAGACAGCACTTCCTCAGGGACTAGACACGACCCACACAAGGTCCTGCGCTCCCAGGAAGCGCTCCCAGTGTGGGAAAAGCGGACAGACAACCATTAACGACAGCACACACGACAAGATGGAGCACAGAGAGCACTACTGCCAGCAGTGGATATGGACTGGGGGCTTCGCGTTATGTGCCAAAAGGGGACTAAAGGACTCATCTCCTCTGGGGTTGGGCAGACGCAAACCTGCAGGAAAACAAGTTCTTTCAGGGTCTAAAGTGAGATCTTTATGCCTGATCCCAAGGAATGAGCAAAATCTTAGGACGAATCTGATTCCTCCACTCCCCCGTCGCTCCCCTTCCACAATCCACAAGCATTGTGCAGGTAGGTGCTCACTTTGTTAAGGGGTTGGTTCTTAGACACTTAAGGGAGGAAGGGTACAGTCTTTCCTAAATCAGATCGTCCTCATTAAGAAAACAACGGCACCAGATTCTTGAAAAACTACTCTGATGTAACAGATAAGCAAGACCTGAAGGACAGACTGCTGAGATGCTTCTGCTGGAGCTTCTGGAGTGATGGCAGAGATCAGATAGAAAGGGTGAGGACAGGGAGAGCACGTGGCGGAGGAGGAGACAGACAGACAGCGTGAGGAGAGGGAGAGCACGAGGCGGAGGAGGAGACAGCGTGAGGAGAGGGAGAGCACGAGGCGGAGGAGGAGACAGCGTGAGGAGAGGGAGAGCACGAGGCGGAGGAGGAGACAGCGTGAGGACAGGGAGAGCACGTGGCGGAGGAGGAGACAGACAGCGTGAGGAGAGGGAGAGCACGTGGCGGAGGAGGAGACAGCGTGAGGAGAGGGAGAGCACGAGGCGGAGGAGGAGACAGACAGCGTGAGGAGAGGGAGAGCACGTGGAGGAGGAGGAGACAGACTGACAGCGTGAGGAGAGGGAGAGCACGAGGCGGAGGAGGAGACAGACTGACAGCGTGAGGAGAGGGAGAGCACGTGGCATGTACTGCCTTCTGCCACAACTGTAAATGTTGACCTACAGATGAGAAATTCAATTATAAGCAACTTATGTGAAATAGTTTTGTGATACAAATCTACTGAAGTGAAAGTCAAAGGGAAACCAGATGCCCAATGCTTAACACCTGGCATCCCCATTAATCATATTTTACCTACCAAGATTCTAAAACTTGCCCGATTTCCAGCCAGTTTACTTTTCAATCCATGGTTCCTAAAATTATTGACCGCTTGGTCAGATGAGATGAAAGAGCAAGTCATCTAAAATTCATTCTCCTTACCTGAGTCTGGCATAGCTCAGTCCAAAGTTTGGGGAACAGTGCAAGATGAAGGGGCAAACCTTCATAGGCAACCAGGACACCTGGTATGTGAAAAGAGATCAGAACACGTTATGATCATAGGTTACACCACCGCAGCGCTAAGCTCTGCAGGTACAACATAGCTATTCCCAACTGTGCGCATTTCCTACATAAAGGGGAAAAATCCATTCCGATGTTTTAACCAGTGAAGTAATTTAGAATGCAGTTATCTCAAATGAATTCATTTTTATCCCATACCCCATTCCCAGAAGGATGTGAGGTAACTTAAACCAATTCTGCTTTTTGAGTATTAGAACTTTATCTGGGGCAATTTAGTAAAAGTTACTGCAACTGGTTCTAACCTCTTCTTGGTTTAAGGTACCACTCTGCACATCAGATAGTTTTCATGGAACATCCAGACTGCAGGGCACAGGGAGGGCAAGGCCAAAAAGATGTGGAGAATTAGAAAACATCATTCCTTCCTCTTTACCTCGCTTCCCCAAAGACTGGAAGACTCGTCTCGTGGCACATACAAGGAAGCACAACTACTGAGTCTAGGAGCTTCTAGATCCTTCTGGAAGAACCACATCTCCTGGCTCTATGCCAGGGTCCTGTCTGGAACCTCTACAGCTTTAACCTTTCTTCTTCTTCTTCACTGTTCCGACTACGTCTAAGAGATCTGCTTCCCTACCCTCAGCCCTCCCACCTCTCAAAACCCAGTCCTAAATAAATGTCCCCCCC
>NW_004443941.1:1109892-1131849 GCF_000243295.1 Trichechus manatus latirostris | reverse complement strand
GTCCACCCTCCCACCTCTCAAAACTCAGTCCTAAATAAATATTCACCTTCCCACCTCTCCCAAGGAAAGTACCAAGGAGGTGAAAAACAATACAAGCTATTCTTCTCCAGTTAAGAAAAAACTATCAAGAGTTGGCAAACTTCTTCTGTAAAGGGACAAAGAGGAAGTATTTCTGGCTTTGTGGCCATGTGATCTCTGCTGCATTCTCTGCTGTGGCAGTGTGAAGCAGTCAGACAATAATTAAATGGGTATGGCTGTTTAATAAAATTTTACTTATGAACACTGGAATCTGAATCTCATAAATTTTCAAGTGTCCCAAAATATCATTCTACTTTAGTTTTTCTTCAACCATTTAAAAATGTGACAACTATTCTTAGCTCATGATAGCCTGCAGCCTCACAAATGCAGGTGGCACCTGGGCTACAGTCTGCCAATCCCTGGGCCGGACCCAGGATGCCTAGGATCCTTCTGAAAATAAAAACCTATTCTCAAGACTAGTCCCACTGTAAAGACCCAAGCAAACTCCATTCTCTCTCTGTTTCTCCTAACCTAACCTGGTTGGATTCAGAGGCACTTACCCACCATGATCTCTCAGTAACACATATGCGAACAAGGACATGTCATCAAAAGCACGGCTCCAGGGAAGAGAAGTCCTATGCTCCCATCTCCTTGGATCTTACTCATAAAACTGAAACAGGGAAGTTGGTAAACTATGGTCCATGGCCTGTTTTTGTATGACGCTGAGAGCTAAGGAGCCCAGGTGGCACAGTGGTTAAGAGCTACAGCTGCTAACCAAAAGGCTGGCAGTTCAAATCCAACAGTCGCTCCTTGGAAACCCCATGGGGCAGTTCTACTCTGTTCTATACGGTCACCCACAAGTCAGAATCGACTCAATAGCAATGGATTTTTGTTTCTGGAAAGCTAAGAATGGCTTCTACGTTTTTAAAGAGTTGTTATAAAAACAAAGAAGAAGAGACAACAGAGAGCACAGGTGGCTTGCAGAGCCTAAAATATTTACCATCTGGCCCTTTGCAGAAAAAGTCAGCTAGCCCTGCCCTAGAGGGTGCCCTGACTAAACCCTCTCATGCAGAAACAAACTTTACACTAGAATTTAAGTTTCTCTCATCTTTTTTTCTTTTTTCTCAATTATTCCCCAAAGCCTGTTTTCTACAACTACCAAAAAAGCTAGCACCACATCAAACAAGAAAACATGGAGGCCTTTCATGATCAAAGATCACTTCCAAGTGGTATTCTGATACAAATCTATTTTATAAGTGAAGAAGAAAATAAACACTTATTGGCATATACTGAGTTAGCTGATTTTCTTATCAACCTGGGGAGGTATTATTTTATCCTCATTTTTTTCCTTTGGATGAGGAAATTAGCTCAGAAAGATTATGTAATTTGTTCGGGGATATCCCAAAGTTATAGTAACTATGATATAGCCAAGAGTTAACTCTAGATTTATTTGTTTCTAAAGCCCATGATCTTTTCAACAATCAGTGTCTCCATACCTGCCATCACCTGTACTATTATTTACTGAAAACTCTTCTTTAAATTCACTTAGAGAGGTTAATACTACACATTAGACATATCTTAGGCAATATAACACCTAGGAAACATGGATTTGATATACAACTTACATATTTTTGTAATCTAGTAAGAGACATACATATGGATACTATAAAGCTTTTTTTCCCTGGACCATCTTGGATACCACACTCTGGAAAACACTGTGCACCATGGTGAGGCGCAAGCTCTCTCTTTCAGAAACGTCACTTGTTTTCTCACAGAGCCACATCTCCTTCGGAAGGAAGACCGTCCCTTCGTAGCGGCAGGTTCCAGCTTCTCCCTGCATCTTCACGTTGGGATCAGGAGCCCCTCTGCTCTGACTCCTCCACAGCCCTCCTCCCACGTCTTCTGGGGAGTCTCACTGAGTGCAAAGCCAGTGAGATGCAATCACCATAGTTCTCGGGCACAAGTCCAAGTCTTGCCTCAAGAAGCAAATGGGTGGGTGGAGAAACACTGGCTTCCGCTCCATTCATCTTTCCTCACCCTGTAACTTTGCGCATCCTCAACAAATCCATAACCTGCCCCGTTCCGCACAAGGAGGAATGTACACAAACAAATCAAGAACTATGCCAAACAGGCCCTTTCCTCATTAGTAACACTATACTGCAGAAGCTGCTGGGTGTATGTTTAAAAGAAACATCTTTTAAAAACTACTTTTGTAGGTAAAATAGTATTCCAGACTGTTCTGTACTCCATGACTGCGATGAGGATGAAATACTTCATATGCCTATTTACTAGTTTTGGCTTCTCTTATCTGAGCTGTGTTGTGACTACCTAGTTGTCCAGAGGAGTGTTTATCCCATCCAGCATGACCCGGAGGAGGGCCAGCTCTAACCCCTGGATGAAGGCCCACGATTGCACTCCTCTGAGACTGAGTCATCAAGACATCCTGGCCTAATAATATCACACGTTTGAGTCTTCCAATTTCCCTTGTTCTAACTTTACACCCATTAAGCAGCCTACTGTTGATTATCTGGCTTCCCACACAGGTTACTGAAAAATAATCTGTTAGTCCTACCACAGAATACTTCAGGTCCCTGTGCCAATTCTTCCTCTTTGTAAATTAACAAACTGGTAACCAACCTTGGAATTATAAACACATCTCTTAAATGTGATTTAAAAACCAGTTGCTGTTGATTCTGACTCACGGCAACCCCGTGTGTGTCAGAGAAACGTGCTCCATAGGGTTTGGGTGACTAAATTTTTAGAATTAGATCACCGGACATTTCTTCCTGGATGCTAACCTTTCGGTTAGGATATGAGAGTGTTAACCATCTGCACCACTCATGAACTCCTAAGTTAGCCCAAGACAAAGGGATCTGCTCTTAGTGGGCTGAAAAGAGCTGTTGGCTGAGTAGGCACTGAATGCCCGCTACAGGTCTAAAGCATGTTCGCTGCAGGAAGCCTCTTGGGAAACAGTACCACCCTGACATCACAAAAAAGGCAAAGCATGAATCAGCTGTGCCTTTTACCTGAATTTGTAACTGCTTACTTTTACTGATTATACTAAAAATTCAGTTCTAAAGATTTTGTAATTTTTAGGCATATCATAATGTTACTTGCAAAAAAAATCTATTCCTTTTTACTTTCATGTATTAATGCATGGAGAAAACTTTCAAAAACAATGTTAAATAATAAAGGTGACAATGAGATCCTTGTTTTATAACTGAAAATAAAAATTATTTAACAATGATGAAATCTATGGATTTGTTATTTAGTTTAATTTTACTTGAGGATCCTATTGCTAATTTTGCATGTGAACCATGGTATCAAAAAAAAAAAAAAAAAAAAAAGTATAAAGTTTGTAGTACCAGTTTCCTATCTGACTTTTTAAAATTTTTTTTGGTTTTCTTCCCCCCAATTACAAAACTAATGCACGATCATTATAACTAACTTGAAGCCTGTAGATACATAACCTAAAAATAAAAGCGCACATCATTTTACCCTGATAGTTAGAATATAACTCTTCCTATTTCTGTGCCTGTGCCAACAAGTGATTTTTCCTGTTTATAAAAAACGGGGTCCCACTCTGCTAAGAGTTTTCCAACCTGCTTTTTGTCATGTCATCTGAGGTCAGTGCCTATTGTCTACATAACACAGATGAACTGCAGTTTACGTGACTCAGCTCCTACTGATAGGCATGTGGGTGGTTTCTGGCTCTTCGTTACAACTGAAGTGGGAATAAGCATTCTACATATGCTGCTGCACACTTTTACCAGTAGAGTAGGATGGATTCCTAGATCTGGTATTGCTGGGTCAAAGGACATAACAATTCTAAATTTTAATTGAAAATGCCAAACTGCTCTCTCTAAACTGACTCTGACTAGTAGGCCACTGTAAGATCTCTTCCTTCCCCAAACTGTTTTCAGTACGGGTATCATATAAGCTTTATCTGTCTCATAGTCCAAAAACAAGGGGCAAATCATTGTTTGCTTCATTAGTGAGGCTGTGTAACTTCTCCTGTGGTCACCAAACATTTACTTTTCTGTGTGTGTGAACTGCCTGTTCAAGCCCTTTGCTTATTCACCATCTCACTGAATCCTAAAAGCTTTGTATGTTGGCGATGTTAGCCATTTATCTGTTAAGTATGCAAATATTTTTCCAATTAGCTATTTGTTTTTTAATTTATGGCATTTTTCACCATACAGTGTTTTCAATTTTTATGTTGTCAATTTTGTAAATTTCTTATTTAATGGTTTCTGGGCTTTGGGTCCTGCTTAATATGCTTGTTCAAATCTCAAGGTAGTATCCATATGATCATGTTTTTCTTTAATCTTTCCATGATTTTATGTTTTTACAATTAAATCTTTAATTCTCCTGGAATTCATTTTGGTCTAAGGAGTGAAGTAGCAGTATTAGATTTGCTTTCTCCCCCCAGATAGCTAGCCGATCACCTCACCACCACCTATTTCCTACTCATCTGCCATGTCTTCTTTATTACTGACCACACCCTCTGTATCCTTAGGTTTGTTTCTGGGCTGTTTTTCCCTACGCATTTCTGTACGTGGTTGTAATCACTCTAGTTTACTTCCGTGTAAGAAAGCAAAGAAAATAATATATTTGCTGTTTTTTTGCAAAAAAAGAAAAAAAAGGATAAATAAACAAATGGATAAAAGTGGAAGATAGAGCTAGGAATGGTATCTTAATGTGTACCTTTTTGACACTGTTTTGAATTGTGAACTATGTATATGTATCAGTAGTAAAAAAATACAATGAAAAAATTACTGTACCTTTAATAAGTATTTTAGAAATCAGTAGTACAGTCCTTCTAATTACTCTTCTTTTTCAGAATTTTTCTGGCTAAACTCTGCTATTATTAAATATCAAGATACTATGGCTTCAGACACAGTTATCTCAGATGGCAGTCAGCAGCTCTGTGCATACTCCCTGAATTCCTTCTCTGTCTCCTCATCCCTGATCTCTCCAATTCTCCCTTTATTAACTATTTATACCTGCAAACCTACTGTCCCCTGAAATTGTTACATAATTCCTTCTTATTCCCTAACGGATCTTCAAATCTCCTTGGTTACCAATATAAAAATTAACAAAGACTTTTCCTCAAAACTGGAAATGAACTGCAATCTGATACAGGCCTAATGGTCACAACAATTATAACGTTCTGGCCCTTGGACCATCTAACCTCAAGGTTCAAATGATTATGGATATAACCAGTTTAAACTTACCCTTCTCTCTTCCTTGTTGACAAATATAATTTTTTGAATAAATTATAAAAATTAAAACCCTCTATCAACTCTCTGCTCCCCATTAAGGTCAGGATCATGAGCTTTGCTTTCTCAAGCCCCTTGCTAGGTCTCTCCTTCTAGAAACAGTGATTTCAGCCAAAAGATGGCGTAAACTTGAAACTCTGGGATGCAATCTCTTCATTTATAGAAGATGCAAGGATAGTACTGCTTTTAGTTGGTCGTCTTTGTCCAACTTTCCATACAGATAATGTACAATTTTCTTCCTGCTCAGTTTGTGAAGCTTTTGGTTTGTATCTATATTGTTCAATAAAGTGGCCATCAGCCACATTTGGCTACTGAAATTTAATTTGGTTAAAATAAAATAAAAACTCGGTTACTAAGTCGCATTTCACGTTCTCAACACTCCCATGTGGACAGGAGCTGCCACACTGGATGGCGGTACAGTTTGATAACCGTCCCGTCATCACACAAGTTCTACAGCGCAAGGCTGCTGTAGAGGATTAGACACCATGAGGCAACATCAACAGCGCTTCACGGCTGTAAGTGATGTGACTAAGTAAGAAACGGCATCACTGAAGTCAATTCAGCTGATGCAGACGGCGAGGCGGGCGTCCTTCCCTTCCCGCCTTCCTCTCTCCTTCACATTTAGTTCCCCTGCATTTGTGTGGATGAGAGATCTGCCATCAATGGGGCAGAAAATTCATTATTTAGTCAAAGCTGTTCAAGTATCTACAACAGCTCCTCACATAACTTTCGGCATAAATGATATGAACATAATAACCAAGAACTTTTCAAATGGTCAGCGTCTTTATAAATTAATTCCCTTTCTTATCTGGGAGCAAGGCTGTGCTACTAGAAGTCTGGGATATTTTCTCACACCTGATCACTGCCACCACTAGGTTTTTGCTTTTTACCAAGTGCCACGACTCAGTTGTGTAATCCTGAAATGGCCACTTGAGCCAATCCTCACTCCCCCACATTTTGGCAATTCAGTCCATATAAAATCAGGAGATGATACTAGGTAGAAAAAACCCTTCAAATATGAAGAGGCTCTAAACACTTACCAATAAAATGGTTTTTCTGAAGAAGAGTTATCCCTGACAGTAGTTAAGTCTTCCATCGTGGATAATGAAACCCAGGTATGTTCGCATCACTTGCCTACCTTGAATGATCAAAGCCTTTTCCACAGAAGGAGGGGCTGTGGCTGGGAAGGAGCACAAGTGGGACCTGCTAGGGTGACGGTAGTATTCTATTTCCTGACCTGGGTAGTGGTTACATGAGTATTTCACTTTCCACCCCCTAATAACTATAGAACACCAGAGAGGATCCTGGCTATCCCTCTGAAGTCAAGGGAACACATGCCTGGGAACCCTGCATCCTGGGGCAGGGGCAATCTGGTGTAGGGCTACGTGTCTTGTAAAGACTTATCAGCTGCAAGAAAGTCACGTAAAGGGAGCAGTTCTCTAACAGCTCCCAGCACACCCTTGGAGAGACAATGTTTCTATTAAAAAATTTTGAGTTTTTTTCCTTCTACATAATTCACAGATCATTTTAGGTTTTCTACTTCTCACATCTCCCCTTTAAATTTCCCTTCTCCTCACTCCTCTGTTGTGAGACTTACCTCCTAATTACTCAGATATGCACCTCTGCTTCACCCTGGCAAGTCCATCAACTTGCTCTTGGCGTTGCCAGCTCCAAAGCACAGCTGGCACTATAGATTCGACCCTACCCTTGAGACCAGGGCTGGGCAAGTCTGTCTCAGCCTGCCTCCCTAAGCAGAGCAGCTTTTTAATTTTGTTGGGCAGATGGTGGAGGCCTGGGGCTTCTGTGTAAAAAGTCATCAGCCCTACTCCACATTCCTTTATAGGCCAGCTGAAACTCTGGGCAGAACTACTCAATGGAAACCAGTAAGTTGGTGTTTTCTTAATAAAAATATTCCCAAGAATGATAATTAATATTTTTAAACATTCACTTTAAAAAAGAATAAGAAAGGAAAAAAAAAAAAAGGACTGTCTCATTTTGAGAGAATGGCTAGGGCCTTAAAATAATTCAGTGGAATTTACTGCTCATCTTTTATACTTACTCAGCTTAACTAATGTTTCAGTAAATTTTTCACAGTTGATTGCAACTCGGCATAATAGGTGGATGAACTGATGATAAGAAAAGAAGTAGTCTAGCAGCGTACGATCATAAACGTCATCTCTGCCCTGAAGGTTGAAGATGATAAAATGGTTGCACTTAAATTGTATAATAAATTAAAGAGCATATTTGTGCAAATGTAATAAGTTTAACTAAAAACCTGATTAAATATTTAAATTCTGTAAGAATCTAGTTTTAAATTCCAAATTTCTAGTAATGTTGTTAAGCTCATAATTGTCACAATTTCAGTGTGCAAATGCTACCAATTAAAATTACCCATTATTTCTATATACTTTAATAAAGCAAAATTACTGTAGGATTTTTAAATGTGACACTTATGCTCTACAGGCATATCATCAAGAAGAGCGAATTAAATTTGATTTTTGAAACAAATTCCAAATTATTTTTTGCAATGATTACTACAATGTTAAATATTTTTAATATTTTTATCTTATAATAATTTCTCAAGTATACTGAAAATCCAAAAGATGGTGGGCAAGGAAGAATGTGAATCAAGTGTAGGTGAAGAAAGACAAAGGGGGAAAATTTAAAACTAAAAAAAGTGTTGAAACTAACAAATTATTCTGTGTCAATGTACTCTCTCTCTCTCTAATTTAGAATTAGCATTATTTTAGAATAAGCATTAGGGGACACACCGAACTAATGATGACAATAAATCTAGCAGTGATACCAGGCTTAGGTCAAAGAAATATAATTTAAGGAGTAAAAGAGGTCACTGATTATATGGCCGTATTAAAACAATAATAAGTACCTAACTTGACTTCTGAGGTTTAGATATATGGCTCAATTATAATTTAGCCGAATTACAAAATACTAAGGCATTCTACTAGGGAATTTTTTTTTGGGGGGGGGGGGTGGGGGGGACTTACTACTTGTGCTTACTGTCGATTTTGCAAATACTGAACCAACATTTCAGAGCACTAAAAGGAAAAAGTCCAAATGAGTCTAATCTTAAGGATCCACAAAATGGTCACTTAAGTCTAATATGTTCATAACTGCCAGAGAGGAAATTTTAAATTACTTTGTACTATAGAAGAAACGTGATTTTCCTAGCATCCCAACATACCTTACTGGTTTCCACCATTGTGGGCAAGAGGCACATATTGAGTTCAGGGCGCGGAGGCCGAATATTGCTTTTCCCTCCTATTAGCTTGATATTTTCTCGACAAGGGAAATAAGGTCCAAGAGACACTAAGACATTAAAAGTGTACAATAAGAATAAATGGAAAAAATAAATCTCCATGCTTCAGTGTGCAGAAAGATTAAATGTCAACCACATTCAAGTATTGTGTTACATGAATACGTACTTGGTATATTACTGTGATGGTAAGTACAATGGTTGTGTTGTAGAAATGGAACCAAGGTATGAAGAAAGTCATGGGGACTCAAAAGCACAAGTTCCTTGAGGACATCTGAAAATAAAAACAATTTCAGCAGAGCTAATAACCACAACAGCTAATAACCACAACATTTAAGAAACAGAAGTTAAAAACACTTCATCTGTATTTTATTTAACCAAGAGAAGCATCATGGAGAAGTACAGAGAGGGAAATATTTAATGCATAATGATTACGTGTCTTCCTAAAACTGATCACAGTAGCTTAGACAGAAACCAAAGATTCAAAGTTCTTCGGATCTGAGTCATAATCCTTAATCTACTTTTAATGTTTTAGGATGCTGGCTAAACTGGTATCTCATCCTCTAACCACACAGTGGTCGAGCTCCCAATGACAGGCTACTGGCAGGGTTTCCGGTAATGGAAGGTTACTCTATGTGCTCCTGCATTCTTGCTGGAGACGTACACAAATGCAGGCTGGTGATCCACAGGGCACAGTGATCCACAGGGCGCCTGTGATCCACGGGACACAGTGATCCACAGGGCACCAGGCCAACACCTGCTGCGACTGTCTGTGCCTGTCCCTGCCAGAGTTACTCACGATATTCTGACAAACTGTAAACAAAGAGGTGTCCAGAGATCATGACTTTAAATGATTTCTAAGGTAGTGAAAAATTCACTATAAATTTGAAAGTGTGTGTGCGTGGTCCTTTAAATAAAACTAAAAATATTAAAGGGAGGATCCTTTAAATAAATTATCATTTTAGTATATGCAGTATAAAAAAAAGTGAAATACTCAGCACCTAAGAATAGCTACTGAGAGGTGTCTTTAGGTGAAAGAGTCAGTGAAATAACCAGCCCAACCCTTTACAATGTCAGTTCTACTTTGTAAACATTCATATGATTCTACCTCGCTTGTATGAGACTACAGAATTTTAGAGCTGCAAGAGCCCAGATGTAGTAAGGCACCTGCCCCTGATCACATGGATAATCCTCAGCAGGTTAAGAAACAGAACCTGATTCTCTTAGGATCTGCTTACCAGCCTGAGTTACAAATAAAAAGTACTGATGGCTTGTCTTCCAAACCTTACAGACCTAACATCACATCTTACAGAAACTCACAAGTGTTCTTCTACTGGTATCCTACACAGGTGTATTTCCAAGAGCAGCCCTGGTGGTGCAGTGGTTAAGACACTGGCTGCTAACCAAAAGGTGTGCAGCTGGAATCCACTGGCTGCTCCTTGGAAACCCTATGGGGCAGTTCTACTCTGTCCTACAGGGTTGCTCTGAGTTGGAATCGACTCAACGGCAATGGGTTTGGTTTTTTAGTTTACCTTCCAACTTACCTATACAGGCATTTCTAAGTTCTGGAGGGCTATAGGAATTAAGAAGAGTTAACAGTTTATGGGCAAATTCAATTCGCTCCTGCCACTGGATTAATGCTTGTTTCACATCTGCAAATATAAAAGCATATATAAATATGCCATTTGAGATCAGACGTCCTCACAATTTTCTATTCTAAACTGCAAATAACACTAAGAAATTCAAATTAATTACATAAATATCTCTGGTGAAAGTAAATGACTTTTTTTCATGAGACAGCTACTACTGTTAAACCTGACAGATTTTGTAAAGTACATATTTTAGTGATGAATATGTCCCACTTTCCAGGAATCAATATGAAGTTCAGAGTTCACATTATCTTAGAGAGAGGGACACGAGAGAGATATGTTGTATAGTTATTTCTCTTGAAACTAAAAATGATCTAATCCAAGCTACGGAAGTCTCCAGCTGGAAAACCATCACAAAACACCCAAGTTGTTACTCTGCATGGAAACGCTTTCCAACCTCCTCATGTGGACACAGTATGCTTGCCTATCGTGCAGAGAGGCATGAAGAAAACATACTGGAGCATTCCAGCGTCACACCAGGTCAGGATGGACATTTCCTGACGCTCTTAGCTAGTTTCAGCCCCATCTTCTGTGCATGAACTAAAGATAAAGACAATTTCTCTGGGTTGTGTGTTTTAAAGGCCTTATTTCTCTCCTTAATGGCAGTACTAACAAAAATAAGTAGAAATGACCAAACCTTTTCTTTGAAGATATGGGCGTGTAGACTTCAAAACCAAAAGGAATATTGACAGAAGTTCTACTAAGTCTCCAGTCACATGGCAAGCTGTGGCTTCATGATACATCATGTGCAGCGTGTTGAAAGACTACAAATGATTTAAAAAAATTGAACACTTAATTTCATTTTTACTTGACTGAGCCACAAAATGGTAGTGCATATCCTTTCCAATGTTTTCAGACTGTATGTGTGGGCATGTGTGCACAAGCAAATGTATTTTTCTTTCTCTATCAAAAAGTCCAATTCTTCCATTCCACTCTTTTAAAATACATAAACATTCCTCACCTCAGGAGTGCTGGTATTTTGTGTACACATGCTAGTCTGAAGGAACAGTTTGTTCAATCAACTTTTTTTTTGGTTACTGCTTGCTCTAAGACTGCAAGCCTTAGAAATGACACAGCAGCAGGAAGACTAGTAATGAGGTGACACCTATAACTTTCCAGGGCTTCTGAATAGAGGCAGTGGTGAAAAGGCTGTCTCTCAGCCATACTCCAAACAGCAGGTGTGAAAGAGGCAAGAGGGCTACCAAAGGCAGGAGTTCAGTAATTCCTTCCAACCCACTGGCTTGTACATCTTTTAATTCCTTTAACTGGATTGGTTCATTAAGCCCTTCGTTTTTTTCCTATTTCGTTTTACACTGACACGTCTTTCTCCCAACCTTCTCACATCAGTTCCCCACAGACTAGGTACTATTAGCCTAGAACCGGTGGCAGTTCATCATCTGAACAATGCAGCTGTGCAGCGTTTAAGCTGTGAGGACGGGGCCGTGTCTGTCTGCTCCTGCTGTATCCCAGTGCTCAGTACAGTGCCCGGCACACAGCAGATATGCAAACATCTGTCGACTGAAAGAAATTCTCGCTACTCCTCTCCGCACACCTTTTTTTTTTAGCCGAACAGAAATACTTTGTGTTCTCCTATGCATCCAATACTTTCTTGCCTCTGTGCTCATGAAGTCATTTACCTGAATGCTCTCCCTCCCATTTACCTGTGCAAATCCAAATTTTTCAAAGTGTAATTTAAAACACGCCCTACTCTTCTTCTCAAATATCACTAACTGAAAAACCTATCTTACGTCTTCTCATGTACTCCTGGCACAGACTCCTCGGTCTTATCTCCATAATCAGACTAAAGGGCACGACGCATCTCTGTGGCCTTAAAATCATTTCATATTGTGGGTGTTCAAGAAATACAGCAAGAGTAAATGAGTGACCTTCATCACCTGTAACAGTCCCACTGCTTCCTCTATGCGCCAATTCTTAGTTCCTGTATTCTGTTGAATAAGGGGGCTCTTGGGGATTATATGAGCCCTGATTAAATCATATGATTTCACCTGTTTTTATCCTTACAAATAAATCTAGTCTATCTCAAATAGTCGTTCTAAATACAAAATGAGGTAAAAGGTATGGAAATACTATGGAAAAAGAAACAGCACCCTAACCATTATGACCTAATTATTCTCAGAATATAAATTACTGATCTATATAATTAAAATCCTGCCACCTGTAAAACAGTCTCCCATAAACTTTAAATATTCATAAAACAAGAAATCTTGGGGAGAACATTTTATCTACAGTAAAATGCAATAAAATATTACCTCAGTCATCAGGATCAACCCTCGATTAAACACAACGAGAAGTCTGTCTTCATCAGATTCTAACAGTATTCTGAAGGCACTGGAGGGAAATGTAAAGTCCATCTGAGAACTCGGAACCACAACAGAACACTTAGATAACGAAAAAATAAAAGTCAACAGTCACTTACACTCTGCTTCCCCACCTACAGAAAAGAGACTGAGCGCTACATTGAAGAGACTGTCACGTTTCTTAGAAATGTAGGAAAGGAAAGAATATGAAATAAGAAAACCCTGTAAATAGCTTAGACAAAAGTTATGTTTATTAATATCTAGTTAACTCTTAATTATCCACAATGGTGGAAGAGAGGTGTGATGAAAATATTTTTAAAGTTTCAGTATAAACAATGTTTATTTTTATGACAAGTTTATCTTCTAAATTCTGTGAAGTTCTGGATAACCATAAAATCCGCTTCTGGTACCAAAGCACTCGCCAGGGGGAAAGAGTAACATGAGGGAAGAAACGTTAAAATCGCATGTTGGTCTTGAAAATCAGATAAAACCACCACAAGTGGCTGTACTACTGACGTTAACAGACCTTACTTCATTATTAGATACTGGAAACTGCAGTTACAGAGTACAACTGGAAATCCTTCTATTTTAATAAGATGTTTCCTTTCCTTTTTACAAAAAAAAAAGATTAAGAAAGCTCTACGTCTTTTTTCAAAAACAACCTTTAAATAGCAAACCTTTGGAAAACAATATATTCCAACATTAATGCCAAAATTTTAAAAGAATTCCTTTAAAGGGTCTAGGCAAAAGCACAGTAAATTTAATTTTGTGTACTAAGGAAGATTCAAAAAGTTTTCTGAAGAAGTTAATCTGAAACCACCTTATCTTTGGTTGATTAGCTTAATATTCTATATAGCTAAGTCTGCAAGAAAGTACTGCAAAAAAATTTGTGTTGAATAAAGGACATCATAGATATACTAGATAGAAGCATTTTCAGAAATGAGCGCGAACTTGATTTCTACAGGTAAGAAAAATGAAGTGTAAGGATTCCTTAGCAGCAGAGTTCACTAACTTCTGTAGTTATGAACAATTATTGTAAAGATTATGTTGTGTTCTTCTGGCCACTTCCTACAGACAAGAAAGCTGAACGGGCTGAAGAGAAAGGAAAGCAGATCCACAGTCCAGCAGTGATGGAGGAGGCTGCTGTGGACGTGTGAGAGCTGAGCTGTTCCAGCACACCTCCGGGTGGGCTGCCACAGAGAGGAAGGCTCAAGCTGTAGGCGGACAACTGCATATCAGGGTGCCCTCCAACCCTAAGATGCTATAATTAAGATCACATACATATGCACACACACAAATCAAAACTGTTCAGAAGCAGCACATTACCTTTCAAAATATAAATTCTTCTAAGGTGACTACCTGCATACATGCTTCCCCAATAACCTTGAAGAACGGGTAAACTTTCAGTTACACATCATTTATAATATTCCTCTTTTAGTGCCAAGAGGATAATCTCCATCCCCTCATCTGGCAATTAAAAATAAAAAGCAAAAGCAAACAAACCTCCACCACCCACCAGAAAACGTCCTTCTACCTTATTAAAGTAGTCCAGCAGGAACGGCCATCTAAACAACGTAAGTAGCAACTGATGGTTGTCTTCTTAAACTGCTTAACATCTTCCAGCTCTTCTTCTCTCGTGTCCGGCCTCTGAGCTATGAACAGCTGCATCAGGTTGAACAGTTCCTCCACCGCCTAAAAAAGGCAAATCAGCAACACGGTAATCTTCCAACCCTGGAAAATTTTAGAACATCTGCTTCTCATTTCTAATGTTATGCTGAGTAACTAGCTCTTAAAATTACACAGGTAAGTTTGATTAAACTACCATTCCGGAATAGTCTCAAAAACAGTCATAAAATTATAAATGAATTCTATCTTAAAATTTTAAAATACACTAACTCAAAATAATCTTAAAATGGAAGTTCAGAGAGATTAAAAACTACAAGTGAATACAGTTCATCTGTAGTGTTAGTACTGTTTAAAGCAATAGTTCTGTAACTTCAAATGTGCATCCAAAGACACGCTATCCTAGTCCTCTGCTCCCTTTTCTTTAACGAATGAGAAATCCTTACTCTGTCACAAAGATTTTTAAACCCTTCAATTACACTCAATTTACTACTGTTTCTGAGAAATCCTTTGTGCAAACACTTGGAATCATCTTCCTAGACTGATGGTTACGTTCAAGTTATCTGGTGGATGGTACGTGAGATCTAGTACTTTAGTAAAATCACTAGCTGTGGTTTTATTAATTCATTTACTCCTCTGTATGTTGGGAACGGCTTGCTCTTCTGACACATACTTGTTAATAAACTAACTGAAACTCCAGCTTCATATTTTCAGGACAAAAGCTGAGTTAAGCAACACTTTCATGAAAATCTCCAACTGATTTTCCACAATAAAGAATATTATATCTCAACGATGTCAAGGACAAGAAATGTTATTCTGAGAGGATAAGCATTCTAACTCACCCAGGTTTGTTTCATAAGCTATTTATTGAACTATGGATGTTACATTTAATAACTAAATCATACATTACTGATGTGAATGCAATAGAGACAAAGCCACAGACGCCTAATAAACCCTGTCCTGACTCCTTCAAAGTCAGACTCCTTCTTTTTCTCCTCTGTATTCTTACAGCCTTGGCTTTGAACCTCTTTTGGTACTTATCACACTCGCTTTCTTCCCTATGTTAACAGGCACCCTAACATTCGCTCCTGGAAGTTACTCTTTCTGGGTGATAGTTTTAGTAACTCTGCACATCATTCATAAAGGACAGTTTAAGCAGGATGGTATTTTGACAGGAAGGAGTGTAGTATACATGTCAAGGGTGCCAATATTTAATTAAACACCCTTAATTATACTCAATAACTCTTTGTAAATGCTGAATGTCTTGAAAAGGCATCTCCCACCCCACCCACCGCCCAAGCGAACAACTTATTAGCAGTTTGTGGCCTCTGGGTTGACAATAGCTTGAAAAAGAGTTCTGCCTTCCTCTCCTGAATCCCTTCCCAGATTTATACCCTCTTGGTGTAATCTGAGTTTACAACAGAGTGTAAGAAGCAATAGTGAAAAGAAATATCCAGAAATAACAGTTTTACATGAAGGAAAAGCATTTAATATGAAATCTACAAATAAGTCTACAGAGAAAAAAGGAGCGGGTCTAGACTGCACATGTATTCTAACAGACCTCGTAACCATTTCATTTATTTGCATGTAGCTTGAGAAAAAATAGGAGATACTACAACCTTAAGATAAAATATTGTCTTAGCATAGCAGTGTAGATCTTGATCATGGATATCTGATTTTTAAACAGTAAAGTACTCATTTACCTAAAACTGTACCACAAAGCTGTCTTTTCATTGGGTATACATGAAAGATGCATTTACAAAACCACAAATTAAAATAGATAAATTCTATTAGCGGTAACAAAATTTTTAACTTCAACATAAGAAAAATTACCCACATCTTTATCAATTTTGTAACTACATAGCATTTTATATGTGTATCCAAGGAAACAAATACATGCTAGTTTAAGAAAAGAATGGTTAGACTATACTTCTATACTTCGTTACCACTAAAACAGGTATTTCTAATGAATTTGAGGCTAGAGATGTAAGAGCATCAACTGTACTCACTCCAGGATACTGGCTGGCATGCGGGGTAAGGTTCTTAAAGGCCCACTGGATGTTCTGGTGAGAAGCGAGCTGTCGTGTGAACGCGGGCGAATGCTCACAGCAGAGCCTCAGGATGCCGTAGTAGGCGGGCAGCATCCCCCGGTTAAAAAGCACCACATCCTGATCATCATGGTCAGCAAGGATGTAATTAAAGGCAATGTTCTTGGTTACCACTGGGTTCTGGACAATAAGGCGGATGTTCTCTGGACAGTCAGCGCACACATTGTACCAAAATGAAAGTAAAGCCTGCTTATTGTGATTCGTAGCAATTGCTGGCTCAGAAAGTTTAGGCTGGAAGAGGTTCCACAAATCCATGAAATACGTGGAAAACATCAGCTTCTCAGTTTTGGAAATTAAGCAGTATGTCATAAAGCTAAAATAGGGCACTAGCTTTGTAGTGCCATGGACAGCAGCATCAACATAGAGTTTGGCTCTCGAGAGCAAGCCGAGGAGCACGTTGTAGACCTGATGCAGGACTACTGTTGTGTCTGGGCTGAGCGGGAGGTCACGGGTTGGGATGTGCAAAGACCTTGTTGACCGGAACATCTGGCGGAATGAATTGCTTGGTATAAGGGACACCAGAAGATAAGCTGCAGCTATAAAACGTAAAACAAAACTGTCAGATCCTCACAAGACAAGATAAAGAGCAGACACTAGATACAAAGCCATTCTCCCCTTTGATAATTTAAACGGTAAAAATCAAACAACACGGAACATCTCTTCTAGTATCTTTCTGCTTTACACTGGCGCAACAGACACATCCCAAGGGGTGACAGAAACGACGCCTTCCGTTCTGTCATTATTTTTTAGGTGGTGAATCAGTTCTCAAGCCTCTTTTGTCTAGCCTCCCCAAGATGCAGAATTTTCCCGCTCGTTTTATCACGTCATTCCCTCCCAGGAAACAGTACGCCTACAGGAGGACACCAAATGGCTTCAGTGTCTAGCTTGGTCGAATCATTTAATGTTTCAGGGTCGTAGTTTTCTTTCTCACTTACAAAATACAAATGATGGCAAAATACACTTAAATTTGACTATCGTATAGACAGAATGAAATCTATATAAAAGTCCTTTGTAATATATAGATTATATACATGCTAATTACAGAACATTAACTTTGAAAAATCTTTAAAAGTCTGCTAGGCTAACCTTGCAACCAACTAGGAAGAATGTCTCCTTCAACATATTTGAAAGGTATTATGAAGCCTATGCTACAGTTCTGGGAAGTTAATGACCCATTAGTTGATTCTACCTATAGAAGCAGTTATTATGTGCAAGGCACTCAGCTAGCGGCTTTATAAATATTATCTCATTTAATCCTCACAATCATCCTGGAGGTAGGTGATGCTATACTGAAAAATCTGAATCTTTGAGAAGCAAAGGCCAAGGTCACACAGCAAAAAAAACGAGGTGGACCCTAAATTCAGCTTTGGGAAATGATGATAATGGCAAAACTATAACCAAAACAAAAATTGCTAACATTCACTATTTGACGTAACAACTCTACACAGCAGGCACCACTTTTATTATCCTCACATTCACTCCGGCTTAAAGCAGTTAACTGTCCCAGATCACACAGCTAGCGGCAGAGGTTGGCTTCAAATCCTGGTTATCAGACTCCCGACCAATGATCCGAACACCCCACCCTGCAGTAGAGTTTCCCAAGACGTCTAATACCTGAGTTTGGGCTCTCTTCCGCTTCCACGAGTTTTGTTTCCCACTATGCTACCTATAACTCAATTGCCACTGTACTGTCAAAGCAAATAAAGCTACAATTTCTAAAATCAATTCAGTTCTACAGCGCAGATTTATTTTAAATACAACACTCTATTGTCTAAACATCTCTTCCCCTAAACACAGCTCCCGTTTGTCTCGTGGTTTAAGTCAGCCTCAGTGAGGGTCTGTGTGCTTCAAAGGGAAAAACTTGGCAATGCAGGCATCATTCTGATCAGCTTCTGTATAAAACTGTAACTTAGAAAATTTATTTTAGTCAGAAGAAAGTCATTCAGTTTAAGTTGCACGCTTTCACTCCAAGATTTTATTATGAAAATTTTCAAACCCACTGAGAGGCGGAACAAACTGTTCTGAAGACCCATGGGCCTAACACACAGATTACACCATTAGTATTTTGGCTCATTTGCTTTGTCACATACCTAACCATGTGTCCATTTCTATAAACGCCACTTGTTTAAAAAAAAAAAAAAAAAAAGCTATGGTGGGTGAAAAAACACATTTTTGTCTTTGAGAAGAATTAGGAAGATTAATTTGGAAGAACAGCCCATCTTGCTAAAAAACTGTCTTGCTATAACTTGAGTTCCTGGTCCTAGCTTTACACTACAAAGAACTCAGCATGAATCTACTTCCATTTTTATATGGCAACTTTTGACTATGTTAAGACATCTATTGTATCTCCCTATTTCTTCTTTAGACTAACTATTCTCAGTTATTCCTTAAAATTGTTTTTAATATTTTAAATTGGAAACCCTGGTGGCGTAATGGTTAAGAGCTATGGCTGCTAACCAAAAGGTCAGCAGTTCGAATCCACCAGGCGCTCCTTGGAAACTCTTTGGGACAGATATACTCTGTCCTATAGGGTCGCTATGAGTCGGAATTGACTCAACGGCTACAGGGTTTTTTTTTAAATTTTTAATTACTTCTCTGTAACTTTTCTTCTATACATGTTACTTTAATGCTCATTCGAAGTTATATTCGTTTTATGCAAATACTGAGTCTTCTTTTCCAGTTCACATTATGTCAAAAACATTTTTTCACGTTAATAGTCTTCACTACCATAATTTAAAAATGGAACCATCAGAACAATTTATTTCTTAACTGTTGAACATTTAGTTTTGAATCTTTCACAATTATAAATAGTCCTGTCAGGTATTCTAGAATCCCTGAAATGGTACTGCTGAGGTAAAAAGTTACAACGTTTTTAAGAATCTTAGTATATACTTCCATAATATTAACTTACAAAGTTAATATTCCTCAGCACTGTCATGAATACTGGAGCCCTGGTGGCACAGTGGTTAAGAGCTCAGGCTGCTGACCAAAAGGCTGGCAGTTTGAACCCACCAGGCTCTCCCTGGAAACCCTACGAGGCAGTTCTACTCTGTCCTATAGGGTCGCTATGAGTTGGAATCGACCTGACGACAATGGGTTTGCTTTTGTCATGAATGTTGTGTGCTAACAACTAGCTAAAACAACTCTCCCCCCAGCACAGGCTTTTTCTTGTTTTATGGTCAGGGGTCAGGACGTGAATACCAACCAGCACACGTGTCAGTGCTCACAAATAGCTCATTACTGTGGGGCTGCCTAAACTGGCAGGAAAACAAGACCACAGCAGGGCGCCAATTCTAATCCAGATGTCCCCTCCACTGAAAGGTGGTGTTCTCAAATAAAAAAAAAAAAACAACAACACTTTTATTCTGTATTAGAACAGACAGAACAGAGAGTCTCCACACACCTCTCTCCACCCTACTGTGAACATCTACTATTACTAGGCTGCATTTGTGCGACTGAGGAACCATCTCTGGCACATTACTATTAATGGAACTCCACGCTTGACTTAGATTTCTTTAGTTTTGCCCTAGGATCCCAGCCAGGACACGTTACATGTAGCCATCACGTCTCCTTAGGCTCCTCTGGTCTGGGACAGCTTCTCAGACTTTCCTTGTTTTTCATGACCTTCAGAAGTTTGGAGGAGTACTGGTCAGGTATTTTGTAGAATGTCCTTTAAATTTGGGTTTGCCTGATGTTTTTCTCATAGCTAGGCTCAGGTTATGAGTTTCTGGGAGGAAGAGAAGAGAGGCAAAGTGCCATCTCATCACACCTTATCCCATCAAGGGTATACGCTATTAACATGACTTATCAGCAACGGTGTAAACCTTAATCACCCGGATGAGGTCACGTCTGTCAGGCTTCCCCACTGTAAAGTTACCCTCCTCTTCCCCATACTTCCCTTTGGAAGCAAGTCACTAAGCTCTACCTCCTGGGGACGGGGATTAACATAAATTATTTGGGACTGTTCTGTATGGGGAGCCCTGGTGGCGCAGTGGTTAAGAGCTTGGCTTAACCAAAAGGTCAGCAGTTTGAATCCACCGGCCGCTCCTTGGAAACCCTATGGGGCAGTTCTACTGTGTCATATAAGGTCACTATGAGTTGGAATAGACTTGATGGCAACAGGTATGGTTTTTGGTTTTGGTTCTGTATGGAGATTTGTTTTATTTTCCCCCCATGTATTTATTCAATCATTTATTTATATCAGTATGGACTCGGGGATACTTATTTTATACTTTGGGTTACAATCCAGTGCTACGTTAGGTATTCTGTTGCTCCAATTATTCCCCGTTGGGCCACTGGGAGTTCTTTCAGGTTGGTTCTGTGTCCCTCTGACATAACCCCATCATTTTCTTTATGAGCACTTACTTTCTGGCTTTACAAGATGCAGTAGGCTCATCTTGTATACTTCCTGCCCTAGCCCCAGACTCAGCCATTTCTCCAAAGGGGTGTGATTTCTCTGACTGGAGGCTGGTGTTTAGAAACCAAGATCTGAGTGCTAGATGTGCTCACTGCTATGGGGATGTCATTACTTCTAGGCCTTCTCAGTGGACAAAGCTAAGCTAGGAAACATGTTTTCAACGATTCAAGAAAATTTATAAATTAATCTATTCTGATTTTCATTTCTTTGAATATTATCAAGACTGACATATTCCATGTATTTACAAGCAATTTTCCATTCTGTGAAATAGCTATTTGTAGTATTTGTCCACAATCTTTTGTACAAGATCTTTGTTTATCCCTTATTGGCCTGTGTACAATAAAGGTGTTTATAATTTAGTGGATGTAATTTCAGTGAATATTTTCTCTCAGCTTGTTATATGTCTTTATTACTACGTTACTATCAGCCCTCTGAAGAGTTGCCCTGACATCTATCAAGCAAGAAAACAAACATGGTGGTGATGTCACCCAAGTTAAAATCCGGCTTCCTATCCCAACAAAAACACTGTAGTAACTGTAAAGCACTGTCACACGTTTCCACATACTATTAACTCTGGCCTTTAAGAACATCTCTGAGGGCCTTAGCATTATACAACAAGGGGCATATTCTGGTTGCCTTCAAAACAAAAGAAAACAAAACTTGGAACAAGAACAACAAATGGTTTGTTAAATTCTGAATATTTGACTTACAAGTCCTGACTCTAGGATAATTGTGAGCCAAAAGAAACCGCTCGACCCAGTTCTCCATATTCTGTAGGACCCAGCTGTGCGCTAGTTTATTTCGGGGTGTTTGCACTGCCAACCAATCCAGACACTGAGAAGGATTGTATTCAATCACCTACAAATAAAAAGAATTTAAGGTCAAGAAAAGAATGTGAAGTCAACTGACTGAGCAGTTACTTTTTATTTACCTTTGATATGTGCTATTAAACATTAAGCTAAAATAAGTTTCTTGAAAACTAGAGCCTGAAACAAGATCATACATGTCCCCACCCCGGCCCCCCAATTTCTAAGGCTACTTACATCTATCAACACGCAATCTTCAGGAAAATTTATCATTAGTTTGTGAAATAAATTTAAAATAACCAAGGACAAATATGGGAATCAAATGACTTTTAGGACTTGTTAAGTTTATAAATGTATTTAAAAAGTACTTTATTTTTTTTTTATTGTACTTCAGGTGAAGGCTTACAGAACAAATAGTTTCTCATGAAACAGTAGTACACATATTGTTTTATGACATTGGTT
>NW_004443941.1:1070179-1109792 GCF_000243295.1 Trichechus manatus latirostris | reverse complement strand
CAATGGTTAACAATCTCACAACACATCAACAATATCCTTACTCAACCTTGGGTTCCCTATCACCAGCTTCCTTGTTCCCTTCTGCCTTCTGGCCTTTGTCACTGGACCACTGGACCTCATTAGTCCCATTTGGTTTTACGGGGCTGTCCACTTGCAGGCTGAATGGTGAACCTCGGAGATAACTTCACCACTGAGCTACAAGGGTGTCTGGGGGCCATACTCTCAGGGTTTCTCGCCTCCTTTAGGCCAGTAAATCTGGTCTTAAAAAGTACTTTTAATTCTCTAAAGTTTCTCATCTTTACTTTTCTTATTCCATGCCCAACCTATTACTATAGGTAAGAATGAAAAGTAGCTTGGAGATTTTTTCATGGGAAAAGGGAATCAGAAATCTAGAGCAGGGGCCAAATTCTGTGGCTGCCTGTTAAGTTTTACTGAAACACAGCCATGTCTATTCATTTACATACTGTCTCTAGCTATTTTCATGCTGAAACGGCAGTAGGTACAACAGAATGTATGACTTGTAAAGTCTAAAATACTTACTATGTGGCCCGTCACAGAAAAAGTTTGCCACCTTGGTCTAGAGAGTAGGATTTTCTAACACTCACTAAGAAAAAAATCTGTGACCTTAGCAATAACTCAGGAAGAAAGGAAGCTGTTGATGCTTCCACTACCATTTCTGTCAAGGGCAGAAGACACTTGATCTGCTGGTATTTCTAGGGCTTCTACTGCCTTACAGACTCTGCTTTGAGGGTGGAGAAAGAGAACCTCAGGCTGGCTGAAGGCTGTTCATGACTCTGCCAGAAAGTCTTTAAAACATCTGGAACTTTTTTCCTCCAAACCTTCTGAACCAAAATTCCCCTACTTCCCTGGACCTGTGACTTACTAAAACCATTTTGTGATATCTAAGTAAGAAGAGACTGGTAGTTAAAATGGTAATGATAATATTATAAAAATAAATTCCTCAGAAAAATAAATACTAAAAACATGTGTGTAAAACTTACCTCCCATATCCTCTGCAGAATGTAAGATGCAAAGGGAGGCATTCCTGGAGGCCCACCAGCAAACTCCATGAGCATAGTCAACAACTTAAAGAAGGGGTTGGCTGCCTGTAAGACACACACACACAGCTTTGCATTTAGATCAATTCGAGTCCACCTCTTTCAGTGGAAAACGAACACGTACACTCTTCTATACCAAACTCACTGTTGTCGAGTCGATTCTGACTCACACTCACTCTTCTCTACACCACACTTAAATCTCCTGTGCTAAGTCAGGAGCCCTGCTGGCACGGTGGTTAAAGCATCTGCTGCTAAGCAAAAGGTCTGCGATTCGAAACCACCAGGGGCTCCGCAGGAGAAAGATGTGGCAGTCTGCTTCTGTAAACATTTACAGCTTTGGAAACCCTATGGGGCAGTTCTACTCTGTCAAATGGGATCACTACAAGTCAAAATCAACTCGACAGCAGGGGGTTTGGTTTTGGTGCTAAGTTAGCAGAGCTCAGCACTCCTGCAAAAGAACCTGGACTACCATCAAGCAGCCAGATCAGCTGGCAGATAAAAGTCAATCGTGTGGGAGTCACATGAAACAGAAAACAAGTCTTTTTCGGGATGTCAAATTTGGACATTTTATTTGGAAAGAAAAAATTAAAACTTTTGTTAATGGGTCACCCATGTTCCATTGAAAAACTTAGATGAAAAGTTTCCTGAGGGGTAATTTAAACTGAGTATTGTTAAAGTAGCTGTAACATTTGCATTTTACAAAAACACTTTTGTACAATACTGTATTCTATTTTCCATATATTACTTAATCTTTAAGGAGTCCTGGTGGCACAACATTTACTTGCTGAGCTGCTAACCAAAAGGTTGGTGGTTCGAACCCACCCAGTGGTTCTGTGGGAGAAAGACCTGGCAATCTGCTTCTGTAAAGATTACAGCCTAGGAAAACCTACGGGGCAGTTTTGCTCTGTTACACAGGATTGCTATCTATGAGTTGAAAATTGACTTGATGGCACCTAACACGTCAACCTTTACAGAGCTATGGTTAGTCTACTCTTGGGCACAATTATGATATATGCTTCAAGCCAAACTACTTTAAAGCTTAGCATCTAGGTGGCACCCTGATGTTATAACTTATATGTAAATTTACATTTTTGTGTTAGTAAGACATGAAGGCTTAATCTGGTGTATTCAAGTTATACAGTTAAACCATGTCATATTATGGGAAAAACCTTGATAATTTTTTTTAAGAACCATTAGAAAGGATCATTTGAAAGCGCTATCAGCACCAATAGTATAAAAAACATGATTAACGAATGTCTACATACCTCAGGAGTCAACTTTGCTATTGATGTGAAAAGCATAGATACAATCTAAAACAGAAAAGGAGATTTTCAGAATATTCTTTTAAAAATCACCAAAAATCTTTAAGACTGTGTCTTAGCACTCACATGTTCTGCGAGTCGATTGTTGTACCGGCAGAGACTGAAAATCAGATTGCAAGTTTGTCGTATATTGATGCCATCGCGAATATGTTGGAACAAGAAGGGAAATCCCTGTTAAAAGCAAAGGTTGTTCACTTAAGAACTGTCACATTCCTGTGACGGTCAAATGGTCTAAAATAGAGATGGGGTTACCTTGCCTCCGGTCAGTGCTGTCATGTCAGTCTGTGAGAGTGTCAAATGCCTGAAAGAAAACACTGGTTGAAAGAAGTTTTTCTTCCCTCTGCACTACTTCACAGCTATGTGCACCCTAACACACGTGGGGACTGGCGCCTCAGTGACAACTGCGGCGCACCAGCATCATACAGCGATCTCCTGCTGGCCAGACTTGCCTGCTGGACATCTTGAGATTCCAAGATCGATATAAGGAAGGCCAAAATGACTTTGTTTCTTTTTAACTGACTCCATATTTTGGTGTGTTAGGGTAGCACTAAACCAGCAGCTGTCGAGTTAATTATCGCTCACGTCGACCCCGCGCGTGTCAGAGCTCCCAATCGTTCTCAACGGTTGATATTTCAGAAGAAGATCATCAGGGCTTTCTTCTAAGGCACCTTCGGGTGGACGTGAACCTCTAACCTTTCAGTTAGCAGCCACACATGTTAACTATTTGTACCGCTTAGGGACTGTGGTAACACTATGATGGGTCTCGTTTTACTTGGAGAGCCCACTTCTTATTTTTTTTTTTTGGTGACATGAGACCCTTCGAAACCAAATGGGCTGCTAAAAAATATTAGAGCTCTACTTTCCAGTTTAAATTTACAACGTATTTCTTTTTCGACTTTTTATTATAGGAAATTTCAGACACATACGAAAATGGAATAGTGGAAGTATGCCATCACTCAGCTTCAAATTCACCGACTCACGGCCAATCCTGTTTCATTTGTACCCCCCACCTACTTAAGAAGGGGCCCTGGTGGTACCATGGTTAATTAAGTGCTCAGCTGCTAACGAAAAAGTTGGCAGTTTGAATCCACCCAGAGGCTCTATGAAAGAAAAACCTGGCAACCTGCTTCCATAAAAATTACAGCCAAGAAAACCTAGTGGGGCAGTTCTACTCTGCCACGTGGGGTTGCTATGAGTAGGAATCGACTCCTTGGCATCCAACAACAGCAACCTACTTAATACGTTCCTCCTGGATTATTCTGAAGCAAATTCCAGATATTTTATTTGAAATATCTCAGTATGTATCTCTAACAGATAAATTTCAAAAATATAACCATGGTACCACTAACAACACTAAGACAAACCAACAATTTGTTACTATGATACAATACCTAATCAGTATACAAATTTCGCCAAGTTTCTAAAAAAGAATTTTTTAGTTAATTTATTTGAATCAGGATCCAAATAAGGTCCGCATGTTGCAATTTGTTGACATGTTTCTTAAATCGATTGGTTTCCCCTTACACTCTGCTTTTATCTTGCATTTTATCTATCGAAGAAAGCAGGTTGTTTATCCTGCAGAGTTTCCAGCATTCCGTATTTTACTGACTGTATCCTTACTGTGTTGATTTCACATGTTCCTCGGTCCTATATTTCCTGTAAACTGGTAGTTAGAACTAGAAATCTGATCAGATCTAGGTTTGACTTTTTAATTAAGAACGCTTTATAGGCAGCACTTTTCCCAGGAGGACACAATGAAGGGTTGTCTCTATCTGTAAGGTCATCAGCCAATGGTGACCAATACCTAGATTCATTATTTCATTGGGGGTTGCATTCCTTACTCATTTATTAGTTCAAATGCTTCTATGATAGAAACTTCCCCTCACCTACCGTTTGGTTGTCATGAGGTATAATTCTTACGGGAAGGAAAAATGCACAATTGTGTCCCTTTATTTATCTGTTTTCAAAATATGATTTTGCTCCCTAGTAGCCTCCAAAGGCAGCTAATAATTTTAAAAAATTTTGCTTTCAGATATCATTACAAGCTCTTGGATTTAAACGTCTTTGACACGTGTCAGTCCACTGCAGTTATTATTATAACTAATGATGCTCAAGTTGTCCAACCTATAACCAGTAGGATCTCCATAAATTTGCTCGAGTTGTTTTAAAACAACCTCAGCAGTGTTTGACAGCCTATTTGTTTTCCAGAATGACATATTCCAAGTCTCCCTTATTTATTTCCTGCTCCAGACCTAAAATCGGACATTTCTCCAAGGAATTCTGACTCTCTTGGTGGTAAATAACATCTAGGGACCATAATTTAGATGCGAGGGGTACTCACTGATTCTGGGTTGGACAGGATTTCTGGGCCTTTTCAGAAAACAGATGTAGGAAATACATTTTTTGGTTACTTAAGACAAAAAAAAAAAAAACAAAAAAAACTAACATGATCTCATACTGATATTCGATTCAAATTTAGTTATAAAGAAGTTATGTAAAAACCCTATAATTTAACATTTGTATCTCTTTTTCCTTCTTGCTGAAAATCTTGGGTTTCTAATGACTTTAACAATTACTGATTTGCTTTATTCTGTAATATACATATAATAGTTTCAAAATAATTCCGATTATATTACTAACAATGTAATTACTAAAAAAGTTTAGAATAATTTTGCAGTTTGTTTTGCCCTTCATGTAAATTTCACACGGAATTTATAGTTAATGTGTTTTAAAGTCAATTCAAATAATTCCCCTCTGGTGGCTATGCTGTCAGCTGAATACTGTCTTTTCTGGAAATAACGCACCCACGTAAACAACACGACCACATATACAACGCGTGAAAACGACAGAATTAAGCAGAACGGTTCCGGCACAGCGCATCCATGCATACATCACGCATCTTGTGACATTTCCAGAAGTGAATTTCGGCCTCATTCACCCAGCCGCCCATGTGACAGGTAAATCACATTGTTCTGTTCTTTTTCTTTTGTTTTCTTCATTTACTTTTATCTCCTGCTAATGTGTATAAAAATAGTCTGAAAATGTTACTTTTGGTCATAATTGTATAATAAAGGTATAAGCCATGGTCAAGAAATCATGGACGGAGTTTGGTAGTCCCCCAGTAACTGGAAAACAAACAACAGAAACTGTGCGTTTGTTTTTATTAATTTAAGCTGATAATTACAGTGCATTAGCTCAACAGTTGAATGCGAAAATATTATCAGATCGTCTACAGTGAAACCGTTAGGCAACGTTAGGTCTGCTCACTTCATAGTTTAATTACATCTTCAAAGATCTCTCCAGGGTCGTATAGATATTTTCCAAATTTCCTCCCCAACCCCGCCAGCTGTACGGCATTCTACTGAGTGGATGTCCTGCTTGACAGGCGTTTGGTTTGTTTCTGGTCTTTTGCTATTACAGATACCGCTTCAGTGAATAGTGCTGCATGTACATCTTTATGTATTTTCGCCAGTGTATTTTTAGGGCAGATTCCTAGAAGTGGGGTTGCTGGGTTAAAGGATAAATGTATATATTTATCTGCTGGATATTTTACTATAAATTTCTTCAATGTATCTGTCTAACATGACTCTGAGGCAAAACAAATTTTGTACTTATGTCACAAGAGTTGATGAATGGGGTGCTATTATTTATAAGGAATTAGTAATGAAAGCTACCGCATGAAGAGTGTAAAAGCAATCAGATCAAACACGCTTTAAGCATTCTGAAGATGGAAACATCTTACCTCTCTGAGCGAGACTGTTCAACCAAAAGAGCGACCAAAGCGACCATCTTCTCAAGCGCGGCTGGTCTGTACTTCTCTTCTGCCAGAGAGAGAACATCCTCTTCCTCCTCCTCTTCTTCCCCTTCTTCTTCTGACAACACCTCAACTGGAGGCTAGAACGGGACACAACTCAATTTCAATGTGGTATTGATTTTGACCTCATTTTGAGAGCAAATAACTTGATTGTTTTATTTAGCTGTCCAGGTAGGTGGTGGTAGGAGCAGTCTACCCCACATTTAGGAGAATTCAGACTATGTGGGTAGAACTATAAAAACAATGATTCTCAATATTGTGATTATTTATCTTACCCTAGAAAGATAAAATTCTTTAACAATTTCTCTTTTCTTATAATCATGTCCCTTGGAAGACAAACCAGGATCAAAAATTATGTAAGTATGATAAAACAGTATTTCCAATTTAATAAAAATGCTAGTTACACTCAAGAAGGAATCCTTATTTGCAGTTTCCAGAAAATACAAATAGTAGGTATTTCAAAGAGATATTCACTTGGGCTTTGAAACTCAAGAGACTAAAGAGATTTTATATTCTAACCAAACAAAAGAAAAGTGGTTTAAACGGGCAGCCGTGTCAGCTGGAATCAGAAAATTCCACGTTCTGTGAAACGTTAGAGCACACTGGTTGTGTTTTAGCTCAGGAGTGTGACAGACAAGAGTCAAAGCTCAACTCCCTGTGGATCCAGAACAAGTTAGCTTCTCTAAGCCTCTTGCTTCTCAACTGTTAAATGGAGACAGAAATGGTACTCATTCTTAGGGTTATCGTAAGGATTAAATAAGATAGGTTTAACTCAATGAAATCCAACGCCGGTCATTACAGACAATACAAAATTTATGCAGTACTCATATTATGAACAGACCAGCTACTTAAATTTTTAGAAGACTCCAACAAACTTAATAGCAAGGGGCTTAAAAAATATGATGATGGGAATGCCAAAAATGTTCAGGAAAACATCATGCTGCGGATAGGACCACAAAGCAGACGGCCATTTTGCCTTATTTGTTGTTCCAGTGTCCTACCAGTGACATTTATTGCACAACTGTTCTTCTCTTGCTATATACATTAAAATTATATTGAAAACACTAACCAATCTTAGACCCTTAACATCCAGTATCAGGGCCAGAAGGAACTTTAAAGGGTCCGAATATCTAACTGGAGCCCTGGTGACGCAGTGGTAAAGGGCTCAGCTGCTGACCAATTGGTCGGCAGTTCGAATCTACCAGCTGCTCCTTGGAAACCCTATGGGGCAGTTCACTCTGACCTATAGGGTCGCTATGAATCAGAATCGACTTGATGGTAACAGGTTTGGTTTGTTTGGAATATCTAATGACCTTCCATGATTATGAACTACTGAAAACAGGACCTCTAAATTCCTGATCTGAGGCAGAACTGTACTTACATTTTCAGGCCCTTTGGTTCCCATGTAAAAATGTACCATTGTAGATATGGCTTGTAATGAAAGCAAAAACTGGCTCTGAAAATAAAAAAATGTTGATTTAAAAATATAACAAAAATAGTTTCAAGTCCAAAGAATTGAAAATAGATACCTAATTCATGAAACAAACAAGATATAGTCTCACCTCTTCTTCACCCATTTTGGCAAATTCATAAAGAAAGGCAAAATATTCCGTAAGATGTTTACTGTGAGGTTTGACACCATGTTCCATAATTAGTAACAGAGTTCTCACAAATCGAGTGACGCACGAACGACCTCCAATGTCTTCCACTGAGGCATCCATGTCATCTGACCTGAAAACAAAATTTAATATAATCTTACAGAATGTATGAATTCTGCCGATAGATACTGTCTGAGAGGAGAAATACCTTTTAAAAACCTGCATTTATCTCTTTTATCTTTGTCATAATGAATAATGCAGCAATAATACTAGTAATATGTTGGATTCTAATTATTGTGACAGAGTAAATTAAAACAAAACAAAAAAACGAAGTCATGAAGTTATTTGTAGAGAATTTTAAAGATGCACTTAATTTAAAAAAGAAAACAGATTTTCTGTCCTGACTTGTATTACTAGAGATTATCTTTAAACAGGAAGAACCTAAATATTTCAGAATGGATGTTTAAAACACTTTGTAGGTAGGTCATCAAAAGCTTCAAGGCATTTAGTAGTGACTCCTCACCCATCTTCCATTCCTGGCTGTAGATAGAGGTGAGCGTGCACAGGCCTCAGCCTCTGAATCACATGGATACACAAACGTTGAAACATCTGTGAAGGACAAGAAAACCGTCTAAGAGCCAACTCACACTGACAAGACCACTAGACTCAGAATTCTCGGCCACCTATTTCCATTTTGCCCGGATTATCTCCTGCCGTTCTAAACCTCTCCCGGAGTTCCACGTGTAGACTGAAAACATGATGTACAGGTAACCCGAAAAAGAAGATTCAGTTTTACCATGTGCTGCTCTGTGCCACCACGGTGGATGTGACTCACAGAGACCCGACAGGACAAAGTCCAACTGTCCCACAGGAATGCTAAAGCTGTCATCTTTATGGAAGCAGACTGCCACATCCTTCTCCCGTGGGGCTGCTAATGGGTTTGAACAGCCAACCCTTCTGTTAACAGCCAACACTTAACCACTGCGCCACCAGGGCTCCTTCAAATTTTATGAAAGGGGAAAACAACAACGGACTAGTTTCCATAAAAAAAGATTACAAACACAAAGCTTCACAAAACCCTCTGAGCTAGTGGACAGAAAGAGAAAAGAAGATTCATCTTCCATCTTAGAAAAGAGGAATGGGGTAGGACAGCTGCTTATCAGACGGCCAATACCTAAGAAAAGGAAATATGGCTTACATTTATCCAAAAGAAACACGGATTAAAAATGGTTGGGGATTCTCCAAAGAAGATATACAAACGGCCAAAAAGCACGTGAAAAGATGTTCAACATTATTAGCTATTAGGGAAATGCAAATGAAAACGAGATACCACTTTACATCTATGCAAACTCACTGCCATCAAGTCGAATCAGACTCACAGAGACCCTACAGAATAGAGCAGAACTGCCCCCATAAGGTTTCCAAGGAGCAGCTGGTGTATTCAAACTACAGACCTTTTGGTTAGCAGCCAAATGCTTAACCACTATGCCACCGGGGCTCCGCTGGGAGACTAAAATAAAAATCACAACTACAAGTGTCGGTGAGAAAGTGGAGAAACTGGAAATAGGAATTGGAATGTAAAATGGTGCAGATGCTTTGGAAAGCAGTCTGGCAGTTCCTCAAAAGGTTAAACACAGAGTTTCCATGTTGTTGTTGGGTGCCACTGAGTCAGTTCCGACTCATAGGGACCCTATAGTTTTCACATAACCTAGCAATTCCACTCCTAGATACATATCCAAGAGAAATGAAAATAGATGCTCACACAAAAACTTCTGCATGAATTGCTCGCAGCAGCATTATTCGTAATAGCCAAAAAGTAGAAACAATCCAAATCCCATCAAGTGATGAATGGACGACCAAAATGTGGTATGTTATTTGGCAATAAAAAGAACGAAGTACTGAAACCCACAGTAACATGGGTAAACCAGAAAACACTACGTTACGTGAAAGAAATCAGCCGTAAAAGATCACACAGTGTATGATTCTGTTTGTACGGTACGTCCAGAAGAGGCAAATCCACGAGACAGAAAGCAGATCAGTGGTCGTGAGGGCAAGAGGAAGGAGCTGGGAGCCACAGTGAAGAGGGATGGGGTTTCCTTCTGGGTTGATGGAACGGTCTATACTTAGTGCTGGCGGCTGCACAATTCTGTGAATATACTAACAGCCACTAAAATTTACACCTTAAACAAGTGAATTTTATGGTAAAAGAACTGTATCTCAGTAACAATCACAAAAAGAGCTGTGGTGGCACAATGGTAAAGTGCTCGGCGTGCTACCCAGTCATCATCAGCCATGTGGTCTACAAACCACTGTGAGAAAAGAGAGTCTGACTTTCACATTCAACCAACGCTTGTTAAACGGGATAGAAATCACATAAGGATTTTACTTCCGGGTGGTGCTCGGCAGTTGAAACTCACCAGCCACTTCGCAGGAGAAAAACATGACCGTCTGCTTCCATAAAGACTACAGTCTTGGAAGCTCTATAGGGCAGTTCTACTCTGTCCTATAGGGTTGCTATGAGTCGGAATTGACTCCATGGCAATGGAACCATAATTCAGATTAAGTTTCTGGTTTTATTTCTTTGCATTGCTTGGTACTGTTGCTGGTAGTTCAAATCACCAACCTTTCGGTTCGCAGCTGAGCGCTTAACTGTTGCATCGCCAGGGCAGCCAATTTGTGTCTTTAGTGAAAAGAACAATAAAAAAACCTGTTGCCGTCAAGTCGATTCCAACTCACAGCGACGTACAGGACAGAGTAAAGCTGCCCCATAGGATTTCCAAGGAGCGGCTGCTGGATTCCAACTGCTGACCTTTTGGTGAGCAGACCAGCTCTTAACCACTGCGCCACCAGGGCTAGTCATATTTCAATTTTCCTTATCTAATCTTTACAATAATTCAAGGAAAACAAACTGATTCATGTGACGGTTCAGACCCTGTCACAGAGGTCAGCTGTGTCCTATTCACGTCCCCTCCAGAGCCACCACCCTCCCCTCCACAGCTAGAACACCCAAAGGCCTGCAGAAGAATCGGCGGAACCATTATGCAGCCAGAGCGGGATCTGAGAGAGCTGGCGGTTGGGAAACCTGTGAGAGCCGGAACTCAACAGGATGCCCTTGTTTGTCCTGGTCTCAGAAGTTTTCCGCCTTTGACAGGCTGCAGTCTCACCACTTCTCTATCGCTCTCTCTTAGTGGGAAATATGTGAGTTTTCCTTCTCTGCCAGGTTTCTGCCTTACACAGGTTCCGGCTTTTGCAGGTTTTACTGTATATCCAGGAAACATGAATGATTTTAATCCCGTGACTGGAGTGATAACTGATTGGCTAAAAGAGGGTGGTGAAAACAATAGCACAATGATATTTACCATAGAAGGTAGATCTTTTCAAACTATTTTCAATGCTGGTTTAAGACATCTAAACAAACAAGCAATCCAACCGACAAACCAACCCACTGTGTTGAGTCAACTCTGACCCTTGGTGGGCCCATGTGTTCCAGAGCAGAACTGCTCCACAGGGGTTCCTGGGCTGTAATCTTTACAGAAGCAAACTGCCAGGCCTTACTTTTATGGTACTGCTCGGGTGGTTCAAACTGCCAACCCTGTGGTTAGCAGTCGAGCGCAAACCGTCTGTGCCACCCAGGGATCTTATACTCACAGGCAGGTTTAGAAAAATTAACTCAGAAGCCACTTCTTCAAATAAATTTTTTTCGAGACGATTTCTCCTTACCTGTCTCACAATCTGGTTAGGGCACTTGATCAGAATCTGCATCGGCCACCAGTCATCATCAGCCATGCGATCTAAGAACCACTGTAAGAAAACAGTCTGACTTTAATATTCAGCCAGCACTTGTGAAACGGGATAAAAATTACCCAAGCATTTTACTTCTAGCTGATGTTTCTATTAAGTTCTTACCAAAGAAGCTTCTTCAACTGGTAAAGTCCAAAATCTAAAATATCTAAGCTCATAATTAGGGTCATTTCCTTACGCAACTCCATGGAACCATTCCCATGACAGCACACAGTCTGCAGGGGGGTAACCTGTGGTTCTCTGTTACTACTCCATGGAGCCATTCCCAGCACAGCACACAGCCTGCAGGGGGGTAACCTGTGGTTCTCTGTCACTACTCCATGGAATCATTCCCATGACAGCACACAGCCTGCAGGGGGGTAACCTGTGGCTCTGTCACAACTCCTTGGAACCATTTTCCTCAAGGAAATTATTCTTAGTTGCCGCGGAGTCAGTTTCAACTCATGACAACCCCACGTGTGCAGAGTAGGACTGTGCTCCATAGAGTTTTCAAGGCTGTGAACTTTTGGAAGCAGATCACCAGGCCTATTTTCTGAGGCGTTTCTGGGTGGGTTCGAACCACCAACCCTTTCACTGGCAGTTGAGCACTTAACCACTGGCATCATCCAGTCTTCGAATTTTCCTTAGTCCTCGTGAACGTCAGTGGGATCTTTTGTTCCCATTAATAAAACACGATCCAAGTGTGATTCCTGTTCTTTCTCTTTGAAAACAGAGTGATCTAATCACCTCTCTGGTTCTAATCATCAGCTTAACAAACTCCAAGGGGCGGGGGGAGAAGAGGTGAGCGTGTTCAGCAGCACGAGGAGGATGAGGCAGCCACAGCCAGCATAGAGAATTTTGTATGACAAATGACAAAATAGCATGGAGTAAAAAAAAGAAAACAACTATACAGATAAATGGAGACTTAAGAGGCCAACAAATGCAAAATGTGGACCGCGTTTTATTAGATGACATTAAGTAATCACTTCTCATTTTACCGAAAATGAATGGAACTGTGGTTACATTTTTTTAAATGCTCTCATCTATTAGGGATACACACTGAGTGTTTATGAATTAATGTTATGATATCTAGGTTTGCTTTAAAAATACTTCAGCTGGAAAAAAGCACAGGGGACAAGAATAGATGAAACAAAAACGAAAGAGTATTATTTGTTGATGACAGGTGACAGGCACATGAGAAGTCATTTCATCTTTCTACCGTTGTGTGTGCTTCAAAACGTTCAGAATGTTTTAAAAAGTTATGCCGTTGTGTTCAAAATTTACGATAATCAGATTCTCCTAGTCCACTGCTATAAAGATGCCCTTTCAAATAAGAAAAAAAATCTTCAACTAATTTCATCTACTGCATACTATGTTGCTTTCTCCTACCTCTGGAAATTCTTAAGACTTGTATTCCTAGGAAAGTTTATACCGACTTTGGGGGCTAATCAAAAATGACAAATAACATTAAAATGTCAATATGGTTAAGTGGTAATTACCTGTGACTAGACTATCCTTAGTGACATGTCTTGTAAAATAAAACTGGAGGAGATAAAACTGGATGTAAAGTGATCTATTTGGGTATTTTCTGACAACATTCAAAAGTAGTTAAGAAATGTGTGGAAAAGCCTTTTGAAATTTCTGTATTTTTCCCTTCTATCAGAAAGGAAAAAACCCAAGGATTTTAAAATAACTCAATAATCAATCATTTAAATCAGTATAACAGATTTGATACATAAATCATAACCTTGTCAGATATGAAGGATCCCTATGACTTACAACAGATAAAACAACTTTGCTGCAGCATCTCAACCAAGAATGAAAGAAACACAAAACAAAACAGTGAATCTTAAGTTACGTGTTATTTGTTGAATTATTCACATCACCTCACAAGCTGCTTGACTGTTATTAAATTGTTTGGTCAACAGTTCAATCCACTGAAGCATTGTGGGCTAGAAAAGAAAAAGAAAGAAGTCAGTGAAGGCATAAGGACTTCTAAGCTAAAGATAATAAAAACCAAAGATATTTGATAAATTATGTGACACAAAAATCCATAAAACAAAACACATACCTTTTCTTTTGAATGAATAAACGTCTCGAGGACAAAGGAAGTGCTTAACTGTTAAGAAAAGATAAAATTAGCAAACATTTTTATTTAATGCAGTCAATCTTGTCAAAATTATCTAAGGTCTGTGTGTTACCTTCGCAGTCATTAGGGACACAGCTTTAGGATCTGGCAGTGTACTGGGAATACAACTACACAACTGCCACATAAACCTGGAATTTAAAAAGAGTAACTTAAAATTCTTACAGAATAAGATTTTTTTAAAAACGTGTAACAAAAAATCAACAACTAAATTTACCAAACTTACCCAAAATATGTATGTTCAAAAATGTTCTTGTCCTGAAGAAACTGCATGTTATCATGCCAAATCCACTGAAGAAAAAAATGCTAACATCACATCTCAGAAAGCAGTTCACTCCATTACATTGTACCAACATTTTTTTATTAGTTAAAAAAAAAGACTTGCTTTTAAAAACAAAAAACAGAAAAGCCCACACATTTAAAATTCATGTTCATTTGTTTCCAGGTATACGGAATATAAAAGTAGTTACTAAACTACTCTAATTTCATCACTGTTTACCTGGCTATCTCAAGCAACAGAGGTTTTTAAAAATACATTTATAAAGATTTTGAAAATAAGAGCTCTGGAAGTCCATCTGACTGAAGAAGAGCAAATATATAAATAAATAAAACCATTTAAGCCATGTTGCATTATCATAACAGGTTATGAAAGGAGGGTTTTATATTTAAAAACTGGCAAAAGAAAAAAATTTAATTCCGGTTGGCAGACCTGAGAGAGAGGTGATTTCTTACTCTATAAAAATTATGAAAAATTAGTATTTCTAACACTAAGCCTGCAGGATCTTTAGTTTTTATGTTCCTTTTTCTCTCTCAATGCCTTAAACATGTTTTAAGCATCCATGAGGCAATTCCATAAAATTACTTCAGGATCTGGAATGAATTTATGTTCTAAATATTGATATTATTAGCTATTTTTCTGCCAGTAGTACATTTCTGTACATGTTTTAGAATTTCACATGGTAGGTTCATTTTGATTTAAAGGTCCCACCTCTGTCCTTGCTCTCCTTCTAAAATATTTTCAACAGCACCTCCACTTGCCTCCCGAGTCCACTAGTCCAGAACCAGGTTTTATAATCGTGTATTAGGGCTCATGTTCCAGTGACGTTTGGGAAATCACAGACCTAGTCACTGAATGGCCTGCTTCAGAGTTCCTGGTCCTTTTGTCCTTCTAGGCATACACCTTCAACGAAGCTGTTCCTCCCCCAAGAAGAGTGTGAAAGCACTCAGCCATCCCCTTCAGTCCTGTTTCATACCAAGCGTCCCATCCCAAGCCTCTTCCTTACAGCCAGGAGCCTGGTTCTAGAAACTGTCATAATTTTCATCCCCTTTACCCTGCAGGGGCCAAACCACTGGCCACCACTGCCTGCTTCTGGACAAGGGACAAGGGAGGTTTCCACCACACTCAGTGTTTCAATTCTGTTCTATTTCTGATCTGCAGAGACATTCATCTTGTGTTTTGATGGTCTCTTTAGATCTTACCAATTAACACAGTGTGTGTGGAGCTAACTGGGAGTGTTCAAGTGTGAACATACTGCCCCACACTGACCAGAACTTGATATTTTCTACGTACCTGCTGACCTCTAGTTGGGCCACTCCTCCTTCTACTTTCTAAACATTGCAGCCACAGTCATCATCCAGCCCCTAAAACATGCCAACAAGCTCTACCTTCCTTAGGAGGTTTGTGCATGATGCTCTCTCTGCCTGGAACATGCTTCACACCATCAGCTGTCACGTTTAAGGCTAATCTCCTCAGTGATGCATTTCCTGACCACCTTCCCCAGCAACTCCTACCAACTACCCCTTCTGAGCACTCCACTTGTTGCAGCTGTAACATTCATTGTAACTATAAATAGTTTATTTATTTAATCTATTTTATGATTCTACAATTTCCTGTGTTACCTATTGGGGAAGTCTGCTAATAGCTATGTTTTAACTGTGCAAATCTAAAGGACCAGATTCCAGTTTGTATCTAAAACTTATAATAATGTTACTTTACATAGTGCTTTTTTATTTTAATTTTCTTTTTCTAGTATAAAGGTATATGCAGGCAAATCAATTTTACATTAATAAACTGAAACACAATTCTAGGAAACAATGTTGGTCTAGGTCTGCAATCAAGGACATTCTGACCTGGTTCAGTTTACTCTTCCAGTCTCAGAAGAGCAAAGGCCTGGGGCTTGCTTTGGTCACGAGGTAAATCAACGACTCTCAAGGAGGGGTTCGGGGACCTCTGGGAGTCCCCTGGGCCCTTCCTAGGGGTCTACATGGTCAAAACTGTTTTCTTAGTAACACTAAGGGGTTATCTGCCTTTTTTTACTCTCATTTTCTCATGAAGGTAAAATGGGGTTTTCCGAAGGCTACATACTGAGTGAGATCACAACAAACCAAAAGTGCTAGTTACTTTGAGAACCCACCACTTCCATTAAGCCAGGCAGTAAAGTGATGTCCAAAATGTGTAACAGGACCACTCGTATAACTGATTTGTTGTGTTTGAAAACATATTTACTTTCCGTAAAATATATTATTTACGTCAGCAAATAATGGGTTTATTTTTAAGTGAATTAATATTTTTAAATTTGTTTTAATTTCTAACATGGTAAGTATTGATAGATATTACTCACATTATAAAAAAGTTCTTTAAAGTTAATAATTTTTAAGAACATAAAGGAGTCCTGAGGCCAAAAACCGTGAGAACTGCTGATGGACATGAACAACATACGTTGTTCTTCAGGTCTTATTTAACGTTTTATTTTACTTCACAAGTGATGCCGCTGTCACGGAACTGAGCAACGTCTAGGTCTCCCTGAAGATCCTGAGGCACAAAGTTTTGTACTTATTGGGTGAATATAATCTATTTTATTGTGGTTATGAAGGGGTTCAAATTAATTTTTGTACAAATAGGTCAGCTTAGTAGGTTTAAATCTAGTGGAGCCATCTATAATCAGCATCTAATTCTGCTGGTGTATCTAATTCGAGGGGTTGAAATAACACGATTCTTGGCTTTTCCTCACTAACTCATGTGAAGGCAAAGATACCAGTCAAAAGTGTTGTCTGGGGGACAAAATGCTATCAGTGTTAAGATGTGACACAAGAAGTGCAAAAAAAAAAAAAACCAAAAATCACATAATTAAAGCTGAACTGTCTAAAAGGTCAGCAGTTCGAATCCACCAGCCACCTCCTGAAAACTCTATGGGGCAGCTCTACTCTGTCCTACAAGGTCGTTATGAGTTGGAATCAACTTGGCGGCAAGGGGTTTTTGGTTCTTTCTTTTTAATTTACTGGCTGTCAGAGTTCCCACTGCCAGCTGTGAGGATCATTCAGTGACTGAAAATGACTCGCCCTGAGTGCTATTTTCCATAGTCACACCCGTTTATGGGCGCTTTCATTTCGTATTTTCTTTCATTATTACTGATAGCATTTTCCCACTTCCTTTAATCTCATTCATTTTTTATTCCCCTGGCTTATCTCTGCCCTAACAAGACTATTTGTAAACAGTCTTAAAGTCAACTCTAGATTACAGCTTCTAACTCCCTCACAGCCTGCTATTCCAGTATTATTCCTTCCATATATAATTAACATACTTTCAAACTCGTGCCAAAGTCAAATCATCTTGTACCTCTAGTAACTCTGATGAAACATCAAATTTGTAGTCTCTGCCATTCTCTTCCTCTGGTTCCATGCGTTTATAAAACAGCATATATGCACTGTGTGTCTTTAAGAGGTCAAAAAAAAAAAAGAGTAATTTTCATTTTCTCAAGGTACAACTATAAAAATAGATAATATGAAAGAAAAAAAAGTTGTATTATATATGAAAGAAATGATTACCTTTTCAAAGGAGAAATCCATAAATTTATCTGTAACAGAATCATAGGTCTTGGTCTGTTTAAAAAAAAAAAAGAAGTTCTCCTTGTTAAAAAATGGGTGTACTCAGCTATATTTATATATACATTTTTTATTTTATAAACAGATATTTTATACTGTATCGTAACTTTGTGAACAGTTTCAAATAACATTATATACATAAAAATCCTATTTCCTTCACACACTTGGCCAACGTACGCTAATATCACTCTTGGTACCTTTTCTGATCAAGAATTTAATACCATAAAATTAAGATTGAGAAAATTTTACTACTACAACAAAAAAAAACAGAAATGAAGGTGTGGCAAGGAAATAGATGGTCTGAGCCTAATTTTTATAAATGTGGTTATAAGCAGAAATAAAAATCAAATTTAAAACTACTTTTGCAGCACTGTTACAAGAAAGAAGATTATTAAAATATTTCATAGACATAAAGCTGTCATTTTGTTTCAGATCTCAAAATATTCCCCAGGAGAATGCAAGGCACAGACACACACTGCATTCATAATGCCTCTGCCAATCCTCCAAAACACATTTTGAGTCTCAGGACTAGAAGGCATCACTTGCCGATGAAATGGTTTGTCAGTGTGCACATTAAACAGTGCAACTCATGGTGGCAGAGGAAGACGCACCACGGAAAGGCAGCAGTCAGCCAGAGAGTATCACAAAAGACATGATGGAAAAGAAGGTTAAAAAATGCTGAGAGAGGAAGGGAAACGGGACCAGGAGGGCACAGGAAACAATCAGTGAAGACTTGAGATTCAAGTAAGAGAATAAAGAATGGTCACAGGACAAGGGCAGTAACAATACGTGGAACACGAAAAGAGTTAAGTGTGGGGCTGACAGGTGAGGAGGGGAAAATTCCCACTGGTAGTTCTGGAGAACTCCAGGTACGTGTGACAGGAAAGATGAACAAAAAAACTGAGGGAAGCAGACGAGCAGCACTGTGAGTGATATGGTAATAAGGGACAGAAGTTTTTGATTAATAAGAGTACTGGAAAACAGAGACGCAAAACAGTTTTTTAAGGTATGTTATCATAAAATATATAGAAGCGTAAAAAAATAAAATGGACCGACAATTTGAGAAACTACCTTCTAAGAGAAGAGCCTTGCCAAGTTTACTCACTGCTTTTTTAGGAAATATCCTAGGAATAACATCTAGAGATGCAACTGGTTTAGTGATGTTTTGAAACAGTAACTAATAATTTACTTCCTTCTTCTACCCATTTCCAAATTGTTAGCAATTGGCCTAATTTTCCTTTTTCATTTAGAATAGCAAACAAGAGCACCAATTAAACAATAAGGAAGCTCTTGATTAAAATTCAGAATGTGGACTGTTATTTGACAATAAACATGGTTACTGAAGCAAAAAAAAACAAAAACAAACTTTATCTGGGCTTATCTGCAAAATGGAAGTGACTAATAAACGTGACTTGTGAAAAATGGAGTATTTAAAAACAATTTTCAGAGAACTGGTACTACGATATTTTGCCTGTGGAGAAGTGAAATTATTACAATACTACTCCAACACAACTGTTTTCTCTTATATCCTACTGCCAATGATGTCACAGACATAGATGTTCTTTTTCTATGTTATAAATAGTAATATCCACACTGCTGCTGCTGTTAGAAAGAGTATTACAGAAGTAATTTTTTGAAGTTCGGCTCAATCCAACCTCCTTATCAAAGATTTCCAGATTAAGGCAGTGAACAGTGATATCTTTTTGCTCTAATTCCACAGCATTCACTGAGTAAACAATTCATTCAATCATGTCTCATGGCAGTATAATTCAATTCCTGTAGTATTATTTAGCTTTTCATTTTTAAGTTTTACCTTCTTAATCAGACTGCTTGGTGAAGGCAGAAATAGTAATCTTTCAGTATTTTCCAGTGTCTAGTAGTATACTCTGAACATACTAAACTTCCAATAAACGACAGCTGAATAAATTAATTTTAGGTTTAATCACAGTAACTAAAAGAAAGTTAAGTGATTCTGCTTTTCGATTTTTCTTTAAATTTTACTGTGTAAGATACAGACAACATAAAATTTGCCATTTTAACCTCTCTAAGTTACGATTCAGTGGTATTAATTACATTCACAGTTGTTGTGCAACCATCACCAATATCTATTTCTAAAACTTTGTTATCACCCCAAACAGAAACTCTGTACCTATCTCCCCCTGACCCCCATTCCTGGTAACCTCTGATCTACTTTCTGTGTCTATAAATCTGCTTATTCGTAAGTGGAATCCTACAGCAGTTGTCCTAGTATGTCTGGCTAAATTCGTTTAGCATAATGATTTCAAGGATCATTCTTTTCTAGTGCAGATTAATATCCCCCACCGTCTGCAGACACCACATTTTGTGTGTCCGTCCCTCCGCGGGTGGACGTCTGCGTAACCATCCATCCCATCCGCGGGTGGACGTCTGCGTATCCATCCATCCCATCCGCGGGTGGACGTCTGCGTACCCATCCGTCTGCTGATGGACGTTTGGGTTGTTTTCCACCTTTTGGCTACTGCGAATAATGCTGCTATCAACACTGGTGTACAAGTGTATGTCTGAGTCCCTGCTTTCAAAGTCTTTTGGGTATATACCTAGGAGCAGAACTCCTGGGTCACAGAGTAATTCTATGTTTACGTTTTTATGCTTATGTTAACATCTATGCTTACTAAAAACTACGTTTAACTTTTCTATGCCAAACTTTTCCACAGTGATTATAACATTTTACACTCCCATCTGCTACTGGATTTTATGACAACTGCAAAGCACTCGGACAGTTACAAACTACTAATAATTTCTGAATAGAACTTACTGTCATTTCTCCACCAAAACATTCTGAGGCAAGCTGGGCAGAATCAAAAGGCTTTACCTCAGCGTCATTAAAGAGATACCTAAAACAGAGAATATATAGTATTGATCAAACCTGGATATGCTAAGTATCTCTGTTTTATGCCTGTTTTCCTTTAATATTTACATTATATATTGATATATCTCAAATACTGATTAAATTACTGCATGAGGTAAATTCTAACCATGTTCCTGGTTTTAAAACTAATCTACTGAAAACTGGGACTACTGTATAACTTTACAACATAGTCATAACCACACTAAAATCTGAAAGATCATATACATCCTAAAATTAACAAGAAAATTCATAAAAACAGGAATAAAAAGTTTGCTTGAATATAACACGCAAAGCTATTGGACAGAAAAGATTAAGAGATGGGGGAACTTCCGAAGATACCATTTCAAAATTCATGATTAAAAAGATTTAAAATTTACTCATTGAAAAATATTCAAATAGATTTAAAAAAAAAAAAAAAAAGATCATGGACATGATGGCTGAAGGAGTGAGAAATAGTTGAATGAAACTATTCTAATAACTGTAAATCAATTTAGCAATGTACGTTTTGTTCAAAACAATATCCCCACTATTTAGAATACACCTAGACACATATAGTTCCTATCCATGAGACTCTGCCTAATATTTGAAGACCAAAAAACAGTCGTTTAGGGACTGATTTCATGACTTTTAACCATTAACGTGATAAAAGGTGGTAAAAAGAATGTGTGTGGGAAGGAAGGGGAGGGTATGGCTAACAGAGTGGAGCATGCAGGTAACTTCTGCCTGGTACGCATACGCATACGGACATTGTAGCTCCCTACAGAAGACGGCCAGTGAGCAGTTCCCCGTGAGCGCAATGGGGAGTGCAGTGTTGTGTTCAAAACTTTGTGTAGTAATTTTACTCGAGAGAGCAGTCATCACATTCTCAAGAGTCCACTGATGCATAAAGTTTAAGAACTAATTCATAATGTCTTTTGAAAATCCTATTTAAAAATTTTGTCTGTTCCTCTTCTTAATTTTATGGCAACTTTTTAGAAAATTAAAAACAGAAAATACATCAAAAGAGAAAATCTATCATAAACTTATACTTTAAAAAAGGAAAAAAAATTTATTTAAATCCAAGCAACAAAAAGTGTCTACAACACACCACTTATTGTTTTTGTAAGCGTGTGGATTCACGATGTCTCTGATGAAGCTGTAATAGTGCCCGCCGTCTGCTGTTCCTGTATGTACGGTCACTCCTATCAGGTCATACTCGTAGCTCTCTGTGGCTTTTGAGCGATCACCGGCTTCCTTAAAACCTGAAATGATTTACACAAAATAAGGGGAATAATTCTGAAAACTGCAAAAATGGTTAACATCTTAGAATCACTTTATATAATACACCTTATATATAGAAACAGACATAGATACTTTAAATATTAAAATAGGAAAACAACTATTATCAACATTCACAGCCTCTTACTTTAAAGAACATATAATACAAATTATCTGAAAAACAGGCATGTATCAGTGCATAATTACGGTCCTCAGCACAACAGATAAATAGAAAATACATTCTCTTCATGTTGCATCCGGCTAGTTCTTTCTGAAAGAGTATAAAATGGTTCATTGTATTTTATCTTTATTAGGAGCAGGCAAACACAAGGCATCAGCACAAAGGAAGCTGGAGCAGATTCAGTTGCCCGCGTGCACAGTGTAACCTGGGAAGGGAAGTGACAACGAGCTGCAGAGGGGGAGATGGCTGACGGTGTCAAAGCAGTGGATGAGGAGCACGTGTGTACACAGTGCTAGGCTCTGACTCGGAACGGGTGACGTGTGGAAGCATCATGAAACATACGATGCAGCACAGCTACTGGGCAGTCCTGCTATAATTTTCCAAACAGCTTGATAAGGGATCTAAAAACTAGGATTCATATACACAATGCTCACTACTTAATTACTAAGCCTCTATATTTTCAAACTTATTATCTCTACTGGCTCATTTCCTGCAGCTTATAAATACACACAAACCTCAATTTAAAAATTCCCTCCCTTAACTCTGTATTCCTTCACAGCTAGGGTCACCTATCCCCTCTCCTCTCTCCAAAGAGCTCTTGAAACAACAGCCTACACTCACTGTTAACACCTCTCATCTCCCATTCAGGACAAATAAAACATTTTCTGGATGCTCATTAAGTCTCAGGTACTGAGGTACAAAGATTAAAACATAGTTCTCTTCCTTAAAGCTTATAATATTGTGGCTTTAAACTTTTAAAAATTTTAATCAAAAGAACTTTTTACACAAATAAAACGCTGTCAGGACCTTATTATGTACAGAGAACTTCTTCGGCTAAAGAAGAACGAAGAGGCAAGAACTGGACCCTGTCTGCTTTCTTCTCTCACCTGTTTTCATTCCTCACTCCCGTCGTCTCTGAGTTACTTTATACCGTTTTGAAAACGGCTGGTTTTATGGAAGTAACAAAAATCTGGAGGTATCCACTTAGGAACCAAGTGCTACCTTTGACTCACTGTTATCTGCTCCTTCCTATTGCAACACCCAAATCAAACTGCGCTGATGAAGGTAACTGAAGACACGGAAGATTATTCCAGCCGATTCTTACTGACTGGTGCTTCGACACTGCTGACCACATCCTCCCCTTCTGGAGGCCTTCACCCAGCTGCTCAAGCCAGAAATCTGAGAGTCATTCTTGACTCCTCCTCCTCCTCTGGCCATAGACCAACCACAATGCAACCTTCATGGAAGCAGGACCTTGCTTCCTCTATGTTGACACTGAATTCCCACTGCTGTTAAGAGTAGCAGAAGTTACACATAAGTTTTTATTGGCTTGATTCATTCATTCAATCATGAAGTCCCACTAACTCTACATACTACTTCTCCACCCCCCCCAGCACGGTTTCTCATCTAAGCCACCATCTTTTCTGTGGTTTACCAGAACATCCTCCCTACAGTCCTTTGATTATCCTCTAATCCATTTTTAATGCTACAGTCAGAATGACCTCTTCCAAATACCCACGTGGTTGTCATGATCTGGTCACAGCCTTGCCCTTCTCATCACCCTACACTCCAGAGTTCATCCCTCCTCTCCAATCTAGCTCTCATACTCAAGCTTCACATCTCTGCTAAAATGTCACCTTCTCATCAAAGCCTGATTCCTCTAGAACTGACACATTCTCTGTCCTGACAACACATGCTTGTAACCTTTTGTTCAGTGGAAGACTTCCTCACCAGACTTGAGTTCACAGGGGCAGAGGCAATGCTTACCTGTTCACCAACATGTCCCCAGTGCCTCATAAGACACCTGAAACACTGTCCCAGTAGATACTAAATAGTTCCTGGCTAACTGACTTAATGCACTTTATTGTCTTTATAAACATTCTCCTTTCTAGGATTCAATTTATTTTTGTTAAATCCTTAGTCAATTACAACTTAATGATCATAACTATCTTGTGGAGACTTACAATAAACACAGACGAGACAGAAAGAGAGAGAAAACTCACCTTCTTTCCTGTCACTCTTTCCCATGAGAAAATCCTCTGTATAAGGTGTCATATCCAAACGCAGTGGGAAGGAGAAATGTGTGTTCACTTTCTCTTTCATCATAGTAACCATGTTAAATGTGTATCGCATAGTATTGAAACTCAGAATACGAGGCAATTTCTTAAAACAGGCCCTAAAAGACAAAATATTAGAAAACATTTGTTAAAAACTGTCTTTCAAAAATACTTTAATTTTATTTACATTTACATTATACCTATTTGAATACTCAACTTAATAAAAAGTAGTAGTCTCAACCACACTCATTAAAACTATATATATCCCCCCCTTTACATGACTTTCTTTGTTCTGAAAGAGCTTTCCTATGTCCAGTAAGAAAAAAAAAAAAAAAAACTACAGTAGACTGTGGTAAATACTGTAATAATAGATGGAAAGAGAGCTATGGAAGCATGAGAAGGAGTTACATTGTACTCCCAAAGCCAAGGAGGTCTTTGCTTCAGAGGTTTTGTTTTTTTCCCCCCTGCCCTCCTTAAATAATAAGCGTCAAAGTATTTACTATTGTTGATTAGAACTGCAAAGTCTGGCTCTATCATTTACTAAATGTATGACTCTAAGCAAGCAAGTTACTTAACCTCTCTGAGCTTAATTCCCAATTTGTAAAATGGAGATTATAGTACCTACCCCATACTAAGAACACTGCCTGGCAGACAGACAGCATTTGCTTAAGGTTGCCTGCTATTTGCAGCAGCCGCAAACCAACCGGGTACCTAAATCTTACAGTATAGCATATTCTTAGTTCACATTTACAAAACAAAATCTCAGTTTAAACAATACAAATATAAAAATGTGGACTTACAAAAAATATATAAAGTTAAGGGAATAATTCTTCATTGTACATTAAAAATTGAAAAGAGAATTTGTTTAAACCATGAGCTTAGTTTTTAAATAAGAATAGGAATTTAGGGAGATAAGGAAGGAGGGGAAGAATGTTATAAGCCAAGGAAATAAGAAATTAAAAATTCAACATTATGGATTATTTGGGAGACTGGAAAATGATGAGTTTACAGACAAAGATCGAAGTCAATGATGATGAACCTTGAGTGTGAACTTGATCCTGAGCCTTGAAGAGCCCGGAAGGACTGGTGGTGGGCAGTGGGACCACTCACTGAGTCAGCGGACATAAGAGACAAACAGATCTGGAGCGTCTGGGGTTGACCTTCTGGACATACTGAGTCTGAGACATACAAGGACGACAGTGGGCAGAGCACAGAAAAGCACTCTGAGTGAGGTAAGATATTTTGGGAATTATTAGCATGTCAGCAGAAAAAGATGGATAGACTGAGACAACCGGCGTTTGAGGGTAAAGCAGATGATCCTGTTTTGGATAATCAGAATGTCTGTTCACTTCTTCAGTCAGCCGACTTCTGGTGAATACCTGCTACGCTATCACACAGACGTGAGAGCACTGAGCACAGGGGACTGAATAACTACACCGCCTGGGAGAGATGCAGACAGGTGTCTCGGAAAAAGAGAGAACCAAACGAGCCAAAAGAAGGGTGATTTCAAGAACTAGGGAGGAGCTCTTCTGACTGACTGCCCTGTGTGTAACTCCTAACTCTTACCCGACCCCAACTGTCATGAGGTAAGTTCGTCTTCTCTGTGTAACTACTGCACAGCTATCTCTTCATGTGGGTATGTCCACCTCCAGCTCTTCTCTCTTGCTCTCTACGTGATGTCTACCTGAGACTGGGAAAGAGAACACCACTCCTCTCAAACGCAGTCCCTAGCAGAACATGGGATCTCACTGGGTAACAGCTTTAATTACCTGTCTTCTAACATGCTCAGATCTCTTTCAGCTACAAAAACCCTCTGCTTGATTGCAAAACTCTTTTTAGCTCCCATCTTTCAGGCTGTTTTTCACTGCCAAACTTCTGTATCTGTATCTGGTCTGTATCTGATGCCATGGACCCCCGCTGACCCTGCTTCAACCTGTTACCACCAGACAAAACACACCACCGAACCACTGCTTGAAACATCCAATGTTTTCGCTCAGCCGCCTTTTTCCTTCATCTCTGTGGATGACTGAATCCCTTCTTCTTGAATTTCTACTCTCTAGTTTTTGGGTGACCACCCTACCCTGACGTTCCTTCTTCTGTTGCCTTTTCCTGAGCACCTTTAGGGTTAGGGCTCAATCTCTGCTCTGTTCTTTCTCAGGCAGATGTTCTGGTGGCTTTAAATCAGTCAATTATGCAGATAATTCTCAAATTTAGATGTCAATCATTCGATACAATTGTAGGTAACCAGTCTCGTTTTCCATTAGTGGTCAAAGCAAACCCTCTACTTCATGCAGGATGGCCTCATCCCTGATTTCTTGCACATACAGGATCATTTGTTTCTACACCTTTACTCCTAGTAACTAACTGCATGAGACGCTCTTTAAATCCAGTTTATACTTGTCACTCAAGGTTCGCCTGTAGAACTGAAACATATTTATCCATCTATTCTCTCCTAAACCTGCCATCTTACAGCTCTTGAGAAAAACAATCTCTCACTTTATAGAGATTCAGATGAGGATGTTTATAAGTTCACGAGTAGACTCTACCACACCCCACTGAGTGCACAGCACAGAGCTGAGCAAACAGAAAGGCCTTGGTAGATACTGAATGAATTAAAAAGGAGAAGAAAAAAATGTGAAAAAATTTAGGGGTGCTTGAAAATAAACTGGAAAACTTTTGTATTGTTCTACACAAAATATTTTTTAAAGAATATTGCTTGAAAAAAAGGACAAGTACTGCAGAAATTAAAGAAAATTCAAATCCATGTAAACTGAATGTGAATCATAAAATAATAAAGAAATGAAAAACAGAATTGAAAAATGTGTCACATGTTTCAGTAAAGTAAGTAAAGCAACTTTCATCTGAAGATAGTTAACTACTCTTCAAGAAACTCATAAAACATTTGAGAAACTGAAGAAAAATTTTCGACCTATGTACTAAAACATAAATAACCAAAAAGTGATAAAATTGAAACACATATTAGAAGGGAAAGATGAATAAGCCTGAATCACATAGTTTAAAGAACTTTGTTGTTCACTGCCGTCGAGGTGATTCTCACGCGTGACGACCTCGTGTGCAGAGCAGAACTGCTCCAGAGGGTTTTCAAGGCTGTGACCTTTCAGAAGCAGATGGTTAGGCCTGCCTTCCGAGGTGCCTCTGGATGGTTTCAAACTGCCAACTGTTTGGCTAGTAGTTGAGTGCCTAACTGTCTGTACCACCCACAGACTCAACATTTTTAACCCAACAGTTAACTACCTACCAAATCTGACTCTACTCCAGATCTCTTTCCAAGCTCCAGCCATAACAGTCACCTGCCTGCAGGACGTTTCTACTTATATTCTCCAGAGAGAAATTCCGCTGGATTAAGAATCCCCCTGATATTTGCTTATTTGTACTCCCTATCTCAGAAAACAGCACTGGGAGAGTTTCTTTACTCTTCACATGCCTCCATTTCCTCACCTGTAAGATGGGAACAATAGGATCTGCCGTGAAGGGCTGTTGTGGGGATCACGGGAGTTAAATCGCATAAAGCTCTGAAAGCAGTGATCACCAAGTGAAAATACTAAGTAAAGCTCTTATTATCATCTAAGTCACTAAAGGAAACCCTGGTGGCCCAGTGGTTAAGGGTTGGGCTGCTAACCAATAGGGTGGCAGTTCAAATCCACCAGGTGCTCCTTGGAAACCCTATGGGGCAGTTCTACTCTGTCCTATATGGTCGCTATGAGTTGGAATTGACTCAACGGCCAACAGGTTTGGTTTTTAAGTCACTACAACTAGACATTAAAAAGTCGATACAGATGATGATGAAAATGATCATTTCTTTACGTCCATGTTTCTGTCCCTAAGAACTAAACTTTCTGCAAGTTCAGTGATTCCAACCCTGTCTTCAACCAATTACATGTCAAAATATATAACTCACTGAATAACTGAATGAAAAGATTCTGTATGAAACTGAGATCCAAGCAGCTGACTTTAAACCGTAATCACATAATTTCATTAAAGTTTAAAATTGATTTGTTCCTAGTTTATCTTCCTCATCCATTTGATGATTTATCCAAACAATCAAAATTACATTTTACAAAAGCATACCTCTTTTCGGCTCGTACTTTCTTTCCACAATGAGAACAAGTATACATGTTGTCACCTTCTAAAGTATCTTTAATAGTAACTTCATCAAGAGATTCCTGTGTATAAAGCCACATTGAAAAGTTTCATGTAATTGCTAACAGCATGCGAACATACAAAAGGCAGTAATTAAAATTTGGGCAGAATGTATAGATGAAAAGTAATTTTTTAAAACAAAGTGAACTCTTAATTTTAGTAAAAACTTGTTCCTCTCATATTGACAAGTTGCTCTAAGAATCTTACTGAATTATTTGAAGGGCCAAGTATTTAAATTTTGATTGGGTAAAAATTATCTCTGTGGTCTACTGTTAACTATTTGAGTAGCACAGCAAGATGAAAACAGAAAAAAAGTTAACTCAAGATCATAAACATACACCTACTACACGCAAACAGTTACAACGCGTAAAAAAGTCTAGAAGTTGTGTGCATTACTCACATAAATGTTCTTCATATCGGCCACCTGGCACCTCACAGTGTAAAACTCTTCAGCAGTCTGACTAACATGCTCACAATCCTGATCAATAGTCAAAAATCAGTATTGTTAATAATAAGCTAAAACATGAATTAAGGTGTCCGAAAAGCAATGAACTGATAGAATACTTACCAAGGAAACAACATTGTTTGTAATTACACCTCCAAACAAACTTTTGACTGTATTTTTCTTTAAAATAAAACAAAGGTCAGCAGTTAAAATGTGTGCAAATCTATACAAATTAAAAAAAAACTTTTCAGTATCTAGGTACTAACCAATTCTGGAGACATTTCTTCAATTTTAGTAATCAGATCAGTAAAAAACTCTGTCATATCTTTCTGCTCCCCAGTGTTTAGCGGCTGCTTATCCATGGTGTATGTTTTACAGAAAGGTCTAGGATTATAGGCTTTGCATTCACTCTCCTGTAAAGGAAAAGTGAAAAAATAAAAAGAGGGTTATAATAAAATAAACAATTCTCAATGTCAAAAAATTTTTAAAAATCACTAAGTTCTTAAATAAATGAACAACAACAAAAAAATGCAGGCAGTAATCTACAAAGAAAATGTTAAAATGCTCCTCTTGTATTTCATTTTTGTTCGGTTTTCATGCAATTTTCAATTAAATGGTCTGGTGTCAGTAGATGCTTAGAAATTTATTTTCTCTAAGACTAGGTATTTCTAGGAAGGAATCTGGTTTTCAAAGGACTCACAGTCATATTGTTAAACAAATTATTAAACCTTTGCGCACTGAATAAATTTTTCTACAGATTGAACTTTCTTTTAAAACACTAGTGTTTGTCAGTTCAAATGGCATGTTCCAACTCTGTTAAAAGGAGATTAAAAAAAGAATCAAGGAATAACTAGCAAATCTTTTAGTTTTGTTTAAAAGACCACTTATTATTTAATAAGTATTAGAAGCTGAAAAATAGGGGATAAATGGGACATAACACCTGTCTGCCCTCAATCTTTTAGCAGGTGAGACAGTAACTGATAACATGTGGCAGGAACAACAAAGAGGCATGGTGACCTGCAGCACTGTTAAGTCTGTGACAGCTACGGTCTCCTAGAGGCGGGGAGAACCAAGCTGACCCTGAAGGACAACGGGAAGCAAAGGGAGAAGGATGCTGAGGACAGATGAGTGTTACAGGCAAAGGAGCAGCATCACTAACTTCACAAGCTAGGAAGCAACAGGTGACGGGCTTCAAAGGGCTTTTAGTTGCTACAGGGTGAAGCTGAATACAGGAAGGGATGAATACAGAAAGGGATAAAAGGAAAGGCTGTGGGGCTAAATGACAGAGGACATGTGCCATTCTGATGAACTTGAATACAATTCTGTTCATAACGAAGAAATCACTGAAGAATCTTAAGAAGGGGAGTAATATTGTAAGATTTCACGGCTATCTGTGTAAGACTCATCACTTTTATAGTCTGGGGAGTAGGAATTCAGAGGGACCAACAGAAATCAGAAAGCTCTAGGCATAAAGGGGGGTAACGCGGTGATGGAGAAAGGATTAGATACCAGGGATTCTTCACAGGACAAGTAACAGAAAGCAGATGACTGAGATGTGACTGACAAAAGTCACTGTGACAAAGAACTGAGTAACTAACAAATTCAACATGAAAAATAAAAGAACACAGTCAGACAGACAGTGCAAATGACTCCATTTAATGTTTTTAGCTTTTGTTTTCCACACGATTTTCAGACATACCATTAAATATGTAAACATTTTCTGAAGCTCCAGAAGAGTGGTCTTGTGCTTCATATCTTCTGAATACTGAAAATCAGGAGAAAGCTTTCCATTAAAGCATACTGATAACAAATTAGATATTTAGCACAGAAAAGCAATAAAATGTGTCTAACACTGTATTTGTTTTCATTATTTTAGCTATATGTAGGAAAAACAGTGACACGTTCTAGTCTTTCTTTTGTAATTATAGCAATTTAAAAAATGGAATACTTTGTTCATTACATAAATACAGCTGTCACTATTATGCCAGGAAACAGACAAACAGCGAGATCTTAAAAAATGCCTTTCAGATCAATAATCATTTGGTGCAATGCTGATTTGCAAGAATGGAAAACGTCTTAGGTGTGCAATAAAGTTTTATTTACCACAACTAAAATCCAGATAAAGAAAAAAAATACATAAAACATTAATAAATGATATCTCACCCTCACCCATTCATATCTTTGTTTTTCTATAACAGTAAATCCTTAACATCGAAGAGGAACATTGGCCAAGATCTTTGAGAATCCTCCAAATGTTAAAATGTCAATAACAGATTCAGAAAACTGGCTTAACTCTAGAGACTTTGTCCTGAACACTAGTCTTACAGGAGAGACTACATTCATATCACGCACTTACAGATATACCCTATCTCATTCAAGTATTAAAATAAGCTTGTGAAGCAGGCATTGTACCCATTACAAATTTCTACCTATCATGAACTCTTAAGGATATTTTCATGGAATATTAAGCCTCCCATATGCCAGGAGTATACTGTAGTTACTTCTGTCAATTTCGTGGGGGAGTGCAAATAATATGGTTCTGCTCTCTAGGAGCTTCAAATCAAATTGCGGACACAAGATAGAAACACTAAAACAGGTATCGGTTCACGATAGCACACACTGTTAGTTGCCATCAAGTTGAGTCCCACTCATGATGTGAATTCACGTAAGTAGAACAGTGCTCCATCGGGTTTTCAAGGCTGAGATCTTTCAGAAGTAGATCGCCAGGTCTTTCTTCTGTGGCACCTCTGGGTGGGTTCAAGCCACCGACCTTTCAGCTGGCAGTGGAGCAGCTGACCGTCTGCACCACCCAGGATGCCTAGACAGCATACAGTTACCACAGAATTCTACGACATTAAGTGCAACAGGAATTGAATAAAGGGAATCAACAAAACTGGCAAGAATAGCTTCAGAATACTCCTGGTATATGGGAAGACTAACAGTCCATGAAAATATGAGAATAATCACATAAGATGACATATTTTTGGAATGTAACAGATCTGATAGATGCAGAGTATTAATCATATAGGATAAAAACTAGGGATAAAAACTTGGGTTTATGCTTTTATTACTGGAGAATAAAGCACCAGCTGGCTGAAAACCAAAAGGGCCTTAATTCTTTAAAAATAAAGTAAAAGCAAGGAAATTTTACTTAGTTAATGTGCAATTTCTAATATATTCTATATACATATGTGCATTTACTACTTTAAAAAAAAAATACATATAGCTTCATACAGCTTCCTTTAATGTGAACATCACGAAAGGGACTAATTGAAGTTTTCATCTAAATTATCAAGTGCCCATTTGACTAGAGTGGTTCCCAAAGCTCAATGTCAAATTCTGCTCTTTAAGAATTTTCTATGCACAGACGAATCTAACTTTAGTGTTTAACCAGGAATACCACTGAGACGAGACCTACTCACAACGAGCACCCCTGCCTGTTCCTTCTGTTGCTACATTCTCATCTCTGACAGTGACAATGGCTAAAAGGTGATCACGGGTAGGAAGAAGAGAGACCAAGAATATGGCCAAGTCACCAGCTACAAAGAAAATCAATGAAAACACGTTTCTTTGGTAAAAACTGAGTTTGTAAAACTATGCAGATGGGTCCCGTCGAGCTTACAAAGTAACGCAAATTCTCATGTGCTGTCAAATCTTCTACTACTTCTAGTTACAGTCTACGAAGATGATAAACAAAAATAACAACATAACTAAAGACAAAAACCCAAACCCATTTGAGTATATTATCAACTGGAGACCCTGAAACGTATCTTAAATATATTAGGGGTTCAATAAAAAGTATTTCAGGCATCAAGATACTTTGTTACAGGAAAAAAGCCAAGACCTTAAGGTGACATGACCAAAGAAAACAAAAACCCACGTGCAAGCACAAAGGAAGCTTGCCAGGAAATTGTAAAAGCAGCAATACAAGGCAGACTAGAAATAAAGAAGAGTGAAAACAGAATAAGTAAACAAAACTAACACGACGCAGAGCTTAAGCTTCCTTAAACCAAGGAGACCGCCATTACATTGACTTTGGGACAAATACACAGAAACATGCTCCGTGGTCCTGGTGACAATTCCTACTTTGTCTCAGGCTTTGTTTATTTTCTATGTAATCACAGTCTGTACTTATTTTTACTGAAAATGCAAGAGGTATGAGTGTGTATATTCCACAAACATTTTCCTTTGGAAAATAAAGAAATTAAACAATAGTGTTAGGAGTAATCTGTTAAAATGTGAAAATAATTATACATGTGTTAGCTCATCTTGTAAGCCAATTTTATATCTCAATTTTGATTCATAAATGCTATTCCCAAATAATATTTTTCTAAATTGAAATAATCAAGATTTATAAGTAAAACAAAAACATTTGGTTTTACAGTTTTAATTTTAAAGTGAGGAAAAGTATACCTTCGCAGTGAAGACAGCCTGCCTTGCTTCAGGTATCATGTAAAGCTGCTGAATAGTAGAAGCCAAGTAACAAGTGGCTCCAAGGTTAGTCAGGCCAACAAATCGACACTCGGCACGGACATCCTCGTGGGGCCAGTAGTCCCATTTATACGGTGCATGAGCTGCTGAAAGAAAGTGAGGAAAAGATGCCCCCCAAACAAACTATTAAACATAACACAGTTTGCTCTATCAGTTGGCACTACTTCCATCAGCTACCTAGTTACACACATGAAACAGCATCCACGATAATTTTTAAAATTAGGTAAGAATATACACTAAAACTAAATCATCCCCTAAAAATTCACAGAACTGTCAAAACTTGATTTTACCTGGCACTAAGTTATTACAATCAAAGATGCCAAAATATTTCAAATAACCTATAAAAGGTCCTTCCCACCTGATTTTTTTTTTTTTTTAAACAAATGTTTACTTTTTGACTTCAGTAACATGCTAGCAACAACAGCACATAATGATAAAGTGTGTGAAGGGTGAATTTCTTCTTTAAACAATAGCCACCAAAACGGCGTTTCTCTGCACAAACCTGGAAGACACGAGAGGGAGAAGAACACTCACACTGCATGTGCTGTGCCATCACCCAGTTGTGTACCAGCCTGTAGTTCTCCACGGACCCCTTCACCATCTCCACTAACAAGTCATAAGCAGCGGCTCTGGACGAGTGCGATTTACACTTTGGCTGCTGTCGATCTTTTAGACTGGGCAACAAAAACAGCAAGTTGAAGATATCTCTTAAAAACTCCTAGAGAGAAAGAGAGAGAGACATCAAGTATGTTATCTAAACTTGGATGTTAATTACATTTAAAATAGAATGAGTAAGTTACACAGATCAAACTGGATTATGTAACAATTTACTACGACTGTTTAAAAGCTGGAAGCTTGGTGGTGCAGTGGCTAAGAGCTCGGCTGCTAACCAAAAGATCAGCAGTTCGAATCCCCCAGCCGCTCCCTGGAAACCCTATGGAGCAGTTCTACTCTGTCCTAAAGGGTTGCTATGAGTCAGAACTGACTTGACTGCAACAGGTTTGGTTTGTTTTTTTTGGTTTACAAATTAAGGCAGCACCATATACCGTCATCTAAAAGTCTTCCCAATGTTCATTTCTCTTAGAGAAAATGGAGTGGGTGGGGACCATCTTTTACTCCCCCTCTCAATACCCAATAACTCTTCTTACAAATCCTGTATCTACGCTATTACCTTCCATTCCACTACGGGACCAAAAGTTTTTCTTATGGCTTCATTACTCCTTCCTCAACTGCCAACATACAGGAATCGGTATTTCTGCATTTACTTAAGTCTCTCCTTCTCTTACTCTAATAATAACACAGCGGCAGCAGCCACAGCAACAACGTACTCACACTGAGCACTTAAGTGCCAGGCACTGCTCAAAGGCCCCCAAACAAAAAGCCAGAATGTCAAGAAACTTGCCCAGAGCTCTAGAGGTAGCAGGTGCCAGAGACAGGATGCAAGACACCATACACTTAACCTCCGTGCCAGTGAGGTTTAACCTGAGGTGCAAGGTTTATCACGGGGACTTGAATTGTTTTAAGGGAATCAATTCCTAGTTTCTCATTCTAGGTGTGCCTTTTCTTACATCTGCCCAAGACAGTGGTTGCTGGGTAATTTTTCCCACTTGCTCTTTCCTAATTGGTCCTTTGCAACTTGTACCAGAGACAGTTACCATACTTTAACGCAGGTAACGTGTGCCTTCTAGCTTTGTTTGTTTGCCAACTGCGCTCTCCTCCCACGAAGTATTTTCGTAAGCATTGCTATGCCAATTTTTTTTTAACATGTTGCTGTAAAAAATATTAGCATAGCGTGCTTACAAAAATACCTAGCAAGGGGAGGGCACGGTTGGCAAACAAACATAGAAGGTGTGTGTCATCTGTGTGAAAATACGGTATTTCCCGCGCCCATCCCAAATATTACTATGGTAATTGCTCTGGGCTGTAAGCCTCTCACGGTACGTGCAGAAACGTTATTAACACAGCAGGACTGACTGTATCCTTCAGCAGGCCTCCTCGCATAGGTGACCCCTGGCTGTTGTCTGGAAACAAGTGGTAAACAGTTGCCTTCACTAATACAACACTTACTCTAAATGATAAGAGCAGTTCACTGCGCCTCACTGTACCAACAGTGTAGTTTACGCTGAGCGCCCGCCTTCCTTCTGGGAGTCTAGAGCTTCAGAGACTGTAATCAGTCACGCAGGCACTGCATGTTAACACGAAGCTCCCAGATAAGAACCCCGGACTCCAGGCTCAAGACAGCGTCCCTGTGTCACGCTCGCTGCTGGGGAATAAAGCACATCCTGTGCCACCTCCACTGGAGAGGCGTCTTGGAAGCGTGCGCCTGTTTCCCTCCAGACTTTGCCCCGTGCGCCTTTTCCTTTCGCTGGTTTTGTTTTGTATTATTTTGCTGTAATAAATCTAACCTGTGAGCACAACTACATGCTGAGCCCTGTGAGTCCTTCTAGACAATCATAAAACCCGGGGGCGGTCTCGGGAACCCCTGACACAGGCACCAAATGAAGGACATTTCAACTATTTTTCCATTTATGGCCTCACCTCTTCCATCTAGCTATTGCTGAAGAATGCATAATGCCTTCATCCTGACTTTGCAAAGCAAACACAATGTGGGTAAAAACTATGGAAGGTGAGTAGGGGGCTTAATACAGATGACAAACTGACGGTAAGACCGTCTCTTATCTGTCTAGAATTCAGAGGGTAGATGACTGTCACCAAGGCAAAATAACACATTTACTTCAATTGGAAAATAAAGTCAAACTCATTCAAACAGAAAATCGAAACTGTTTATCAACTAGTTCAATAACGAAGAACTGACTTTGCCGATCAGTTTAGATCCATACACTGATTAAATATCTGTAGCTCCAAGATATTTAGGTTTTCACAAAAATATATTTAAAGCCTATAATGAGACAAAAGCATTTTATCAGAAATGCTGAGTTGGAAAAACGCGTACTGAAACGAACAATATTCTTATTTTCCTACCCTGAGTTTATCAGCAACACAGGTGTCACTGTAAGTGAAAGAGTAATACAGATATTAACATCCACTTGATAAATCACGGTCCAGCCATTCTGGTATACTCCACAGAATGAAAAACCCACTCAGAATACTACCTAAGAGACCATGAAAAATAATTTCTGATGACAGATCATACAGAGTATGATTTTGACGTAATTTGGAATGAATTCAAAGAATTAAATGAAATAGTTTTAGAAAAACTTCTATTCCCGCTAACTTCTGTGAATAAGGTCTCTCAGAATTTACATTTACAGAAACATAAAGGAAAGAATTAACGATGATCCCCCTAGCTTAATAATCATGACCCACAACTACGTGAAGTAATTAAAAAGCCCATCCTTCTCATTAATACATATATTTCAACGAAATTTTATTTTTTAACCCTTCATATTTACTTAGCAAAATTTAAAGTATATTTATGTTGCTTTCATTAACTGTGCCCCAATAATAAGTGCAATTTAATGATAATTCAATACAGAAGATGTTTATAACACCTGTGGTCACTGAACTATTTTTATCAACTTACATATTCTTGTTGCAGCGACACATATGACAGGTAGACAATAAAAGATGTTCAAAAACAAAAATATTTTACAACAAAATTCTGTGGGGAGTTGAAGGAAAATACTGTGGGGGCCTCAGAAGAAAATGTAACAAAGCAGTACTTCAGACAGGGGGGTTTATGTATTTTAAAACATGACAGCAGGTAAAAGTTGCTATGGTACTTGAAATCTACTGGATTTTAATTTTAAAATAGGAATATAAGTCTTATTTTTTAAAAATATCAATATTCATAATCTCTTGGTAGTTATAGCCTTTTAAAAATACTTAACTTGAAAAATTTAGAGATTTAAAACAACTGAAAAGTCTGACAGGGCACTGAGACGTCAAAATTCCTTTAGGGTCTGTGAGCGGGAGGCCTGAACGCCACCGCAGGGTACTCTGCTGCTCTCAATCTGCTCCCAGGTTTATTTTGCTAAAGCACGTTGCTAATGTTCCTCAACTCATCAAAAACATCCAAGGCTCCTCTTTTTCAATTAAAAAAATTAATGTTTTTATTTCATTTCATATATAAAAATAATTTCCTGCAACCATGACAGAGGGCCACCTACCTTCCCAAACTTAATCTGCCATATTTCTCTCCGTATCAGTCCAAACTAACTACTCAATTTCCTGCACACACCCAGAGCTTTCCTATGTCTCAGTTTTAACTCATATTCTTTTCTACAACTTAAATGTTTCTCTGGTTTTTCTACCTATAAAACCTGACCGACCACAAAAGCTGTATCTTCTTCAAAGCTTTCCCTGATCATGTCAATGCAATCTGACCTATTAACCTTTTAAGCTTCCATATCCCTGATGGTACCTTTTTTCTACCCTGAATGATAAATATTCGTGAGCAGCCATTCATTATTTGTACAGATTTTGCAAAAGGCAGGTTCTCAAACTACAGCCTGAGCAAATGGCACCGTTAGATCATCACTCCTAAGAACCAGGTCTGAGCCTTTATCATCCATTCGTTTAACAACTATTTGTTATATACTGTGCAAGGTAGGAGAAATCAGAATGGCGTTTATATTTTTAAAGGGTAAGAAGAAAAGGGGGGAAGGAGGAAGAAGAGGATAAATGGTGGTTGTGGTGGGAGTGATAATGACAGGGACTGTATGTGGCCCAAAAAGCCTAAATACTTACTATATGACTCTTTACAGAAAAACTTTACTGTCCTTTACACTGAAAGAAATTCTAGATGGAATTAAAAAAAAACTTAACCAATAAAGTAATGACTGTCATGGAGAAAAAATAACACATCTACTTGAATCGGAAAATAAAGTCGAACTCATTGGAAAGTCAAGTCAAAAAAGATAAGGAAGACTTTTCTTAATACTACAATGTAACCAACTCCCTTAAACACTTCCACCTGGATATATAACCGACATTTCAAATTTAACATGTCTAAGATAGAACTCCTGATTTCAACCTCACTCTTCTTATAATCTACTCTATCCTGAGTTTTTCCATTCTTAGTAAATGGCATTATCATTCCCTTATGTCCTCAGGCTTAAGATTTAGAAATCTTTCTGGATTAATCTCTCTTGCACCACACAATCCAATCCAAACGTAACTCCTGTGTGCTCTTCCTTCAATGAACATTCCAACTCCAACTACTTCTCACCATCACCCCTTTTCTGAACCACTGCGGAAGCTTCCTCGGTGGGCACTTGCAGCCACACTACCGAGTTCTCCCCGCAGAACCTGAGCCAACATTTCAAGACATAAACCAGTCATCCATCTCTCCTGAACGAAAGCTTCTAAGGCTGTCCCATCTCACCAAAACCAAGAGGAAAATATTCATAGGTTTGCATACACAAACATTAAAACCTTCTCAATAAAGAATGTCATTCAATTGTTCTGAAGGTTCTAGACAAAAGTGGACAAGGAGAAGAACAGAGAGAGGCAAGACTTGAAAAACAAGAGGAATTACTTGCAGTGATAAATCAAAAACGGAAAACCGAAGACAATACCAAAGACAAATGAAAGCTAACTGAAAAAAACACAAGTCGATCATGACTCAGAGCGACCCCACAGGACAGAGCACAACTGCCCCATGTGGTTTCTTTACAGAAGCAGACTGCCACATCTCTCTCCCATGGCACAGCTGGCAGGTTCAACCCACCGACTTTTTCGTTAGCAGCAAAGTGCTTAACCAGCGCACCATGAGGGCACCTTGAAAAAAACAACTAAAAACAGTAAATGAATTTAAGATTGCTGGCTATAAATTCATACACAAAAGTCCTTCCTATACATAAACTACTAATTAGAAAACAAAGATTCTATTTACAATACCAACAAAGAAAATTCCTAGGAAGAAACTTATTAAGAACTGTTTAAAATCTAAATTGTGTACCAAGAAAATTTTAAATTGAAGAACACAAGAAGGTCAGTCTTGTGTAAATAAGAACAAATATCCTATTCTAGTATAGGCAGTTTCAATATCATAAGGACATCAATTCCCCTACATTAATCTATAAAATTAACACATTTCCAATAATAAAACAATGGAATTTTAACTTTTTAAATAAACAGACAAGCTGATTCTAAAGTTTATGGGGAAAAATAAACTGCCAGAAAGTTCTGAAAAGGAACAATGAAGGTAGAGCACCTTTACAAGATATCAATAACTACATGTGTGCTGTGTCATCAAGTCGATTCCAACTCATAGTGATCCTGTAAATCTACACTAATTAAGATCTGACACCTGTGCATGAATACACAGATCCATGGAATCAAACAGAAAGTCCAGAAATAAAATCAAAATACATACAGCAGTTTAAAATATCATAAAGTAAACATTTCTAACCCACCAATCAAAAATACATTAGCCAGAACAAGTAGGATTCATACCAGGTATGCAAGGATGGCTCAACATTAGAAAATCAATCAACGTAATCCACCACATAAATAAAAGGAAAGAAAAGAATCACATGATCATCTCAATTGACACAGAAAAGGCATTCG
>NW_004443941.1:1052144-1068839 GCF_000243295.1 Trichechus manatus latirostris | reverse complement strand
AGAAAAATGTAGAACAAAATTCTAACTCACAAAAAAAGACCAGCCTTACTGGCCTGACAGAGACTGGAGAAACCCCAAGAGTATGGCCCCCGAACACCCTTTTAGCTCAGTAATGAAGTCACTCCCGAGGGTCACCATTCACCAAATTTAGACAGCCCCATAAAACAAAACGAGACTAATGGGGCACAACAGTCCAGGGACAAAGAGTAGAAGGCAGGAGGGGACAGGAAAACTGGTAATAGGGAACCCAAGGTTGAGAAGGGACAGTGGTGACATGTTGTGGGGTTGTTAGCCATTGTCATAAAACAGTATGTGTACTAACTGGTTAATGAGAAGCTAGTCTGTTCCATAAACCTTCATCTAAAGTACAATTAAAAGAAAAAAAAGGTTCACTAAAAAAAAACACAGATGTTGACTGTATTGGGGAAAATGAGGGACGAGTAGGTGTAAGACAAACAAATAACAAAATGGCAGAAGTCAGTCCTTTCTTATCAGCAATTGCTGTGACTGCAAGTGGACTAAATGTGCCAATCAAAAGGCAGAGGGTGGCAAAATGGATTAAATAAACATGATCCAAATACATGCTGTCTACAAGAGACACATCTTAGGCCCAAAGACACGAATAGGCTGAAAATTAAAGGGTGGAAAAAAATGTTCCACACAAATAATAACTAACAGATGAGTGGCGATTTTAATATCAGATAAAACAGACATTAAATCAAAATCACTTAGACAATGAATGACATTATGTAATGATAAAATGGTTAATTCATCAAGAAGATATAATAATTATAAATATATATGCACCTAACATGAGAGCCCCAAAATACAAAAAGCAAACACAGACAGAATTGAAGGGAGAAATGGATGGTTATAAAATAACAGCTGGAGACTTCAAAAGAGCACTTTCAGTAATGGACAGAACGTCTAGAAAGGACATTAATTTTTAAAAAGGGGATTTGAACAAGGATATAAACCAACTAGACCAAACACATATATATAGAACACTCTACCCTACAACAGCACAATACACATTCTTCTTCAGTGCACACTGATTACTCTCCAGGGAAGATCATCTGCTGAAACACAAAGCAAGTCTCAATAAGTTTAGAAAGACTGAAATCATACAAATTCTTCAATCACAACGGAATGAAACTAATTAATAAATTAATAACAACAACGAAGACCTGAACCAACAAGTGAATTGATTGTATTTAAATATCTAGGGGCCCTGAACAAGGCAAAGTTGAGGAAGTGGACTAAGTGACAGGCGGAGAGAGAGACGGTTCGGAAGCAGCGAGGAGTTGCCTGACCTGACCCGGCAGGAGCCACAGCGCTTCAGCCTGCATCAGCTTACAGTGAGCAGGGAGGCTGGCAAACAGCTGCATGCTGGCTTGCTTGGGAGGCACTTTCCACATGGAGAGAGATCTGGCAGCAGAGAGTCTACCTGGACACTCTGAACCAGTGAAAAGCAGCAGTCAAGTGGCTAAACATAAGTACTTGTGTGTGGTCTACCGCAGGAATTTAAAAAAAAACAAAAAACCCCATTTGGGAAAAACCTCTCTCCCATTTACCTCCTCCCTCCCCAGTCTGCACTGGGTCCCTCCCGGCCTCAGCAATCTGTGAGTCCTCTGGGCCAGAAGTAGACCCCATAAGGTGCCCTGACCCATTCTCCTGGTCTTGGAGAGGACACAAATTAACAAACAGGGAAAAAATAAGCTACCGGCTCCCCTAAGCCAGGAACGCAGGGTTGGCACAGCTCCTTTGCCCAGGCACAGGCATAAGGGGTCTGCAGACTTTGAGTGCCTTTCAGCCCTGCATAGACTTGTGCGGACCCATCTCAATAGCGTAAACCCTCACTACCACAGTACAACAAGGTAAATACCTGAAGTCTAACTTCAACTGTTTCAGCTGTGAAGTAGCAGGTTTGTGACATTTGACACTGCTCTGCCCTTTAAGCAGGTGCCTTACCTGTCCGCATCAGGGGCTGGAGAACTGGTGGCTCCACCCAGGCCACCTGCTACAGGAGTCCAAGAATAAGTGGTGCCCCCCAGTCCTTAAAGCCAACAGAGTAGGGTGCTCATAGTCTGGCTGCAAAACTCACCTACTTACTCGCTCTGGGGAACAGGGACATGCTTTCCTTTCAGACACTCAGGGGCAGCCGTCAGCCCCCTGGCCCTCCTCAGCGCATGACCCAGTACTGCAGCCAGACACCTGTGCCTACACCAATCATCCATGCCTATCTAAAACTATAGGTGAGAGCCTGCACCACACACTTGGTGACTGACTGCCTGGACACCTGAGTTGAATCCATGCAGGAAAATTTAACAGACTCCTGGGCACACATACTTAGTAACAGACCTAATAACCTGGTGACAGGACGTTAGAGCTTCAAGGTTGCCAATAATCAAACTAGCGCATACGAGCAGCCTATTTGGGCATATCAAAACAAAACAAAAAGCTAGGACACGCTAAACAAATATAAAATAAAATTATAACTCATTGATGGCTCAGAGACAACAGTCAATATCAAATCACATGAAGAGGCAGAACATAATGGCTTCAGCAAGCTCCTAAAATAAAGAATCAATAAATTTTATGGAAAAAGAGAATTTCTTGGAATTACCGGAGGTAGAATACAAAAGATTAATATACACAATTCTTCAAGAAATTACGAAGGAAATTCTTCAAAACGCAGAGAAAGCCAAAGAATACACAGACAAAGAAGCAGCGGAACTTAAAAACGTTATTTAAGAGCTTTATGACAAATTTAATAGGCTGCAAGAATCCACAGAGAGACAGCAATCAGAAATCCAGATGATTAACAATAAAATTTCAGAATTAAACAACTCAATAGAAAGTCATAGCAGCAGAATTGAGACAATGGAAGTCAAAATTAGTGAGTGAAGATAAACCACTTGACACCAACTTATTTGAGGAAAAATCAGACGAAAGAATTTTAAAAAATGAAGAAACTAAGAGTTATGTGGGACTCTATCAAGAGAAATAACCTACGAGTGACTGGAGTACCAGAACGGGGCGGCGGGGGGCAGATAACAGAAAATACAGAGAGAATTGTTGAAGATTTGCTGACAGAAAACTTCCCTGATATCATGAAAGATGAGAAGATATTTATCCAAGATGCTCAGTGAACCCCTCATAAGGTACATCTCAAAAGAAAGTCACCAAGACATGTTATAATCAAACTTGCCAAAACCAAAGATAAAGAGAGAACTTTAAGAACGGCTAAGGATAAAAGAAAAGTCATCTACAAAGGAGAGTCAATAAGAATAAGCTCAGACTACTCAGCAGAGACCATGAAGGCAAGAAGGCAATGGGATGACATATATAAAGCCTTGAAGGAAAAAAAAACTGGCAGCCAAGAATGATATACCCAGCAAAACTGTCTCTCAAATATGATGGTGAAATTAGGGCATTTCCAGATAAACAGAAGTTTAGGGAACTTGCAAAAACCAAACCAAAATTACACCAAAGTTCACCACAGCATTATTCATAATAGCCAAAATGTAACCAACAGGGTTAAACTATTCCCTTCCATCTATCACACCCCAGGTCTGTGGTCAACTAGTTCCTGATAAGGCATCCTGTATAGCAGCCCAAGGCCACTTCACTGCTCCCCCTCCATTTAGACATGCACAATAAGTCACAAAGCTGTCCTTAGACAACCTCCGCGAGCCATACCCCTCAAAAACACACCACCTAGCCGCCATGACAGTGCACCCCCACACGTTAACTGGTTCCTGGCACCGCCTACCTATTCTCATGAGGTTCATGAATTATGCATAACTTCCCCATCCTAAACCTTTTAACTACCCTGAAATCACCAAGCTCGGGGAGACTGATTTGAGGCTTAGTCTCTGTCATGGATTGAATTATGTCCCCCCAAAAATGTGTGTTATCAATTTGGCTGGGCCATGATTCCTAGTATTGTGTGGTTGTCCTCCATTTCGTGATTGTAGTTTTACGTTAAAGAGGATTAGGGTGGGATTGTAACACCCTTACTAACGTCACATCCCTGATCCAATGAAAAGGGAGTTTCCCTGGGGTGTGGCCTGCACATTTTATCTTACAAGAGATGAAAGGAAAAGGAAGCAAGCAGAGAGTAGGGGACCTCATACCACCAAGAAAGCAGCACCGGGAGCAGAGCGCATCCTTTGGACCTGGGGTCCCTGCATGGAGAAGCTCCCAGTCCGGGGGAGACTGATGAGAAGGCCAAGAGAGAAAGCCTTCCCCTGGAGCTGGTGCCCTGAATTTGGACTTTTAGCCTACTCTCTGTGAAGAAATAAATTTCTCTTTGTTAAAGCCATCCATCTGTGGTATTTCTGTTACAGCAGCACTAGATGACTAAAACAGTCCCGAAGCTCCTTGCTTGACTGGCTTGCAATAAAATCCACTTTATCTTTCTCAAAGGCCTGGTGTCTCTCCACTGACTTGAGCGGTCACGCCGGGCAGGACCCACCCTCATTGGGTTATGAAAAGATGGAAATAATCTAAATATCCATCAACTGATGAATAAATAAAACATGACATATCCATCTAACAGCATATTATTCAGTCATAAAGAGAAATTAAGTTCTGAAACATGCTATGACATGGATGAACCTTGAAAACATTATACTGAGTGAAATGCCAGACACAAAAGGATAAACAGTGTATGATCCCCCTTATATGAAATATCTAGAATCAGCAAATGCACGCAGATCAAAGTTTCTTAGAGGCTACCAAGCGAAGATGGGTGGAGGAAATGTAATTAATATCACTGAATTGTAAATGAAATGGCAAACGTTTTGTTATACAGTCATGCGTCACTTATCACTCACCATACGTTCTGTGAAACAGGACGTTATGTGATTTGGACGTTGTGGGAACACCATACAGTCATATGCTGCATAACACCTGCGTCTGTTTTAGGCAACAAGCCACATATACATCTGTGGTCCCGTAAGGCTTGTCCCCTCCCTCACCCCTTCCTACCTGCGGGGCTACCTCTGAGGCTGTGAGAGGAAGGCACCTGCCCTGCAGGTACGAAAGGGCGGGCGAAGGGACAGATCTTATGGGACCGTGGACATATATGCAGTCAGACGTTGCCCCAACTGATGGTACGTGGCACATGATTGTATGTATCTTGTTATATATATTTACAATAAGAAATTTTAAACAAAATTACCTTTACATATACAAATATGAAAAATCTCTAAGGTAGATGAAAAAAGTAAAGTATAGAAAAGCGGGTTTAACCCTTTAACATCTGTGTAGACAATATAGCATAGTGGTTAAAAGCTCAACCAACTGAAGATTCTGAGTGACCTCAGGGCAAGTTGTTTAATATTTATCTCCCAGTTCCACAGTTGTCAAAATGGGGTTTCAATACAGTATCAACCTCATAAGGGCTCAAAAATCTTGCGAATTGTAGTTATTTGCGTAAATGAATAAACAAAAGAAAGAAGAAAAAGAAACTGGTCTTCACAAAAAACAGGAATCATGAAGAGAAGTAAGACCCTTGGGGAAAAGACTTCCAGTACTTGACAAAAAAAAAAGAGTTGATGTTTTCAAAATAAAGACGTTTTTCAAATACATAAGAAGAAAAATGAGAAAAAAAATGAGCACAAAACATGAACAGGAAATTCATACATTAATACATCCAGTAAATAAATAGATGGAGAGACACTAATTTTCACAAATAACCAAAGAAATAAAACTAAAGCAACAGTGAAAATGGCAAAGATTTGAGTCACGGGAGGAATGGGGAGACTCGGAGGAAACTGCCATTCTCATATGGTGTAGCTGGGAACGTAAACCTATGATGCAGTCTTTCTGACAGGCTACTGACGGAAATTAATCAATTTTATTTTTAAGAATTCATATGAGTAAATAATAGTACAAGTGTGCAAAGACGTTTCCTGCACAGCTAGTTTTCTCTACAACTGCTAACTACATGTCAACAAAGATTTAAATTATTGCTTTTTACACATTCAATTTTTTAAAATGTATTTTCTCTTTTACTAGTGTATTCATTTTTAAGTGAAAAAAGCAGATTACAGAATGGTATTTATATAAATTCTCTACAAAGTATATACATGGCACTTTGGAAGACAGGCCTGGCAATCTGCTCCTGCCTTGAAAAACTTACGGAGCAGTTCTGCTCTGCACATACGGGGTCATTGTGAGTGCGAATCGACTCAGCAGCAACTAACAACAACAAATTTAATGGATCCACAGAAAATCCTGGAAGGCCGTCACCAGACCATCACACGAAACCACATTGCTGGGAACCTTCATTTTTCTCTGTACTACCTAAAAATTCTTCTTTATTTACAATGACTATGGTTTACAATGATATGCTATCAGAAAAATGAATTCATATATTGATATTTTGGTGTAAATTTTATATATAAGTTATGTATAACATAAGACTTCAACCACCAAGTCTGTAAGTCAATCAAATTATTCCCGGTGAGTATAATGGAAAAGCAACAAAGGACCTAGAAGAAATAACACAAGTAGCACAGATTTAAGACAATAAGACTGTCACCTCAAAGTTTATCTCAACAATCCCTTAGTCTATGCTCACTGGATAATCTTTTCTTCCTTTTGGTTACTCCTGTGTTTCTTCACCCAGTCAGTACCCTCAGGATAACAAGCTTCCAAACCACAGCTATTTCCCTCCATGGAAGCAATGACAGAAGTGCCAACAGCAAGGTGTACAACAACGTGAAGACTAACAGACAGTTGTTATTACAGAGCCATCTGGCGCCTCAAATACTCAACAACAGACTTCACGTCAAGCAGGCTGTCAAAACCACATTGCAAATTTCAGCAGCTAATGGCTAATAAAATATAAAACCAATAAGACAGGTACTCTATAATGACTGTTATTCTATTGTATAAGATATTCATTTAAAATATTCAATCCTGTAGAATTCACACCATTAATTAAAGGTTACCTTTCTATATAAGGAGCCCTGGCAGCGCAGCAGTTAGGAGGTACAGCATGCTACATCTGCTAACCAAAAGGTCAGCAGTTCGAATCCACCGGCCACTCCTTGGAAATCCTATGGGGACGGTCTACTCTGTTCTATACGGTTGCTATACGTCGGAATCGACTCAACGGCAACAGGTTTGGCTTGTTGTTGTTTTTCTTCTATATCTAGTCACAGCAATTAGAACTTGTTTCTACATTCTAAAACAAAGTCCAAGATTTCTATTTCTGGGGTTCAATTTATTCAAAGTTCACTTTTCATGCTTGTAAAAAGATTCTAGCAAATTTTATGTCGGTCTGTTTAAGAAAATTTACCATATCCACATATAATACAAAACAAAAAGTTTCAATCATGTTTCATACAGACATTTGGACAATTTTACGCCTACCTGTCCTTCCCTTGAAAATTTAAAGGGTGGTTTGTGTTTAATAACACTTGTTGCAAGTCTCAGCAATCCTGTAAGTCCATCATCCTCTATACTACCATCTTGATGATCAAGGATCTCCCTGCTACAAAACACCAAGAATACAAGTAAAGCAGGATTATTTACATAATTAAGTCTTTCCTCAACAATAAAACTGTCAAGTTCACACCAAATTTTACCTTCGAATACAGTCAGCCAAATGTCTTGCCAAAGCATCTAAGTCGAGGAGCGTTGTCTTAATATAAAGAGAAAAAACAGAATTCAAATACAGGTTGTTATGTTTAGCAATTAATTAAAACAACAACCGAATTTTTCCTTTTAAGTAACAAGAATTTGATTCTTCCAAATTCATTAATATACTAACTAAATTATAAACTTAATACTGCTACTCTTATACAAGATTTCAATTTAAAAAATTAGTTTTAATATTGAGAGTCCTACAAAAAGAACAAATTGATAACAATTTGTTGATAACAACTGTTGAAAACAATTCATGATAGTCACAGTAATTTATCAAGAAACTAACATTTGTTGTTTTTCTTTATGAACTGTAAGAAATATAATTCACATACTATAAAATTCACCCACTACAGTTTGTTTTAATATACCCTTTAAGTTAGGCTTTAAAAATAAACTTAACTGTATAGTTAAACATTTTCAGAAAGCTTTGATTCTCATTATAACTGAGCAACAAAATTAAAACACACTTCACAAAATACTTAAGACGACTCAGAAAAAACTAAGATCTCTAAGAAGGAAAATTCTTTTGACTTACAAGCAAGAAAGATCAGATTCCTACTTTAAATGGGCAAACTCAGGTTTTTAAAAACATTTCATGTTTATCTGTGATCAATATTTTAATAAGTAACAATCAAGTAAATTATTCTTGTTCAATTCTAATTTTTACAATTATTTCCTAAATGAAAAGTAGAATATTTTAAGAATGCATATCTAAACTGTTCCTTAAATGTAGGAAATTCATACACTACAGGATTTTTCATGTAAAGTGTATATATGAAAAAAAACTGAGATTCAGGGTTTGCTGAATATTTAAGTGTATCTTCTTCAAATGTTTTCATTTATTTTGAGGTCACTAAGACACATTATAGCTTACCAAATTTATAAAGGAGAAGAAACAAAAGTCTTTATGTGTCAAGTACATCTTTGAAATCTACTTGTTTTAAACATTTCTTTGTTTGGATGGAAATATCATTTTAGCCTAGTATAAGAAAATTAATAGATCAGCAAAAATTGGCAGTGTTTCTTTAGCTTAAAATAACTTCTATTTGAAATGTGATTTTATCTTACACGTTCAGGACTCCAAATTCACGCTCGATTATAGATAGCTGTATATTTAAATTTAAAATCTAAATTTCACTTTCCAAATAAGATTTTACATCCACAAATCTTACTCAGAAGAGACAGGAAATTACTTATAGGTACCAGATGATGACACTTTAAGATCAAAGGAAGAATAAGAAAGGAACTGCATAAAGCAGGGAAGACAGGCACAAACACAGTAGAACATCTCATAGTATCAACTAGTTATAGACTGGTAAGTGTCCTGAATAATAGGGAAATATACAAATGATAAACATACATGTGCATAATTCGCATCTATAAACAAGTTAATGTATAATTATCTGAACATACCTGACCAGCATCTTTTATATGTATGTTGTCAACTAATTTGCATAACAACCAAAAATACTCTTTACATCCAGGTTTTAACATTGGTTCTTCCTCATAATCATCTATCTATTAAAAAAAATAAAAAACTTTACGAAAACATTTTAAAAGGGAAATAACTTAAAATTACAACACATGAAGAAACCAGAGGCTTTATGAAATTAAATCTCAATACAAACTAAACAGAATTAAAAATTTCGTAAAAATGGAGACCTCTCCTAGTTTCCATAAAATTACAGTAACTATGAAAATAAGCGACTAACGTGAGAACTCTTAGAAAAATATTACTCTCAAATTGCTTACAACCTACTTAAACAAGATCCGAGTGACACACAATGCTAACTGGTGTGGTGTGAGCTAAGAACGCAACAAAAACACAGGAGCAAAAGAGACGTATGGAACGCTAAGCACGTGGAAATCTACCCGCACGCAACGGTCTATTACAGTTCTGACATCTGAAAAACTAGGAGAACACATTTTACTGCTTCCATAGCTCATGACAGATAGGTGAATATGAAGAAAAAGCATGTAAATCTTACAATGTATCATATTTCTGGGATGAGTACAGATTATTTACTAGTGGTCTCTGGACTTATATGTAGAAGGCTAGAATATACAAGGTTACTATGTACATAAGAATAGGGAAGAAAATTGGAAATTCAGTATATCATAAGGATTAAAAAACAAAAACGGTGTGACTGCACTGGCAAGAGAGCTACATTTATGATGCTTCTTTCATCCACCTTATTAATACAAGACCCAAAACCCAGTAAGAAGAAATGCTATTTTCAAGACAGAATGCCTAGGAGAGGTATGAGAGAGCTGAAATCAAAGGGCACAGATCCTCTGCCTAATTAATACGGATATAATACAGCACAGTGCTGTCCCTTTAAGAACTATGTAACCATCTTCACAGGATAAACTACGGATAGCAACCAAATGCTCAGCATTACTGCGGGGATACAGCACAACGAGAAACATGGGACAAAGGAAATCACAGAAACAGAGCCACCCCTGAACACAGTTAAGGTATGAGAGCTTACCCTGATAGGTTTGAGTGCTTGGGCATCCGGGAGGAATTTCAATAACGTTGAGGCAGCCAGCAGCAGGAAAGAGCGATTTATTGAGTCTCCTCCATCCAGTCCTGAGAGAGATAACTTACAGAGGCCATTGCAAGACTCATGACGGACAGCAGTCTAAGAGAAAAAGCAAGTTCCGACGGTGGGCTGAGTCAGCATGAAAAGTCAGTGCTATTGTGTTAGCAGTAGTAACATGTTGGTTGACTTCTTTAATAACATATTTTTAAATGCAATGTTCTGATCATCTATACATGCATGTAAATAATATATGATCAAAAAAAGCACCCTGAAGTACACAGTAACACATAAATGCGGTATTTTAGAAACGCTTAAAAATGGCCATAAAAACAGAAACAAACCAAATAAAAACAACCAACCAACAGAGAGAAGCAAAAGGGACGGGGAGGAGGATTTTCATAGTCATTTAAGTTATTTACAAGTAACGGAAAAAAATGTTTTCAGAACTAGAAGCAACCTAGAAAGTACGTAAGCCAGGACATTTTACAAATTCTAAGGGACATGCCCAAATGTCACAACGGTTACCTGGGACACAGCAAGAACTAGAATATGGCATTCCATGCAGAGTTATCGGTATTAGACAATGCTATCTAAAAAAGATGTGACTTTTGTGGATGAAACAAAAAAGTGCAATCAGTTCTAAGTTTATTAGTAACAGTATGTTTCTACAGTATCACTTAGGATTATGAAATGAACACTATCAAGATACAGTTAGTGAAGATTATACTGCTCTCAGTGTAACCACTGGAGACAAAAGAAAATGTATTTGACCTATATTTAGTCTCTTCCTCTAAGGATATACTCTAATAAAAGAACCAGAAGAAACTTCTCTAAAACAGAAATTACTAAAATAAATGCTGAAGCTCTTCCCACCCCCTGGAGAAAAATTAAAAACAAAACAACCAACAAAAGCCAAATAGCTGCTCTCTAAACAAACATTTACAAAAAGGCTATGAACACTACAGAATACATACTGCTCATATCTCTTAGTGGTTCAAAACACTCTAGACCTTCAAGGATTAAACAGGCACGTTCCAAATAGTTAGACTTATGGAATCATATCCATTTGTTGCCATTAACTCTTTACTGTCAGTGCTAATAATATAAAAATATATGAAGAGTAACAGTGCTACTCTTTACAATCTTTACCTTACCTCAGGAATAAGGAGGGTCAGTTTCTTCAGCCAATCTTGTAAATGATCACTATCAGCAAGGCTGGATTTCACTAAAGAACAGCAGTGAGACCAACTCACCAAGAGCCACATTGAATAATGTGAAACTAAAAAAAAAACAACAGAAAAGAGTATGTCTACTAAGGCTTGTGATATAAAGAAACTACAGTGTTCATTATTAAGTTACATATCCAAATCTTTATCTATTAAAAATTAACTTTGTAGAAAACCCTTACCTTCATGTCTAGACCTGTGATCAGACTGAGCTTTCAAAACTCTGTAAAATGAAAACACACCACCAACACTAAATTAAATTCAGCGATGAACTGAAAATAATTAACATATATCCTTTCATATTACACGACTTCTCCCAAAAAAGGATTATATTTTAAGAAAGCTATATATTCATTTGTTCTTTGGCCTTTATTTATTCAATTTAAAGAATCAGAGATAAAATCATATTACGGCAAATACCACAATACAGCTCAGATTAAAGAAACAAAATGTGACTGAATGTAACATTGATTGAAGTAAGTGAATCTTCATGATTTAGTTACTAAAGACATGTGTCTAAGGAAGACATAGTTTAGATTTTAAACTTTAGGCTCCTATTTTAAAAATCATACATAAAAGGCCCTTCCTTCTGTACTTATAAATGTCAATTTGTATCAGTCTTGGCTTGTTATGGATTGAATTGTGTCTGTCTCTCCCTTCCCCAAGATACACTGAACTTTTAACCCCATGTACCTGTGAATATGCCGTTTGTTTGGAAATAGGGGTTTTCGTCTGCTGTGTTAATGAGAGTGGGCCCTAAACTCAAACTCTTCTAAGTGATGTCTTTGGGAAAAAAAAAAAAAAAGGGAAGAGACCAAGTGAGGAACCACCTACAAGCCAAGGAATGCTCCAGGCTACCGACAAGGAAGGACCGCCCCCACAGCTGAGGCCCCCACTTAGACTGTCAGCCTCCAAAGCTCTGAGACAGTAAAATGTTGGTTCTTTCAAGCCCCTCACTTTGTGATATTTTGTTACTGTGGCCCTAGGAAATTAAGATGTGGTCCAAAGCAAAATATTTTAAAACGTAGAGGAAAACGAATAGCTTAATTCTGTATTACTTTACCCGGCTGTTTTTGTCCCATGATACTTTTAGGAACTTCAATGAAAAATGTATTACTTCATTTAAAAAAAACCTAAATATTAAAATTTCTTATTTTAGCAAAATTAATAAATAGGAGTAATTACTTGCCTTACAAATAAACTCTGTAAGAAAAGCTGTCCAGATGATACCCAGCATCTAGACTTTTTATAATTAACAAAATGCCTTTTGAAATCTCCAAAAGCAGGGCTCACTCATATTACTGACTTATAGCAAAAGATACCAAGAGGTTAAAACTTATCAACTATTTGGTCATATTTCATGTTTAATGCTTATCACACTGGTATAATATATTTAACTTTACCAAGAGCAAGCTATCTATCTACCTTTAAAATCTGTTGCATTAGTAGATAAGATTTTTAACAACACAGGCAAAAAGTTCATTCCACCTGCCTTAACTGATGCTGACCTCCTATCACTGTACAAACTGAAGGTAAGAAGATTGGGGGCAGGAACAAGAGTTGAGGAAGCCCAGGGAGACCTATGGGGGCAGATTCTTACTACAGACATTCTAATGGGCTCCGTAAGAATGGAACTGGTGGAACGGAAAGAACTGTCACAGAGTGAATCAGCTTGTATACCAGCAGCTGGTATCAAACCTACATACTGACTTTTCACTGTATGGAGCTAACAGAGTCAAGTGAACATTTCTTAATTCTGAAGAAATAAAGGTAGACAAAAGCAGTCACTGAATACCTTACTAACTCAATGCACTGTGGTGTGTGGGAGTAGGTTAAAGCAAAAGGAGGAATAACTACGAATATTTCATTATAAAATATTTGGCAGCTGGGATGTAAAGTATATTTTAATCATATAAATCAAGGCTATGTTATAGTACTTTTTTTCATTCTCCCACATTCCGTATTCATAAGTTAGGCAAACAATGAGGTAAAGTGCCTGGAACTGAAAATAATGGTGAGCAAAATCAGATATGGTTCTTACAGAACTTAAGTGTCTCGTGGGATAAAACAGACACTAATCAAATAACGAAATGAATGTGAATTCAACTGAGACAGACACTACAGAAAGGTACATTAAAAATATCTTATAATCATGCTATTTACATGCAATCGTTGCCTATGAAGATGGCTTTTAAAAGCATGTAAAAACAGCCAATTAGCTATTAGCCATAAATAAGGTGTAAATACAATTAAGCTCTTCTAAAGGTGTTTTTAAAGATGCTTTATCATTTTGAGTGCAACGGCAAACTGGAGCCCAACATAAAACCTGTGGACACTTAGGAGTTAAGTTCAAAGACTCCTAACGAAACTGAGGTGCTTATTCAGGCATACAGAGGTCCCCTGTATTAGTTACCTTACCAGAATTTCTATATTACTAAAATTTTATTTCAATATTAAAAAATTCAATTGTTTTTAAAAATCTCAAAGTAGTCCAAATAAATGGGATCATATTATATGCTTAAACTATATTCTTACACGTGTATTTTCTAGCTCTGTCCAATGAGGGCCTAGAAGCCATGACTAACAGTAGCAGTAAGTACACCCCAAAACCCAACCAAATCCGCTGCCATTGAGTCGATTCCGACTCATAGCAACCCTATACAACGGAGTAGAACTGCCCCATAGGGTTTCCAGGGAGCAGCTGGTGGATTCGAACTGCCTGCCTTTTGGTTAGCAGCCAAATGTTTAGCACTGCACCACCAGAGCTCCGCTAAGTACAGCAGGCACCCACATTTTGGGCGTCCCCACCCACAAGAACGAAGGTTTCATAGAGAAATGACTAAGTGCAGCACCAGGGCATGGTAAATACCCAATGAGCCTGGAACGTCTTACAGAGACAGAAAAGAGGGCTCCGACCTCTAAGTAATGAGGAGTATGTCAACAGGACACAAGAACCAGCTAGAAGGGGTTTGTATCAGCCAAATCTCATGAAATCTAAGCTAACAATCAGAGTAATGAATCATAACCTATTCAGTGGGAAAAAAAAAAAAAACCTCTATCAATCCAAGGCGACACCAACTACCTAAACGAACAGAAGGGAGGGAGAGGAAGCCTTTCCTACGACAGTCTGTCAGCTGAGAGATGGAGAGGTAGCGGTGAGAGCTAGAAGGCCGCCATTCGCCAACAACTCAGGCAAGAATCATCGGTGAATGCTAAAGTCAATGAACGGAAGTATAATGTGGATCAGAAGACTCACGCAACTAGAAAATATCTTCCCGCAGGACACTTATTAGTTACAAAGAGAAAATCAGAAATTTCAGAGAAATCTGGAGGAGACAAGATTAACCAACTGAGGACAATTAACATCCCCACCAACAGGAGAGACCGACATCACCGGGACGGACGGGGAAAGACGGGATCTCTAACGGAGTGCTGCAGCTGAAGATCCACGATCTCCATCTAACCAGGAGGCTCAGCAAAACCCACACTGAAAGACGTTCTACAAAAGAGCTGGTCTGTTCCTGATTAACAGAAACTGAACAAAGCTGACAATTAAATGCAACGCATGATCTTGGACCAGGAAAATAACTGTTATAAAGGACATTAACAGGACAATTTGGATAGGGGCTATATATTAGATAGTATTATTGTATCCATGTTTGAAAATTTTACTCCAGTTATGAAAAAAATGTTGGTCTTAAAAGACACACATCAAAGTATTTACGGGTAAGTGGTCATGATGACTGCAATTGACTCTAAACCAGATTCAGGAAACCAGAAAACCAATCCAAACCCATTGCTGCCAAATCAATTCCAACTCATAGCGACCCTACAGGACAGAGTAGAACTGCACCATAGGGTTTCCAAGGCTGTAATCTTTATGGAAGCAGACTGCCACATCTTTCTCCTGGGGAGCAGCTGGTGCGTTTCAACCGCCGACATTTCTGTTAGCAGCCAAGCGCTTAACCACTGCACCACCAGGGCTCCTAACTCAGGAAAATATGTCTATAAATATGCACGCCCCCACACACATGCACACATACTCAGAAAGAGCATCTTCATGAGCATGCAGTAAAATAAGCATGGCAAAATATTGTCAACAATCTGTAAATCTAGTTGGAAGGTGTATGAGTTCATTATCCTAACAATTTTTCTGTTAATTTAAAATTGTTTCAAAATAAAGTCTTAAGACACTATACCCTACTGCAAGTACATTCATAAAATATGTAAAAAATTCATACCTAGGAGCCAGATTATCATATGTATAAGCAACAGACATAAGTCGCTGAATTAAATTGGTTCCTTGGACAAGAACAAGAAATACCTTTAAAACAAGAATATTAAAAAATTTCTTTTAATTATACAGTAAAATCCAAAAACTGTATTTTTACCACAAGATTTCAAATTACTGATTTTCATCTGTGACAAGACAAGAAATATCCTAAGAATGATTTTTTAAAAAATATTATAAAAAGATTAAATATTACAAAGCCGAAATTTCGTAGCTACACTTAAGAGTAGCAACTTCGAAAAAATATTGAAAATGTAGAAATATCAAGGCAAAATTATTATTTACATTTGACCCATAGATTCTCTGCATGCCAACCAATTAGGTGAGAAAAATATATTACAAATATCAGTGGTTTTACGGGTGGGTGAGGAATTAAACACTTTCCACTTCTGAGATATTATTAAAAAGTAAGCAGTGGCAGACTCCTCTATCATCCTGAAATAAGTATTTTTTTAAAGCAACACATTATACCATAGGTATAGGGCATGCATTCTAGACTGAAAACCCTGAGGTTCAACACTTAGTTTGCTAAAGCTACCTGATCCTGATAAACACTTAATTTTATTATTTCTAGGTTACCTCAGCATTCCCTGTTTGCTTGTTCAGCCCTCCACACATACACAGAAACACCAATTCACTATATAAATTCCCTGTTTACATACCCAGCGGGGTTTCTGTTTTGCAGAATGGACCCTGATACACTCAGTATTTAAACTACTGAGTGCAAATAATGGGCCCAATTCTACAGCTAACAATAACATGAAAATGGCATATAATTCCATCTTTCATTTTGGATAATGAATTGAAAAGCATGTCTGATTCATAATCATTACTGCTTAAAAGGATGGCATCACTTCAGCTACTAGGTCATAGCGTGGTAATCTAGGTACTAGGTCATCGCGTGGTAATCTAGGTACTAGGTCATCGCGTGGTAATCTAGGTACTAGGTCATCGCGTGGTAATCTAG